>NC_091945.1:17217817-17568317 GCF_041260155.1 Ptychodera flava | reverse complement strand
TGCAGCATGATTTTTATTCAAAATATTATTGGATTAAATTGCAATAAAATTTTAATATAAAAATATACAGTATATGCACACAATAAATAGACCATTTTGCACACGTTTACAAGCTGTCCACAGAAAAAAAAAGTTTTGTCACGTCGAAAGTTGTAGCCCTGTCATTCAATAACAATCGTCCTTATTCCAGGCTTTCCTTGTCTTCTCAAAATACATTAATCGGTAAACACAAATAAATCATTAAATTAAGCTATATCCATTTAGATGTGAAAAAACAATCACTGGCTATCTTGCGATAATGGACAATCATCGCCTATGCATGCTAAATACATTATTACACTGTGAATCATATATACATATTGTAGCATTGATATACATATAGTATATATATATTTGGTGAAGACTCTATGTCGACTCTGTTTTTTAAAGTTTTCTAAAAATTTTTGAGTTCAGACACCTGTCTCTTTCATGCCTGAACACTAATATCAATCGCTTTACTGACTGCTCGTTAGTTTTCTAGTCAACGGATCTCCGAAATGTTGTCTAGCGTTGTATCACTTTAGTGGAGCATTTAAACATTCAAGACAGAGAATCGGTTGTGGTGTTTACGATTTCAATAAAAGACTTTGAAATTTGCCTCGTTCCACAAAAAACCTGTCTGAAAGCACCAACATATCTCACGACTATGCATGTCTTTTGCAAGCATCAGAGAAACAGGAAGTGATGAGTTTGCAGTACACAAATTATCCCTGTACCTGGCAGGTATTACAGGATGACAGGCCTAGGAACAAGTACATTGTACATTTCCCAACGGTATGATTGTAATAGAACGTTTTTGGCAAATATTTTGAAAGATGAAATAATTACCATTTCGTGTGAGAGCATGTCACTGAATAATCATCGAAGATATTATGAAAAAGTTTTCTCCACACACGTGACTCACGACATAATTCTGAGATGACGAAACTGATGGCGATGGAAATGATCTGAAAGCTTTTCTGGTAATCATTTTCATATCTCAACATCGGCAAGTCAAGTGCACAAGGATAAACTTCAAAGTCTCAAGACATTTGAGAAGTTTCAAGACATTCTTGTCATCCATGATTTTTTTTCTCTCTCTCTCACAAGAACCATTTCCGTCGATAATGACCTTTTCACTGTCATCGTAACATCAGTGATGATATTAGTCAAGATATGTTGGGCTTCAGACACGTCTTTTTTGAGACGAAATGCAGAAAGAGAAAGACTAGGGTAGTTAATTACAAAAAAAAATTCCATCAAATTGGCATTATTATTTTTTGGTAAATTACAACATGGAAGTCAAAACTGTTTTTAATTGCAACTATGAGGTACACTTGTAAATGTCACTGGTTTCTGGGGGAGTTATGTACCACAATATGCTAACAACTATGAACCTTCCCAATGCTTCTTGTACATCTAAAAACTCTGGTGTACAAACTTGATCTGTAAAAACTGGTGCATCATCATAAAACCGAGAAATTTTCACAAGAGTTGACAATATTCTCATGTTATTATTTTTTTTGCAGAGGACATCATACACACAGTGTAATGAACTTGTCCATGAAAGACAATGGCCCGTTGGTGCAGCACTTAGTCGAAGCCCCAACTTTACTCCTCAGGAGCAGAACTAAAGTCACAAATGGACACCCTAGGTGTAGCACTAAAGTCACAAATGGACACCCTAGGTGTAGCACTAAAGTCACAAATGGACACCCTAGGTGTAGCATTAAAGTCACAAATGGACACCCTAGGTGCAGAAGAGAAGTCATGATTTGACATCACCCATGGCTAAACATCCTTAGATCATAAAATCCTCTATAAGTATAACTGGCACAGAGAATAAAATTAAAGAATGTATCAGCTAGAATTCACCACGACCACTTCGCTCTGAAGAAAAGTTTTCTAATTGAACTTGGATGTGTAGGTAGAATATAGACTCCATCTTGCAGTCATCCTGGTAAGAGGTTTGACAAATCTAAATTATAATTTTCTGAAACATTCCGTGACACAGGTTGACCCAGGATGTGCTACAAAAGGGTGTACCTGCTAATAAACTTCACTTGAGTCGGCCTACGATGAGTTGATTTCTCAAAAACCTAAATGTAGAAATCTGAACGCACATAGAAGAGATATTAAATAAAGGAAACTTCAAAATGAACTTACTGGCAAGTAATATCTATGACAAATAGACGGTAAAATGAGCTGTTTTTGAGACAGTGCTGGTGTTGCATAGGGTCAACAAATGAACACTTTTACAAAACATGTGCAAATGATTTTAGTCCACGCTGTCGTGTTCTGTAATTTGCTTCAACTGAGCTATCAGACAAAAAAGAATTTGTATCTTGTCAAGTTAAAGGTAACACTGGGTGAACAAGTGAAAAAGCAATTCTACAGGATGTCAATTGCCATAAATTCCAGCGTTTGTACTCTCACAGCTCAACCTCACATGGCTGTGTTTTGTCTTTTTTTGACTTGTTCACCCCTAATTTCCTGTGAACAGATCCATCCTCACCATTGATAACAATGGCATTGGACCAAACCATGGTGGCGAACGGGTTATGAGATCAACATGATGAAAAAGATTAACATGGATATACCACATCTTGAAGGGATTATACATGGGATTTGTCCCCTTCACTGAAATAAAATTATGTTTACTTGTACTGTAGGCTCAACCTTCTATCAGCAGTGAGTTTAATTCATTTTCCAGTATTTTTGTTCTGCCTGTGAGAAAGATTCTCGTTTACTCCCTGAATCATGTAAAAAAATACCTGGTATTCAACTTGTCAACACAGTGTGAATCAGTGTTATGTCCAATTTTATTATTGACAAACGACTCCCAGTCCAGACTGGAATCCGTTCGTCAACAATGACACTGCACTACATGATGCACTGTGTTTACAAAGCTAATACTCAGCATTTCAACATGGTTTGGGGAGATGAGGAAAACGTTCACAGAACGTAAATCATGAAAAAGTTATCGAAAGGATACAGCTAATGTCCCTTTAAATTTGAGAGTGAGTTCTTTAGAATAAGATACAATCAATAGATCAACCAAACGGACAGAGAATACGATAAATATAAAACAGAGCAGTGTTCACTTACAATAAGGTTAAAGATATTCCTTTTTCAATTGAGTTAGCTCAGAGAGTCTTGCAGATGCCTGATTTAGGATTTGAGTTGACATGTACGTGTTGTCTATGAAGTGAAAAAGTGGAGATGAACTGCTTGGAGGACGTATCTCACTGATGCAGCCCATGCAATGAGAGTTGTATATCACAGATGCAGTTCATTCAATGAATGCTGCACCTTGCACAGGCAGCTCACTCAATGAGAGTTGCCGCTTGCTGATGCAGTTCATTCAATGAATGCTGCATCTGGCAAAGACAGCTTGCTCGATGAGAGTTGCATGTTACTGGGACAGCTCACTCCATAAAGGTCACATCTTACCAATTGATGCATTTCATTCAATGAATGTTGCATCTTACCAAGCTCATTTAATGAATATTGTTCTTATCAATGCAGCTCATTCAATGAATATTGTATCCTAACAATACAGCTCCATCAATGAAAGTTGCACATTACCAGTGCAGTTCGTTCAATGAGAGTTGCACATTATTGATTGTTGGATCTTACCAATGCAGGTCACTCAATCAGCATTGGGTCTTGCCGAGGTGCCTTGCTCAATGAACACCACAAATGAATACAGTAACTTAACAATGCAGCTCACTCAATGAATGTAGCGTCATATAAATGAAGCTCATTCAAGGAGTGTTAAATCTTATGGAGGTAGCTTTTACAAGGGAACAGTATGACCTTAACATCACTGAGGACCAACTGTGTTACCCGTGTGAGATTTGGCAAAAAAATGCACAAAGTTATGGACTGCTTGGGCTCACTTGTATCTACGGTAACAAGCATGTGACACGACCGAAATATAGTGCTTTTGCTTGTAATAGTGAGGGCCTAACATGTTCCCTAAACAGGGGTCCAAGGACCAGAGGTCAACAGTCACTCAAAGTTCAGAGGTCAACACAGTTGAGTTACAGTGATGAGCTGAGTCCTGAGGAACAGTCCGCAAGAAAATGGTAGCTATTCGTTGCTTCCTTGCTGTCATCTGTTGCATAGTCTATAGGTTCCGACGGCGATATCTTCCTCGCAGTCCTCGGACTGTCTTCCGGCGTGGGAGGTAACGGTTTGTGTATCCGTGGTTTTAAATCCCTTCGTACTGATGGCGGCGTCAATCCAAATCTGTCAAACGCTGATTGTCTCTTAAAGAGCGGGTTTTTCAGTGCAGCTTTCTGATTGGCTATTCTCTTATCGTACGATTTTTGCATCTTAGCAAGTTTAATGTGTTCCGTAGCCCTGAGAAAACTTGTAATATACTCGCTGGATACATAAATGTCGTCCTTGGCAAACTTTTCGCGGTAAAATTCTAACTGCAGTTCTTCAACGGTCAAGTCCAAATCTGACTGTGCTGAGCTGAGATCATCCTTGAACTTGAATTCCTGGAAGCTCTCCGGATAATCCTGACCCTGCTTGTGGAAAGGCTCCTTCCTGGACGCACTGTTCTCATCATTGTCACTGTACAGGGGGTTGGCATACCCCATCTTGCCTTTCTCCGACTCTGACAACTTTCGCACATACGCAGCGGGAATGAATCCCATCTGCCTGTTGTCGTTGTAGGCGTACCACCATCTGTTGGACTCTTTATGCAGCAAGGTCAATACCTCGCCCTTCATAAACGGCAGCATTTGGAGGTCATCAGTTTCAAAGTCTTGGATTGCAATCACCTCACGCTCGTCGGCGTACAGCGGTATGTAGTTGTGGTTTTTCTTGCTCTCTGACTTGGCCGTCAGTGAAACGCTGGTTTTGACGGGTGTTGTCCTCATCAGTGGCGTGACTAGCTTCAACCCTGTGATGATTGGGGGGGAAAAAAAAAATTTCTATAATTACCGACCATAGAATGAAATAGGTCAATTGCATCATTAAAGTTTATTCTTCAAAATTGGATAGCTGTCAATTTGTGACATTTGATTATGATTGACAGATGTCAAAAATTAATAAAAGTATCGGACTGAAGAGATGAACAGATGTGTACAATTCAGATTTGACATCTTTAAAGTCTGATACAATTAGCGTTTCTCTTATCTATTGGCTGATTGTAAGTTCCATCAGTACTGAAAGTTTTACATTCAAAATATCACCACAAAACCAAGACCTGTCATTCAAAATATGCTGAGTCATCAGTTCTGCAAGTTTGATGACTTTGCAATTCACAATCTTAACGCAAATACAGGTTCATCTGTGATTATCAAATTTGACTTTAACTATAAAATTAGCCCAAATTTGATTACTTGTAATTGTCAATAATTCAATATTTTGACTCATATTGTCACTTTATTTTCCTTCCTTCCTATGTCACTGCTTCTAACACCTCAACAGCCTTTCAATAATTTGTTGTGTGTGTGTGTGTGTGTGTGTGTGTGTGTGTGTGTGTGTGTGTGTGTGTGTATGTGTGTTTTCTAAGGTGACTGTTACTCTGTTGAATAATCTAGCTTTTCCATTTCCATCTACTCAAACACCTCAATCGTCAATCATCTACAATTTTATCACCCTGGCAGTGACTGTCAATCACCCGTCTCCTGGCAACCACGCCTTGTACCACACCGGGATAATGGTAAACTGCTCTCTTACCTGATGAATCCAGTGGATTCTGAGTGTAACACTGCAGCAGGTGACTAAGATCCCTGGCTTGGATATCCTGACCCCTGTCCTGGCTGCTGTCTCGTTTCACGTAGAACATTGATTCCAAAGTCTCGATCAAGTAGTGGTTGACATGCTCAGAAGTACACACGGAAATAACAAAACGACCTACAAGATGGGGAAAATAAAATTAATAAATATCAATTCAACATTATTGACATGCATGTTGAGATTGTCATTACTGAGAATAAATGAATCATAGGTTGCACGGGTTAGCTATATATTTTATGATTTTATTTGCACAAGGACAGACAGCTCAGATTTTTGGAAAATGCTCAACACGGGAGGTCGCAGAGCATTTCCCTAGCAACAATGTCAACTTTGAACTTTGTTGGCAATTTCCAGTATTCTGTTCATCATTAGGTCACAAAAGGCCAACTGAAATAAATTATCAGTAAATACACACTTCATAATGATTTAGTCAAGTTTTCACGACTAATCTTAGTGAAGCTGAATTTAAAAAAGAAAGATACACTAATACCATCTATAGATAAATCACTTTTTTTACCATTTTGCTTGATATTTAGTATTTCTTAAAATTGGAAATCAACTTTCCTGATGGAACTATAGTTCTAGTAACAACACTCCATGAAATTTATTTATTTTTAAAATACTATTATAACTCTTGAGTGGCACTATAGAACAGGCCTTGATGCAAAAACAATCTCCTTGGAAAAAATTTGTCAAAAAATATTATTGGTCACTGCAGCAATGATATTGCGTAAAATATTCAGTTCGAATCTGCAACGGTATAAATTTATCATGCGGTAGCCAAACAGCTTACTCAATCAATAATTCAGGCAATTTTTGAGGAAAATATATCACTGGGTTGGTCTATGTACGACATACTGGTGAGTACAACCAGCTTTGTCGGTAAGTTAGTTGTGTGCCTCATAGGTTATTAAATAATCAGTGATTGTGAATGGTCAAAGTAAATTGATCATCTTTTTTCGTACACACAGAGATGTGAAATTCAGAACAAAAAGATCGCTGGACTTACCTCCCCGGTTGTTACTTTGCCTGACCAGGTAGAGTCCTGCCTTGGAGTTGGGACACTTAAGAAGTAGTGCCTCGGCTGCCTCTCTGACTAGAAGACCATGGAACCATAGCGGTGCTTCCGAAGATGTCTTGCTTAGAAGATGACCACCAGAAGCCTCCGGCCTCACATGCTCTCTATTCATGGCAATGCTGAAACAACCAGCAGAAGAGAAGAAAAAAAAAATTGTAGCTACCACACAGGAAAAGGAAAAAGTTCCACTTGATCTACGACTCAGACAGATGCAAAATCATAACTTGATTTGGCCAAATCAAATATTGCCAAGAGCTGTTATATAAACAAATTCTGGAAAAAAAAACCACATTATGTCGCAGCTCAAAAAAACATGTCCAGATTCTGAAGTGTAACCAGACACCAAAAGAGAGAGACGCAACCAATGCTGACAGCAGTGTACAGACAGCATGCTATGCGTTCAATATTAATTCACATTCCATAGAGCTAGTAATAGAACTCTCTAATGACGTGTAGAGAAGCTGGCATTGGGGCCCACACCATCCGCTATGTACACACCATGCTATGTATACACTCTGCCATCTCCAAAGTTTGCATTGAAGGAAATTCTGAACACAAATCTTTTTCTTTATCATATTACTTTGACTTTTAAATCTATCCACTGATGTACGTTAAATGCGACGATCACACCAAAACAATTATAATATGATTTCTAAAGTGGAGACATTAAACATTTTAAAGCCTTGAAAGTCAGATTTCTTAGATCTGACCTTGAAAACAGATTTAAGTACAGTGTCTGCAGTAGGCTACATTTAACATTCGTTATGACGGATGTAAACAAATTAAGGGTCACTTATAAAACAGCTCGCTCCCTCACGTGTGGTGACACCATCGTGTTTGACTGACGTCAATATTTTGAAACAGATAATCGATCCATCAGGGTTTGAGGAAGAGAAGAAAAATAACCTACCTAGCATTTGGTAAAGTTCTAGTGCAATAGTGAGAATAATTTGATCTTGCTAGTAATAAATTTAAAGATGACGTTAAATTAGTGTCACAAACTAAATAGCTTTGGCAAGGCGTGAATTAAATACTAAGAAAACTAGATCAGATTGTCTGAAGATTTTCCTCACAAAATCATTCAGAAAAATCTAACACTGTTGTTACGTTTGATTGCAAGCATGAATAAACAAGACTTGATACAACAAACAAAACACATAATACAGGTATTTGCAAAATCATCTGAGGAAAAAAAAATTTCCAACTAAATATGACAAAATGTATTCACAGCAAGTTATTGGTTGGAACGACCAAAAACATTTTAGGGAACTTGAAAATTTCAAAGCCATTTGACAAAATTGTAGAGGTCGAGAAAGTAACAATCCATATAAAAATGTTTAAAAAGTCTTCAGATCTTGTTGATTATCTTTAATCCTTTCACAACACAATTTTTGGCAGATTCTCGTTGTTTCAAACTGGGTAGGTGGACAGATGTACAGAGATGATATATATGGTTAATGCAGGTCATTAATTTCCATTCTCATATCAGCTCACTTTAACCCGTTGAGCGCTGTTATCTTCTCCCGCCAAAATTTTAGTGCAGCAAAATTTTACCAATTTTTATGAATTTTTCTGTAATTTTTTTGATAATTTTGGACCAAATGGACATCACATTTCATTTGCTACAGATTTTTCTCAAAATTTTGACAAAAATCAGAGACACATTGACTGGGGTTTATTTTATAAAGGGGACAAAAATAGACTTTGCCACTCAAAGGGTCCATGACTTCTGACGTGTTTAAATGTTTCTGTTGTTTTCAATATTAAAACACGTGATATTCTGATAGCATTCCACATCCCTGATTGATTTTGCCTCGACGCATGAATTGACTGTGTATCTGGAATTCAGTCATCATAGCCAGTTTCCTTTGGTCTGTGGTCGTGATAACCATCAATAATGTTAAACGCAAACAGGAAGACCCATCAGCTTCTCATAAATATTTGTACTTCCATCACCTGCTCTCCCGGTGAAAAATAACAGCTTTCAAGAATTTCAGCGTGTAGCGTTTTCTCGTTTTCAACAGGCTGCCTGTGACATTGAATTTGTAAAGGTATATTATACTGACCAATACAAGGAATATCTACCAAAATTATCTCCATGAAATTTTAAAAGCATCATTTTTATAAAAGAACATATTGATAACTTGTTCGTCACAAATTTTCATAATTGAATAATCTCATATGGAACATCTTACTGTAACACTTGCTTCCCAGTTGACTTACTATCCACTTTAAAAAATCACTGGTTTTCTGAAAATTAACAGTGGTATGATAACTGCTGTACAAATTTTGAGGGGTAAACAGACCATTTTCATAACTATCATTAGAGTCGGGGATTGAAACATAATGAGAGACACTTACATGCAGTGCCAATGAAGCTCAGTGCGGGAAAATACTTTTCAACACTGGGGAGATGTTTAACATTCCGGCGGAAAAAAAAAAAGCCAGCAATGTACCACGAATGAGGAAACATGATACTTATGTGGTTAAGGCTAACATTGAACTTGATACGTGCTTATCAAGTACACAGCTGATTAAAAGTCAATGACACTCCAGTGACATTGGGAAACGTCCTTTCTCACAGGGCTTATCTATGTCCGGAAAGGAAGTCCGTTTAAATCAAATCCACCACGGAAAGACGGCCAGTGACATCAAACACACACACACACACACTTGGAAGGATGCATTCAATACATGTATAGTTTCCAGTACACTTTGATAGCGTGATGGTTTGAAGTGGTATATGCTGAGTAAGCTAATTTGTTATCCATCTGAACAGATTTGAAGGCTACCTTTCATTGGTATGAGGGCCTACAGCCATATGAAGTCCATCAAGGACCTTCCACATTCTAATGATTTGAAGGCCTGCTGCGGTCCCCCATACTGAGACCACCAAGGATTTTAGCCACACTGCAGACAGTATGAAGGCCCTGTGGTCATTATATAAACTCTAAAGGACTATTACACAGGCACACCTAGACAGTCAAGGTTTGACATCCGCACCTAGACAGTACGTGGACCTTGCAGTTTTATACTGACAGTATATGGACCTTGCAGTAGCATCTAGACACTATGGGACCTTGAAGTAACCATCCAGACAATGCATAAGCCTGCCAGTCACACTTTAGTGTGACATTTTGTGGTCAAATATACAATGTAGATGTGACTTGTTGTGATTTTATATTGAGACAGGTATGGAGTTTGATATCGCAGACATACACAGACAGACGCAGCATGCATGTCATTGCACTTGAGCTGTGTGAAATCTTGTGGTCACACGTGACACAATGTGAACACTTCACAGTACATCACACCTACATGTTTGTGTGTAAAAGCTTTTCTGTCACACACTGCAGCGTGAATATTTGCGGTCATGATGAGGCGGTGCAGTGCCCTTGCGGTCGTATCTAGACAGGTTTTGAGCCTTAAGATACACTACTCAGGTGTGAAAAGCTTGCACGGCAGTGACACAGAGACAACGTGAATTTATACACCTTGTGGTCACTACGTCAAGACTGACAGCGTGCATGCTGGTCGTCACACCTAGGCTGTTTAAACTTTTGAAGTCACCAGTGGATTCCACTGGTCCTGTATGTCACATCTAATCAGAATTTACGGTGTTACCATTTTGCCCGTCGGTAAGTGGCTGCCATACGGTGCCATTGATGGACTAATATATACATAAACACTCAGACAGGTGTTGAGTTTTGAGGTCGACCCCACTGACCCCGAGTGAAGACCTGCTGTCACTCAGTGTTGGAGTTTCAAATCAGCAAGTCACACTAACTGACTGAGTGAAACCTTTGAGGAACACTGTCAGAAGTTGTCTACCAGCTCATATGTCACACAGCGAAAGTGAAAAATGCACCTTGGTCACACCTAGACCGACAAGGTTTCGACAAACACTTTTAGACAGTATAGAGCTAGCAGCCAAGCCAAGACCATGTGAAGGCCTAAGGCCACACCCCCCACAGTCAAAACGCTGACGCTAATTCATGCATCGACATGTTGATGGTCTACGAGATACAGCCAAGGAGGATATATTGCATCTTTTAGATTATAAAGCATATCATTACGTTATATCACACGACACTGACATTTTTAGTTACATACTGTGATGTCCTCCCCATATTTTTCAACTCTCAAAATACTGTTTCTGTGGAGTCAAGTTAAACCTCAGACAAGCTTGCCACTTTGTGCCATCTTTCTTGTACTTTGAACTTGGGTCTCTTTCAACGTTATGATGAAGGTTAATATCAGCGTCCGTAATCCAGTGGCAATGACAAAATCCCATAACTTTTTTTTTTGTTTGAATTTGATAACGAACAAATGCATTGCCCTGACTGTCTAAATATTGGTGAACTGAGAGAGCAGATAGGATTCGGTTGATTGACAATGTAAATAGAAAGATTAAAGAGATTTTACGAAAAAAAAGGCCATGTATATTGATCATCTCCTTTGTGCATCTCCCGTCTTTCTTTAATAATTGAGAAATATTCACAGTGCAGACATACTACATGTTACATGTCTTTCTATGATATTGATCTGCATGAATTTCTGAAAAAGTCGTCGTGAAAATTTCAAAATGACATAGTGATGGCAAGCTTACTAGGACAGATTAAATGCTTAAGGGACGGAATCAAGGAAAATGATTAATACGGATTAACATTTCCTACCTGTGACCGAACGCATGTTTAGTCGGAAAGTTAGACTCGATATTCCAGTGTAGGCTGGTTTTCAAAGAACGATCTCAGAGCCTACTGATTCGATAGAGATAGAAAACGGTGGGGGATATTTGACCCTCGTCCATGATGTTTGCTGTCTTTACCATGTGTGTACCCAAAGCCATTTCATTGACAGATTCTTCAGGCCTCTGATTGGCTGGCGTGAGAGCTGAGAATCGATGACATCATTGTTTCCGGTGGGCTGTCAATTTGGGATTTCTCTAAAGAGACATTACTTCCTGTACAACATGACTGTGTGACCACTATTCTAATTTCATTTTCGGCCCCCACAGCTTGTTTGTTCCAACCGACCTGTCATGTGATTGGTTTTCAGTGCTGTCGAGACTCACGTAAGCTTTCGAGTTGTCACTGGCAACCAAAGAATTGCTGGAAAGATTTAAAGCTATCGTATGATAAACACAGGTGAAATGATGTGCGCTCTAACATGTATGGGTTTTTTGATAGAAAGCTTGCTACAGCAACAGAGACAGTTGAAAAAAGCTGAGACTATATGCTCGAGGTGTTTGACGGTCTGAGTCGATGCAAACAAACAGACTTAGCTTTCATCACATCATCAAGCTCCTTAAAGAAGGCCCCACCATCCAGTTAACGTGATAACAACTATCAGTTAACTCTGTACAGCAGGCATTTCTGGTACAAATTACTCAAGATTATATTCAAAGTTCTCTCTCGTTCAGACATCCAATTTAAAGACCTCATTAATTGGAAATCAAGCAACACTGCTCTCCTGTTTCAACTCGTGTATATAAATTTCTCCCACTTCTTGTCAACATCGTTTTCAACGAGTTTATTTGGTGTAATGAAAAAAAACTGTTCATTACCTTCAACATACCTCTGACTCTGTATCTATACTGTAATTGACATTTTCCTAATCACATAACCAAATAAACACATGGGGGGAAGCCATTAACATCTCATATTTGGGTGACCACTGGTAGCTTTGATACACATTTCATAGATATTCAAGCACTGCTTGACTGCGATGTCACTACATATTCATCAGAATGGGGGTAATGTACAGTCCTTTCATTAAATTTGTGCCCTTTCATAAAAATCAGTAGAAATATTTGACTTTTTAGGGGGCAGCAACCTTTGTCATCTCGTTGTTAATGAGGGAAAGCACGTACTACAAAGTAAACTTAGCGTCTTAAAATAGTCTCTCTGACATAATTGTATTAGATTTTCAGAAATATTTATCGACCAAAATTTATATCTTAGACACTTTCATGTGCATACGCGTGGATGACACTCAGTAAACACTCAATTTCTCTACTGAAAACATCGTATTTTCAGCAGACGATTCAAGTTTAAACCCTTCTCTGTGACAGGGAGAAAGTCAACAAAAACACCTCAGCTTGATCAACTGTTCAGTGTTTCAGATAATCAACTTCGTGGAAACTACATGTACGACAACCAAATATTTTAATCTGTCCGCTGGTGAAATTCTACAATTTTTTTGAACGTTCAGCTATATTTAGAGGCCACAAAAGTGGGTTTAAAATGCAAAATTTTTACAATCACACCGAGGAGAGAACTCTACACATGTAAACTTACAAACAGTTTTCAATGCATGCAACGATTGCAGTAGAATTATCAATGCCATTCTTGTTGCATATCATTTCTTGCTGTGTTTGTTAATTAAAAGCTGAAGCGAAGTGTATGTACGCCATGTTTCCTGATTAAACAGGCATGTTATCTGCCTTGTGATCATTGATTCATGCCCGTATACTGAATCTGTGTTCGAATGATTCAATTTAAATGTTTTTTTGAAATGTGTGTAATTGATAGATTAAAGAAGATAAGAACCAGCGATTGGTACCAGTTAACAGGGGGGGAAACACTCTACTGACAGCCCACCCTATGATGAAGTCAAGAAAGCTAGTTTTTCTAGAGCTACACCACCATAAAATGGTATCGTGGTAGGAAACTAAGGACATACCTTAAAATAAACTTTGAGATGACAGCGAAGATGCAGATTGTGAGTCCAAGACATCCCTGAGTTTCTGGAGTTGAAACGTTATCTGATAAAAAACCCCAAATTGAATCCCCCTCTCTCTCCCTGGATTTCTGATGTCAATCTTCCATGAATCAAATTTTCAAAGGGGGGAATTCAGATCCCTGAGACTGAGCCTGGCAGCAGTTATCAACTTTTTGACACTTTCTCTTTTTAAACTATCTTTGGAGACTTAGTTGCAAACGTGACTTCTTATGTAGATCTCATGCAAATTGTATGTAAATTTTCCTTCAATGCGAAAGAAAAGGGAGCTAGCTTTTGTCTGTCCAATTGTCCCTGCACTTTTGCTTCATTCAGTCGGTGGGTAAGCTTCTGGCTCCGATCCAGAGGTTGAAATAAACTGGCTCACCGGTGCTGATCACAGGGGGATAAATCAAAAGTTCATGAAAGGCCGCGGCGGACTAACGCAGGACTGCGATCAGAGGCAGTGCTGAGGAACCCCTATCATGCATAACACAAGCATTTGGCAGTGACAGTCACACACCGACCAAAAAACAAGGGCCAAACGAGTATCCAGTTTCTCAATGACAACATTGAGATACTATTGACCAGTAATTTGCATACAAGTTGGTGTTGACCTTGGCTGCATTCACTGGTTGCTCCTCCCAGAAAACCTTGATGTACACTGAAACTGCACTATCTATCTTTAGCCTACTTTGTGCTTACATCATAACAGATAAATTACAAAAATTACCCAGCTCTTGTGGTTTTCTTTTCATTGTCAATGACCAGTCTAGGTCTGGGTCACAGGATTAAATTCCAGGTTTCATAAGTTTTGAGAGTACAGCCATGCTTGAAAAACTTGGCACGATGTTAGGTCACAGCCAGACATCGTTGATTTGTTGGATATATAGTTTCATGGCCAAATTGTATCGCTTACGTACATGCAAGTCAGCAAATATCTGAAAATATTTTGGTCAATATTATGGGTGTGCCTCACACTATGACTTGACACACATGTGGCACTGGATGTTTTCACATATCTGCTGAACAAGCAGTCTTAACCCCTAGAGTGCTAAAGTCCTTTTTTTTGTTGCAAACATGAAATATGTAAACCAAGACAATCTTTCAGAGCCACATGATTTTTCTTCACATTTTGTCCCAAAACTTTGATCAAAAACTGTAGCTGATAGAAAAATTGCGTCCAAAATTATCGAATTGCTGAAAAAAATCAAGAATTAATGAGGTCATGTTCTACTATGTGTTTCTACTTCCCGTATGGAAAATTTGATTTTCAACGAATAAATTTTACTGACGTAAATGGGCCCAGTGGCTGTAACTTTTGATTATTATTTTCACTATTTTGGTTTTGAATGGAAGCCACAGTTTCTTGTTCTATTCCCATTAGATACACAGCATCCGGCTTGTCAACTCAGCCTGTATATGAGTAAATTGTATTGTTATTATTGACAAGTGAATTCTGATCCAGACTAGAATTCCAAATAAAAAACAATAGTGCTTTTTACACGTACATATATAAACACTTTGTTGACATGCTTAACAGTTGGTGTTTAAACATGCTTTTGGGGCGTAGAACAAGAACTTGCAGTCGACATACAATGTGAAAAAGGTGACAAAAATCGTCAAGAGTTACAGCCACTGGGCCATTTAACAGACTAAGCAGGGTTATTTGAGTATTACAGACGTGGTAAATGCTACAGTAGTTCCTTTCAGCATTTCAACGCAGTCATAGCAAGCCGCCGCAACATGGTATGTCGGTTCAAAAATCACCTACAGTATCTGTAACCTCGCTTTTATGGGAGGAGCGGTTGGGGGGAAGGGAGACTTACTGATCGCTATGTTTATCATCCAACACTCGAAAAGAATAATACAACTAATCATATGAGATTCAATGCAAGAATTGTGTTTTCTGTCACCTCGTAATTCAAACATAAAACTAGCATCAATAAAATCGATTTCCCACTTTCCTCGTACAGTATTTTGTTTTAAAAATTTCAGTTTCAAAGTGCCAGATAATGTAAGCACAGAATTTTTCAGCATGGACAATGATTTGAGATGAGTATTTCACTGGGGTAATCCCTCACTTAATTCATATCACATATTTTATCACTTGGTCTATTTTGTCAGCTGAAATTAATATACAACTAGAAATTGAAAGATTTTTTTAACTTTTGCCAAAATTTTCCTGAAGGCGACGGTAAAACCATTCTCTTCATGATCAGTAACAAAAATCAAGGGTCACTGTTTGTGACAGAGAAACAAACTATATAAAATTTGTCGATATTTGAAATTCAAAATGGCTTCTGCACCTTGTGTTGGCTCTATTGGGGGAAAATAAAATTTTCGATTGAAACTAAACTAAACAGTGGAAAGTCTGTTTTCTCTTAAGGCTTCAGAATAAGTTCACACACACACACGTAACGGCCAAAACACGTAGTGCTACAATTTGAGATTCCAGAATCCGGTCCCTGAGATGAATTTTTACATAAATGAAATGCTGCTTCTCAGCTCTGCAAAAACAATTCTACCACATTTTTTATATGATAGTTGCACTGTATATTAATTTTACTCGCTCTTTCTTTTTGTGGTACAAAACAATAAAAAGCTATATTTTACATTACTCATGACCTATCTCACCCCTTCATCACAATGGTTTGGTCCAAACCCATTGTTACTAATGGCCGTTGGGCCTATTTACAGGGAATTGGAAGGTAAACAGGTTGGACAAAAGAGAAAATTAACTATGTTTATTCAAATGTATATTCATGATCAAACATTAGTAAAAGCAAGCAATAAGATTTGAAAAATTTGAAACTTGTATGAATTAACATTTGCTATGAAACAGGTGTCTGTAGCGTTTAGAATAGCAGTTTCAAGATACCCAAGGTGACAAGTCTGCAGGTTGATGTATGCGCTGTATTTACATCAGTTTCAAGGAGTAAACTAGTAAACCACATTTACTTGCACTGAGGAAAACAATGGTCTCCAAACGAGATATTCAGTCCCCGGCAGGTAAGATGGGATTTAAATGTGCCAAATCAAACCCAGTGTGAGGTTTTACAACATAGGTTGTCGTGTTCTGCATCAGATAATGAATGAAAAGCCAAGACGGCTGTGATTTGAATCGGGGTTAAATCATCTCCTTCATAGAAAATTTGACTTTCTCTTGAATCACGGTCAGACAGATTGTACAGCCTACACTGAGGTTATCTTACGCAATATCCTTCAAAAAGTAGGCCTCTATTGTTGGTAAAGATTGCCAGACGGTGTGTCACACCTAGTGTCTACTTCTGAATTTGACCTTGGAGGAGACCTTCAGGTTTTCACATATCTGATAATAGTAAATAGCGTTAACACATGTGATATAACCACAAGATGCCTTAGCCTACAGCAAGATGTTATTGAGATGTCTAAGAACTGACACTATAAAATACAATCACCATATATCACAGTGGGTTTTTTTTTAACGCCTTTCTTACTTCGACTGGGAAAACGGCATAGCAAAAAGTATGTCACTGTTAGAAAAACGCTTGGAAGACAAAAGCAGGGTTGTGTACACACTCCTTACAACAACTTCCAAAGTCATTTGAAGTGTGAATAATGGCTTTACAAAAACAGAATACAGCTTGTAGGTCATTGAGTAATACGCCAACGCATGCTACTTGTTTACAAGTACTGTAAGCTTTTTTGCTCACCGGCCAAAACGTGAGTAGGATTTCATGACACTCAGTATTTTCAAAATTTTTCAAGTCTTTCCCGTTACTTGTGATGTTCAAAGAGAACATCTTTGTGTTTTTTAGAATACTTTTATTGCCTCGACCGAGGAGCAGACACCCCGGGAGCAGACAACTGCCATGTGGTTACTGCACTGTCTACTATGTAACGCTATGTACAAACATCGTTCAATTACCGTATGTACATACGGTACATTGCTGGCACACAGGTACCTCTCACCAGCACCCCCTACACTTTTTTAAAGAAAACACAGAAAAAAAAATGGCAACTACTAGCCTGCCTGACCACATGCGCATGCACACACACACGAACACACACACACACACATACACACACACACACACACACGTGTATATACATACAGTATTACTGTAAATTGAATAAAATTCACTCATGTATAGCATGGATTGCAGATCGCTATCCAAGATTGTGTCGAGTTTGAACACAATCAATGCACAGATATCTAATAAATGGCACACAGAGATCAAACAGATAGGCACAATCTAATCTTCAAGTTCCTATAGACTGACCACTAATTATTGTGCAGCCACAAGGGCATAGTGGTATATGTACATGGCCTTTTACACTACAGGTACAAATGACAGTACATGTGTTCGAACATAAAGAATAATAGCTTTTTTAACATGCATTGTGATATTTTATATAGTGACCATATTACTAATGGTCAAAGGCCAAAAATTGTGTTGAGTTATTTCCAAGGTTTATGTCTGAAGATCGGAGATAACTTTGATTTTCTAAGATTGCTATCAATAACAATGTATGAAGTCATCAGTATGAGATGTTGAGTATCACAAGTAACAAGGAGGCAATCACCATGAAGATTACTATCAACAGGACGACTGTCCAACTGTCCAACAAGATGGCTGTCATACTGTGACATAGCATTTGTAACCGTGGTGACACGACTTTCTCTCTCTTCATGATACTAACTTTGACAAGACAGCTATTGATGGCAAGATGGACGGCAATGTCACATGTTACCACGGTGACGCGATGGCTGTAAAACAAGATGGTCGAAACTCAGACAATGGATGTCACACTCAAATGACAAAGCTGTTACTGTGACAGAAAGTTTCACCTCAGAAAACATCTGAACTGTGACAAGAAAGCTGTCACAGACAAGACCCATAGCAATAAACACGGATGATGTCATCACCATGACAACACAGCTTTCCCCATCAGACACAGTAACCGTGACACGACAATCATCGATGACGGCTGACCTGACTTTGGGCCAGCAGGCTGAGAGATGGCCATTACTAGATGACATGGGGCATCACTGTAACAAGATAACCTGATAGCTATCATTGTGGGAAAAACCGACGTAAAACAAATAAACCGCAAAAACCCTTTACGCAGTCTGTATCCTTGACTCTTACTCTGCATTGCCACATCGTCATAAACCACAGACATCTGCGCGGGCAATAGCTACACACAATACAGTCAAGAGGCAGGTTCTTGAAGTGGATATACTAGTTCTGGCTCACGAGAATGCATTGCAAGTGTACACGTTTCACATTTTTCCCCACCATTGATATTTTGATCTCAGCTCAGTAAGTGAATTTGCCACCATGATGCAATAATCTGATTGTAAACTTTACAATATTCAGGTGAACTTACTTGTTGATGTATGAGTGCTCATTGTTGTCAAGCCACATCGTACTTTGTGAGTGAGGGGATACATTCATATGCTACAGGATTTTACAACACTTTGGTTGTTTCATTCAAAATTCAGGCTTATCTATCATGTAATTAAAATGAGAAACAGGCATCATTCAGAACACTCAAATTGTTTTAACAGTCAGTAAAATTCTACTTGGTGGAAATTCCCTTCAAAAATTCAGGGCCAAAAGTGTCAACTTCTTACTACAGCTCGTTTTTGTAGAGTGTACTTGTTAATTACCATCTTTAAAACATCAAAATGTTTTCCACATTTTTTTTTAACATTTGAACTTGAAGGATTGTTGACATTGAACATACAGCATATCATCGCTCTGAGGTGACACAGATAACCAACAAACCAAGACAAAACAAACAAAGAGCCTAAGTAACCTGCCAATTAAATGTACACTACCACCGAAAGATTACTTTCCAGCTTTCACAGCCCCAGTGAAGTCAGTAACCCCAGCTTTAAACCCTGAACCTGCCTTGGAGATAGACTTTCAATGAAAAAATGTTACCCCTTTGAGTGCAAAAGTCAATTTTTGTCACTTTTACAAAACATACCGTAGCCAATTTTGGGGTGGATTTTTTCCAAATTTTGATAAAATCTTGTAGCCAATGAAATGTGACATTCATTTGGTCCAAAATTATGAAAAATGAATTACCAAATTCATAAAAATTGGTAAAATGTTGCTGCACTAAATTTTGGTGGGAAAAATTACAGCACTCACAGGGTTAATGTTCTCACAATGGGAACATTCTTTGCCGCTCTACAGGTTGTGTTGATTCATTTTGAAAACTGAATGGTTTTACCATCTCGTTTTCTTTAAAATAGACAATTTTAATTTTTTTTTCTCAGCGTTACAGTCAGTTGGATAGCTGACACTCCATTGTCAGTTTTATGAAACTTATAAAAATACACAAAAACCCATTGTTCTACAAAGCCAAGGAATTGATTAAAATTTTCTTCTGACAAAACGTGAGCCAAGGCTTAACATTTTCATTTTTTAGGTCCATACTGGTATTACCTTAAAAGCCTGTATTTACATTACTCAACTGTTTTGAAGATGTGAACAAATCTGGGACAATATAGAGGGATTTAACACACGTGTGGTTGCCAATGCTGGCAATTATGCACCGTTGTCTTTATAGTTTGGGTCTCAAAGTGATTCATACACTTTAAAGCTATAACACAACGCCGATTTGATTTTATATGCACCTCAACACAGAGACTTTCAAATTTTGGCTCAAACTTTCTTACAGAAAAATTGTAAACTACATTCATTCATGATCAACAATAAAGATAGGAGGTTAAGATCATGAACATTTTGCAATTTGTTATACAAACAATCTAACATTTACTGGAATTTGGTAGCTGGAAAATGGTAGCTATACCTTGTATTAATATTGGGAAAACTTAAATTTTCAATTCTTTGCAAGACAAGATGGTGAAAGCTGCATTTTAATACAGCACAGGCTTCAAGTTGATTTCACATACGCAGCAGACTGGTTATATACTGTAAAATTTTTGAGTGTCTCAAAAACTACCAAAAACAGCGTCTTCTGCCTTAAAATATTTTATCATTTGAGCATATAGTTCCACTGTCCATGATTTGAGTGAAATTATAGTTTAATTTTGCTATTTCAACACAGTGTACTACTACCTTAGATGGCTATCCAAATCATAACTCTTAGAAATGAAGAGATACCTTGTCTATAAACTATTACTTATGAAATTTCAGGCGTTTTTGACAAAACTAAGAACATATGAAGCAATTTGAAACTTATACTCGCGGACGAAAATCAACAAAATTACATTTTCACTGATATCACTCATTCCTTAGAGCAATCATTGCTTAGCAATACCAATCCTTCCTTATCGCCTTAAAGCACCGATGGAAAGTCAGGTTTATCGGAAAGCTACCAGCCTGGCTTTTGTAGCTTTTGTATCAGTGATTGGATTAAACTCCCCTGAGTTGCAAGTCAATTGTACGTCAGCATCTCCATCAAACCACCAGACTGTTCAATAACTGGTAGAAGCTGCCCAGTGAAGTTGGTAATCCAACCGTGGAGGGACCAAAAGGACCTCCATGATCTAACCGAATTACAAGCTACATGTATGTGAATGAAACTGTTTGGTTTACGAACACTTGTTAGCACAAATGTATGTTCAAGAGAAGTAACGTAAATAATTTGCTTTGAGTATGGTTGTGCTTGTACATACCTCGAAAGTAAAAACCATTCTATTTTTGAATTCTATCCAGAAAAATAAAATTTCTGATTTTCATAAAACAATGTCGAAAATTTACATCTAAATGGGTTTCACACTGAGTTTACAAAATTGAAGCCAGAGAAAAACTGAGATTCGTAGTCTATAAAGAGGCTGATCAAGTCAACACCTTATGTTCAAAGCTAGACAAATACATGATGAAATCCCTTTCCCCGAATTTAATTAAAAGGAACTCTGTACATGTGAGTGTAAACCCAACACTTTTCAAGTAAAAAATCAACTCTTCAACTGCTCAAAGTCCACATTGCTTGAAACATCATGAAATACTTTGATAAGAACGTATTTTTGTTGAAATCAAAACTTACAGTTGAAAACAGAAATCCAACTCATTCTAACAAAACATATCAGATGTTTTGAAAACCAACTTTGATGAAAGATTTCACAAGATATTGCGGTTTACATACACACGTTAGCTACACAAAATGTTGTGAAATGTTTCATCAGGTCAACTCGACTAAAAAAAACAGTCTTACCTTATATACTCTCGTGTCATTTGGAACACGGACAGATGCTCTAAAATAAACAACAAAAGCCAACAGCAACAGTTCCCCGAAAAATTCAGTCCAGAACAGATCTCCAATTAAGCTCCTCAATTAAACACAGGATTGTTCAAAACATATCACTGAACACACACGTTTCGCCTTGGTGGGCTTTGAGCAGCGCGCTGGTTCCCCTATACATGTAAACACGATGACTGGCCGCAGTTTGTGAGGAAGTATCATACAATGCATGACGTTTTACTATTGAAAAATGAATGACAAAAGTCAGAGCCTGATGTCTGCATATGTATTGCCGGGGTTTCAGTGGCATTGACACTCATTCCACCCTATGAATGCCTTCTATACTCCACTACTTCCGTTCCAACACAATAACTTAATACTCGCTGTTGTTATGCAAATGAACATCCCCCTGATGACCCGTCATGGTCTATGCAGCCTCCATTCATCCACATCAATTGGTTTCCTCTCACTGTCTATAGAATTAGGCCGTGTCTCTTTTTTTCTTTTTCACCTCTCCCTCAAACCACAGCATGGTAAACACTCACAGCTCACTGGCTCAATCTATTTTTCCAGGTGAAAGGCCACGATATGTTTCCGTGATTAGTCTCAACATGTTCGTTTTATTGTGGGCGCCTGGCTTCAAAAGGTTGACTATGTTCTAACACGCAGTGTGTAGGTCGCGTTGTGGTTGACCTCCGTCTGCACTGGCCACACTCTGACCGTTTTTTATCTGTCTCTTGTTTGTCCAGCACTCCATAAACTTGGTGGCCTACTTAAACACAGGAAGTTTTCAATTAGCTAACTTTTTGAGTTTGGTCTGAAAGATTTTAAGTTAAACATCAACTCCGGAGAATGCCATACGAACACGCAGGCACACTTACTTCTGAACTGCATGTACATTTAACGACTTTTGACAAAGTTTATGAGGTTTTAGAGAATCACATTGTCCAGATCAAAATTTTTGTAGGTGAATCATAAAACTCACTTGATCAAATTAAAACTCAGACTCAGTCATAAAGTAAACAATTGACATTCAATACAAGAACACTCATGTCTGAAAGTCAGCAAAAGCTTTGTTTGGTGCCATGTTTTCAAATGGTAATTTTCAATCAAAATTCACAATAACTGCTATGAATAAAAAAAATTCACGGCATTCTGCATGGTTCTTTTTGATAGTGACCTTTGACCTTGCTGCACGGCAACAGTCAATAGGGCTAACTAAGAAGCTGCCCACAACACACAAGTTGGTTTATTTGCAGACTATAGAATCAACACTCACTTGGCAAAATAATATATAACTTATTTGGACTAGAGACTAGGACACTTCTTCATTTGGATTCTCAGATCAGATATTCAAGCATTGTCTTGCACTGAGTGCTCATCCCAATCGATAAACATTGGCGAATACATGCCATAATGGCAATGGTATTGACAATGGATTAAAAAATCAATATTTATTGAGAAATATTCCAGTCAATGTCACATGAAAACACAGTCCGGAGCAAATTTACGGCTCAAGTTTTTGTAACTTCGACAATTTTTATTCAGTATCTCTAAGCTGTTGTCCAACAACAGTTTGCTCCTCTTTCCGAAGGATTTTTGAACTTGAAGTATGCAACTTGTCAACCTTGTCTGTGGCTACCCATTGACTAACAATAATAACTTACTTGTCGATAACAACACCACCTACTGTTGGTTTTGATTATCTATAACACTCAAGTCTGCACAGATGTTTGTCAACAACAACAGCTTATTTACTGACAACTACAATGCATCCTGTTGTTGTTGATTATATAATTCAAGTCTGGACAGAAATTCATTAACAGCTGGAAAGGCTATTTTTGCACCAATTCTTTTCTAAGAGTTAATGTCAAGTTTCAAGTGATAGAATCAAGATATTTAGTTCAAATTTTCAGGATAACTCCCTTACGTCATACTTTCTCCAAAGAATATAAAAATTGTATATTTGCAGCCATGATTTTGAAATATGACACCAGTAAATTCATTTTTTTGCTTTTTTTTTACATATTTGAATTTAATAATTGGATAGTACTTAATATTACCAAATTAGTTATAAATATGCTGACACTGTTAATTGTAAGATGTGTACGGCAGGATTTGTAAATAAAATTTGTTTTTATGATTTTACATGGGTTTACATATCAAAAAATTATTTAAAAATTCTTTCAAATTTCAAAATGTGATTTTTCAAAAAGTACTTCAAATACAGCAAAATTGTCCCATAGCTATCTTGTCTGTAACCTTGTTAATAGGCTGTAAAAATTCCATGTTCATATCTCATTTCATAGGTTGGATTCAATTGGCATAAAATTATGTAAGAAAACTGTTATTCTGTCAAAAATGTTGAAAATAAGCCATATTTGCACCCCTCTTTTGAAGTCACACAGCAGTCTTTTTGGTTAATCTCACTTTTGACACCTCTTTGACACTCAAAGAATCTAAAAATGCATTTACAATAGCAGTCACTCACTCGGAATGCAAGCACTGCCTTGTCAAACTTTCCTGAAAAACAGCAAATAATGACTTTCCCTTTTCAAACATTTATTAAAAGCTAGGGGACCTCTACCATAGTTAATACACTAAGGACTTCCAAACTTCTTCTTGTTTGGTCAGTTTTTCAGAAGTTTCAACAGGCTATAACTCTGCAATGCCTTTGAGCCCAAATGTCTTGTTTTTTTTATTCCACAGAGAATGTTGAGTACTTTCATATTTTAATAGTTTTATTGAAGTTTATAACTGACGCTCTAGCCTTTTCAGCCACCTTAGGGTAGTATGCGCCTCGAAAATGAAAGACAAACTTTTGCTCAAATTTTCCTAAATCATATCTTTCACCTATCCTGTTCCAAAATCACAAATAAAAATTTGAGGTCACCTACCGATATCTGAAATTCAAAATTGCCGCCAATCCCCTCTGCAATGCCTTTGAGCCCAAATGTCTAGTTTTTTTATTCCACAGAGAATGTTGACTACTTTCATATTTTAATAGTTTTATAATGCTAACTCTCTGGAGAAAAATAAAATTTTCGATTTTCGAAAAAACTAAGACAGTGAAAAGTTTTTTACATCAAGAGCTTTAAAATAAATCCCAAAAAGTGGTAGATCACAAAAGAATTGTAAAAGTTTGAGAGTCCGAATATCTGTCCCTGAGGCACATTCTACCTTAACAATAACAATGCCGCAGCCCACCTATACCAATATTGAAAGGGTATGTTGTCAAAAGACTATGATGACTTCAGTTTCTAACCCTCTTTCAACACCATGATTTGTCCCAAACCAATTGTTATCAATGGTGAGTGGGGCAAATCGGGGTGAACAGGTTTAAATTAGCACGGAAAAAGATGAAAATGCGATGTATAAGGGGATGGTTAAGGAATGTGTATATAAGGGAATTGAAGTGGATACTTAATTTTCAGAGCTTTATGTTAATTTTCCAGTATTTTTGTTTTCCTTAATAACCTAAAGTTTTTCGTTCTTCACTTAAAATCATATTGAAATGACTTGTGTTTAAGTTGATAGTACAGAAACTATGTGTGCAATGACTAATGTTATTATTGATGACTATTGAAATTTTAGTCTCAGAATTCATTAATTGATGAAAAAATGATGAAATGACTAATGTTATTATTGACTATTGAAATTTTAGACTGAATGACAATTCATTTGTCGACAATAAAATTGTGAAATGTCCAACTTTATCATTGACTATTTAAATCTTACTCTGAATGAAATCCATTTATCGACAATAAATGATGAAATGTTTACTGTTATTATTGACTATTGGAATCATAGTCTGAATCTGAATTCATTAATTGAAAATGAAATGAGAAGTCCAGTGTTATCATTTACTATTGAAATTTTACTCTGAAAGAAATTCATTTATCTACGATAAAAGGATAAAATTTCCAATATTATTATTAATATTGAAATTTTAGCCTGAATGACCATTTATTTATTGACAATAAAATGATGAAATGTCCAGTATTATCATTGACTATGAAAAGAAATTCATTTATCAACGATAAAATGTCTAACTTATTATTGACTATTGAAATTTTAGTCTGAATGAGAATTCATTTATTGACAATAAAATGATGAAATGTCCAGTGTTATCATTGACTGTTGAAATTTTACTCCGCAAGAAATTCTTTTATCAATGATAAAATGTCTAAGTTATTATTGACTATTGAAATTTAAGTCTGAATGAGAATTCATTTATTGACAATAACATTATTCATTGTACAATATGCACTATGTAGGTAAGACTTCATACTTACAGGGAAGAATGAGAAGATGTGTTTGTTTTACAAAACAAATGCAAAGAAAATATTATTGAAAGTCGCAGTCATAATATCGCTATGAGAACTGACGAGGAGAGAGAATTGTTACGGTGGATGGGGAAGGGATTAATTGATTTTTAGCGGAAATTGTAATGGTGGTTGCTAAGGCATTGATGTACACAGGGAATTGACGCCATGGTTTGTATGGCATTCATCACGTACAGTTCATGAGGGAGTGATAGTTTCCGGGATGGCTGCAATGAGATTCATTAGTGCCGGCTCGGTTTCTGAGCCTAATGAACGGACAATGGCAATTTGTATCCCGGAATATCAAATTGTATGCCATGAAATGTCTGATTGAATCATAACACAGAAAAAGTTTGCGTTTATTTTACGACTAGGAAAATTGACTCAACATCATGAATGAGGAGTACTGGGTGAACTGTTATCAGTGTTACAAATCAACATGATCCTAATGGGTTGAGCTGTTGGAGGGTTCATCAAGAAAGCCAACATGTTTTCAGAATGCTGAGAGTGACAATTTCTACAGGAATTCCATGAGATTACCAGGAAACCAAAAAACCATGAGAAAATATGAAAAAAAAGGCCATCTATACGATTATATCCAGATATCCCATTTGATTATCATGGCATTTCAGTTCAAACAAAATGTTCATCTACAGGATTGAATCCCATATGATTACCATAGGATTTCAATTCCAACAAAAAGCTCATCTACAGGATTACATCCCATACGATTACCATAGGATTTCAATTCCAACAAAAGGCTTATCTACAGGATCATGTCCTAAATTATATGGAAATTCTGGAAAGTCTGAGAGGAATCTCATAACATTCCAACAAGGTCAACTTGGAAGGAATAGAATGACATGTTATTTCAGAGACACATCTTTTTTTCAATTTTTTAAAATGTTCATGCACCGTGAATTTTGTTGATTTGGAATTCTGTTTTACCTAAAAGAGGGCAAACACATGGAAACTACCAGCGTCGCCAGAACATCCGACCCAAGAGCTAATTTTAGATAACACAAAAGGGTCACCTTCAGATATCAACACATTCCACCTTTTTTTTTCAATCTTTGGTCACTTGTCTAATGATTTTGTATTGTACCTGTTCCAGTTTCAAAAACGAGGCTGGAACATGTTGGGACTTGTCCGATGTATGCGGCTTTGAGTGTACTGTCATGCAAATGAGACAACTCAGGTGATCATTCAGTCCGTGTGCTGTATAAGCATACTTTGCTTTCAATCAATTGAAACGAACCTCCGTAAACAAGCCGCTGGACTATAGCTATTGATGGAATGCAAGCACTCTCATAAAAGCTAGCTGTTTGCTGAATCACAACAGCTTACCTACTCACACCCTCTGCGCGGAATTTCTCATTTGTAGTGATTTTTTTTTTGTTTCGCTCACAGCTTAGTAGATTTCAAACATAAGCCATAATGAGGAGAATGATTAGTAGGCTTAGATTTGTAATTAATTAGCCAATTAAGTCATTGATAGATGTTATTAGCAGACACACTGCTTTATCTTATGCTTGATAAATGCCCTGCTCTATAAATACCTGTTTTCTCAAAAGAAATTTTTTCAACATACACACGGAACCACAGACAGTATCGCTTCTACTTTCTATGACAGAACTGACAAAACACTCCTGTGCACTCTGAAAGTGTAAATAGAATCCATCTTTTTTCAATGTCAGCTTCAACATGCTGTCAAAAAATGGAACGCTCTGGGAAAAGAGAGTGAATTAATAAAAAATTTCGCGAATAATTGTGTTTTTTGTGATGGCCCTCTATCAGAGTAAACCAAAAATCATCAGGAAAGCAGCATTACATCTTGGGATGGGGTAGTCAAAAATGAAAAAAAAAATCTTTGAAAAATTATTTCATACAATTTTTCTACTCCTGCCCTCACACTAAAAACACCGGAAAATTACATGCACTGGAAGAGTAGAATAAGTAGGCGAGAAGTTAAAACATAGGGCCAAAGTCCCTGAAGCTACTATAGACATGGATACAAAATAAGTATTTCCTGACTGTATGAAATTATCTCACTAAGGTCATCCTAGGGACCTGTAAACCAAACAAAGCTGTCTGACCAGCGGTTATGAAAAAACAAGCGACTCAACAGTTGACAGAGCTCTGCTGTGTTATGTAGAGAATAACCTTTTATGGCACATGTATTGATGAAGAAGGTGGATATCTTGGATAGCTCATTTCAGGATGGCGTGACCAAAAAATGGAAAAAAAAATTCCGTAAAAATACAGATTTGCACATTTCATCACAATTTGAACAAATCTAAGTTGGGTTATCCCTAGGGACCCGTATACCAAATAACATAGCTGTCTGACCAGTGGTTATGAAGAAGATTTTTTACCAAAAACGCCGTTTTTGGTGCCAATTTGCATATTTTCAACAATATCAAAAATTAATAAAAAGAGTTTCTCAAAATCATATATTTTATCCACACAACAAATATCAAATCAGTAAGTACTGCAGTTCTCAAGATATTTGAGTGGACGGACGCCTCACAAACGGACATACATACATACATACATACATACATACATACATACATACAGACTGACGGTGCATGCCGGACGGATACCCATCGCAATAGCTTCTATAGACTATATTAGTCTACAGTAGCTAATAAACGAGAGTTAATTACATTCTAATTAAAAGTAAACAAGACTTGCTTAACTCAAGATTTTCGTCATAAAAAAACAGCATATCTGTCAGGTTATAAAGAATCTTAAGCTGGTTATCTTTTTATCAGTATTTTCATCCTATTAACCAAGCACATTTTATTTTCAAATTACCATTGTAAGTAAGTTCTGTTGAATAAGTTGAGACTGTACATACTCAGAGAAAGCACACTGAGAGACAAATGTTTGAAACTTGAGAAGTTCAAGGTCATCAAAAGCATCACATAAAGCTTTCATTGCACTGTTTACACAGATTGCATAATTGCTATAAATAGGGAGGAATCTTACAGCCAAGCTTTACCATAAAAACCCTATCACTTTGACCACTCTTTTAATTGACCACTCTATTTTTTTCCTCAAAAAGTAATTTTATTTTATCCTTACCAAGTCAACCATAAATGGAAATTAGAACTTTCTCTATCTCTATTCATTTGACCACCCTATCATGACAAACTATTTTGAGCAATTTCTTTTAGATAACATACAGGGCACAATAAATGACGGTTCAGAATATGTCAAAGTTGGGATTCAGGAAAGTTGCCTTTACATGTTTTAATCCTCCAAGATGGTAAGCATTTCACTACGAACTGTCAAAAAAAGTTGAACTTTCTGATAATTCTACACTAAAATTATTTTGGCTTTGATGATTTCCTAATTAATTCAATTATTTAAAATCATATTGATTATTTTTTTCTGGGTGAATTGATAGGGTTTATACAGTACAAGAATTACATACAATGTAAGTCAAATTTTCATCAAAAATGACAAAAAAAATTCCTTAAAAATACAGATTTGCATATTTCATCACAATTTGAACAAATCTACGTTGGGTTGTCCCTAGGGACCTGGCCCTAAACCAAATATATCAATGACGTTGATCTAATCAATACAGTCCTCAGCAGCATCTGTATACCAAATAACAAAGCTGTCTGACCAGCGGTTATGAAGAAGAAGATTTTTTACCAAAAACGCCTTTTTTGGCATTACTTTGCCTATTTCAACAATATCAAAAAATTAAAAAAAATAGTTTCTCAAAATCATATTTTCATCTACACAACAAATATCAAATCAGTAAGTACTACGGTTCTCAAGATATTTGAGTGGACGGACGCCTCACAAACGGACATACATACATACATACATACATACATACATACATACATACATACATACATACATACATACAGACTGACGACGGACGCCGGACGGATACCCATCCCAATAGCTTCTATAGACTATAGTCTATAGTAGCTAAAAAGGAAGGATATCAGAAAAAGGTTTTTATGATCTGCGAACACCAACAAAGACAAACACTGAGAAGACAAAAGAAAATTACACCTCCTCTTTCGTTGACCACCCCTCCCAATTACATCTAATGGTGCATCCCTCAATGACGTTGATCTAATCAATACAGTCCTCAGCAGCATCTAATTGACCTTTGACCTCTATACTGAAAGTTTTCATCAAAGTAAAAGGTTTTTATGATCTGCGAACACCAACAAAGACAAACACTGAGAAGACAAAAGAAAATTACACCTCCTCTTTCATGGACCACCCCTCCCAATTACATCTAATGGTGCATCCCTCAATGACGTTGGTCTAATCAATACAGTCCTCAGCAGCATCTAATTTGACCTTTGACCTCTATACTGAAAGTTTTCATCAAAGTCAGTGATTATGAAAAGAAAATTTTCTGAAGCAGACTGTGTCAAGACAGGTAATTCTTACATATCAGACCAGTCCTTACAGCACAGAGTGGGTGTGAAGACGTTCTGGATGATAAATCATTTATATTTTTGTAAAATATTTCCCAATGTGTAAGAGTTTTCTATTTATTTCTCAATATACACAAGACGCATTTTGTTGCTCTTTCCCTTTTCTTACCTGGTTTTCCATTGGACAACCCAAGAGTGGGTTTCTGAACACTGAATTTTGTCTGGCCTTTTTTATCAAAGTTTTCACTCAGCTAGTCCAAGGATAATACAACTTTATCATGCATATAAGTCATGGATTATTATTCATGAGTTTCTCTAACACTACAAAACATGATTACTTACATGGTATGTCTGTTGGCTATTTTGTGATTTAATCCAATTCTGATCAGCAATTTTGTTAGGTTGTAACTTGATAATATGACATCAAATCAATTCCAGCAATCGTTATCATTCAAGGCAAGTAAATCACCAGGTCCAAGAAACAACAAACAAAACAACGACAACAACAACAACAAGGAAAACACCGACAAAATCAATAGTGCAGTCACGAATCACTAGTGGAGCAGTGGTACCAGGTGTCCGGAAACAGAGCTATAATTCTGCTGATGTGCAGTGTGCTCGGAAGGTTATATCCGATTGGTCGATTGTCACTGTTCACAGCAACTTACGGAGTCTACTTGTATTATTTAATTATAACGGTAAGATTCAGCCACTGCAATTTTGAAAAGCTCATTCTGGCTGATTCCTCACTCATACTATCCAAATTTACATAATTCTGATGGTTCCATCATGGAGTTAGAGGCAGATTTTACCTCCATGGTTGCATAATGCAATGAATAGAACAGGCGTCTGGTGTGAAGACAGCATCGTGTGAGCCTCAGTGAAGATGCAGAGGTGTGAAAGACTTCCTGTGTACAGGAGACTTGACATTGAAACGTCAACTGTGTTAACTTTTGGGACATGTCACCAGGCAATTATCTGCCTATCTCATCTTCTTATGAACGTTGTTAGCACAGGAAACATTATGTTTATGAGACCATGAAGGGATAATTTTAGACTCAACAATAATAGCTTTGCCCCAGCCTTTATTTGAAGATAGGTCAAACGATCCTTCTGTTATATATACTGTAGTCTGTTTCAAATGACATTTTTTATTTTTTTTTTTATACAGGCTCTAAGCGGGAGTTCTTTAAGGATCACAGTTTGTTTACAAGACATACACAATTAGATGATACACCAATCAACATCCTGGTACTGTTTATGCATGTAGTGCCAGATTTTAGGCTTACGAATATTTTAAACAGATACTGACTCATGTATAGATTGGCATATTACTATACTATATGCCATTAGTGCACTTTGCATGAAAGAATTGTGATTTAATTTTGAACATCAAGCATCACTTCATAATCCTGGAGTTCTGATTGACCCTTTGAGTGCTGTAATTTTCCCACCAAAATTGTAGTGCAACATTTTACCAATTTTTATGAAAATTTCTGTAATTTTTTTGATAATTTTGAACCAAATGGACATTGCGTTTCATCAGGTACAGTTTTATAACAAAATTTTGACAAAAATTTGAAAAAATTGACTGAGGTATATTTTTTAAAGGCGACAAAAATTGACTTTGATACAAAGCCATCATGATATCAAGCTATTGAAGTATAGACACAAGATCTCTGTGTTAGTTGACTCACACAGTATCAAACTGAATCTCCCCTACAGAGTTGATCAATTCTGCCACTGTGTCTGGCCCTGCCTTCTCCCTATCCCAACGTCGTGACATAATTTTTAAGTTTAACAGAGCCAAAATATAATAAACTGAGGTAAAAGTTGATATTATTCACCGGTTCTTTTTAATTAAGTTACACCTGACCCAATATTACAGACGCTGTGATATTCAACCCAAATCTGATCACCTGTAGAAATACATGTTCATTGGGGCATCTATGAAAGCTGCGTAGGAGTCATGAGATATACGATGATTTACAGGAATTCTTAGGAATTCTTCACTTTAAAGGTAGAGTGTGCCTTGGGGACAGGTATTTGAATTCTCAAACTTTCACAATTCTTTTCTGGTCTATCGCTTGTGGGTGCTCATTTTGAAGCTGATGGAGTTAATAGTTTTCACTTTTTTTGCAAAAAATCAAAAAATTTTATTTTTCCCAATAGAGTTACCACAGGGTGGAAGTCATTTTGAATTTCAAATGTTGGTAAATATTGAGTAATTTGTTTCTCTAGTATCAAGGTTTTTAAGGTGATCCCTGATTTTTATTCTTGGTTTCAAATTGGAATGGTTCAAAGTTTTCTTGGAGAATGTTTGAGCAAAAGTTCAAAACTAAATTTCAAGGCACTTACTACCTTAAGGAAACGTTGGAGCACTTAAATTATAAAGCAACCATTGCTGGAATGAAATGTGCTATATTATCCACAATACATGGATTTCTTTAGGTTTTATTCTGAGCACTGGCTTTATGATACAAGAAAGGATGTGCAAATGTGCCCTTGCTAACTATACATACGACTAAGTTTTGAAAATCTTTTAAGCAACTCCAATTTCAATCAAAAACATCTGAACCTTAAGGTAGTAGGCGCCGCGAAAGTGAAAGACTTCAACTTTTACTCCAATCTGATCACGGTCCCTCCACAAAACCAGGACCGTGATCTGATTAAAATCAGATGTAGAGTACGGCGTTGTCTTTACTTAAGTGGTATTCTCTTGCTATCGCCTCAGAAAGAGAATACCATGAAAGTAAAGACGTCGCCGTACTCTACATCTGATTTTTATCACATTGTTTTTACTCCAACTTTCCTCAATGAAACTTCCAACCATTCTCTTATGAAATAAAGATAAAAATAATGGGGTCATCGAGCAAATTTTTGTACCAAAGAAAGTAATTACCTAACATTTACCAATATTTGAAATTCAAAATGGCCACCATCCCTGTGTTAACTTGATGGGGAATAATAAGGACTTGGGATCAGATTTCTCACACTCGTTGGGGATATTTTGACTCACACAAGTGTGCGGCTCCTGTGAGACAAAATATCCCCAACGAGTGTGAGAAATCTGATCCCAGGTCCTTGGTGTATGAGATTCTTTTTCTCACATGACCACAAAATGCGTTGAATTCACACTGGAAACATTGAATGTTTAACTGTAGCAGCGACTCTGCTACTTCGTGGCCATCTAGTCTTCTATGTCAGTAAGGTGAACTCCGTGGCGAGTTCCACTGCCGATACTTAAACTTCTGCTATTGAAGAGATGTCCAAGTAAAAACAAAATTGGCTGTATGCTCAAAGTGGCCTATGTTAATCAGTTATTTGGAAAATTCGGCTGTGTTTTGTGAGTCTATCACCAATGACGTACAACATTATCCAAAATCGTGACGAAGCTGTCGTCTGTCCCCATACTCTGACCTGCTTAAGTTACTTGGTAGTTCCGTTCTGTGTGTTACACATCATGCCATTGGATAATATTTTGTGCATGGATCGAAAGGCTGCGTATCATCCAATTAGAGCTTGTGTAATATATACTGCAGAGTGTGGGACGATTTCTGAGAGTATGGGATCGGTTTTCCCACACCGTCGATCCCACACTCCCAGTGGCCAGGAATGTGAGAAAATAAAATTTTTGATTTTCTTAAAACTGAGAGGGTGAAAATATTTCTTACTCCAAGAGCTTTAAATTGAACCTCCACAATTGGTAGATTGTTAAAGCATATAAAAAATTTGAGAGTTCAAATATATGTCCCTGAGGCATATTCTACCTTACGGAGGACGACATGAGCTACCCCTGTTTGTCTGTGATCATGGATTTGGATTGTCATAAAAGTAAACATCTGACAGTGTTTAAATAGCAAATGAGCCTTTTGTCATTTATTTCAAAATTGAACAGTTATGACAAAAATCTCAAAGCAGAAAACTAAAAATTTTTTCAAAGTTTAAGAATTACATGTTTGCAAGGCAGTGTCTAAATTTCTATAAAAAAATGGGCTTACAAAATCAAACCTAGTAAATTTTACATTTCAAATTAAATTACTGACTTCAGAACACAAATCTTTATAAAAAAAACGTATATCAGTGCAGTAAATGATAGAAATGTTCATGTGCTAAAAGTTTAGAATATTGCTAACATAATAGTTGACACTTACACATTTATTATTTGGTGTGAAAAAAAAAACCAACTGCAAAAACGACTAGTACTGGTTGCAAAGGTATAGGTTTTTATAAACCTGTTCACCCCCGATTGCCTGTGAACAGGTCCCTACTCACCATTGACAACAATGAATTTGGGCCAAACCATTGTGGTGAAAAGGTTACATGTAACATGCAAGCACTATATTGACTGCAGCAAATAAAAATTTGGTCGAATCTTATCACTCATATTTATCACTGCAGCTTGAAGTCAGAGTCCTTGTAGTGATTTTCACTGTTTCTATGGTAACATCAGTAGATCTAATGTACCATTTTTATCATACTAGTGAGATAACATCCGAAAGTATTATAAAAAATTCTGACAAACTGTCATGTCATTTGCGATCAAAGGGCCAATTTTAAGTGCCTAACATTTAACTTGCCAGCACAGCATCTATACATATAAAATGCACTGTAATTGTTTACATTTGAATTCTAGTCACTTGTCAACAATAACAATGCAGTCTACAAATGTACAGGCTAGCTGAATACTGTTTATCTCAACATGCTATGGGAAGTAGAACAAGATCTTGAAGTTGACATTCAAAACAAAAATGGTAAAAACATCAAAAGTTACAGCTACTGGCCCTTTGAGCCTGATCGTGAAACATTCAAGTTCAACATCATCATCATGATTATGCGGACAAAAGAACAAGCTTTGAAATCTAATTTTAAAAAAAACATTGAGATAAATGAATGGCTGTCAAAACATGCGTTTATTTTTTAGCATCACTGTCAAATATTCTCAACCATTTATTGTGATAAATCAGTACGTTAGGCATTATTAATCATCTAATTGCTGTGGTGACAGAATCAGCTGTTATGTCAACCATTGATGGCTTTTCAATTAACAGTCGCACTGCAGCTGACAAGAGGAATGTATCCCCAGTGCAATCAGGAAGACGGAAACCAAATTTGCGAGGCTGACAGTAATTCTCAAGTCTATTTTCAATTTTTATATGTAGATTTTACTGTAAAATAATACATTATTGATGCAAGAGAGTTGATAAAACAAGTTTTTTGAAATGTCTGTTAAAAATTTTTTCTCATATGTTGAAAAATTTAAATTTCAAATGAGATTCAACTGTTTGTGACAAACTTTAGGCTATAAATACCACTGCTATCAAATATTTGCGTGATTTTTATCAAAAAAGTAGAAAAATCCAGATTTCAAAATGGCAGCTGAAGTAGTTTGTTGTCTGTAAATCTGGCGTTTGACCCCAGACTTCTTCTTTACTCGTAAAATTGCACGTACACTAGTGTGGAGTTGATAATACAGTGTGCATCTACTTGTACACCAAGGTTGCCGTCTCCTGCGGCCAAACTGTCATTACGTGTGACCTTTGACCTCCCTCTCCTTCATAGAAAAACCACCTCAATTCAGAGACTGATAAACTTTTATACAGCAACAGGATGTAGGTCACATGTCATAAAAATATCCTGTGACCTTTGAACCCAACCCGTATCAGTTATTCTAATCGACCTGTCAGCAGGCTTCAAGTGGATGTTGTCTCGTTTCTGTACTTTAAATACAGGATTTACAACTAAAAGAACTCAAAGGAAGACGTTCATTGACATTAATGATGATTTATTGTACAGTGGTTTCAAAACATATTCATTTATATCTTGGTTTGTTGATTTGAGAAGCTTGATATCATAAACTAGGTCAGAACAAGAAGGCACATTTTACTAAATAATGTGACAGCTAAATTATTTGGTTAGATTTCAGTAAAATTCCTTTTCTTTTCACCAGCCTGGTGAACTTAGTGATTAATTTGAAATGTATAGAAGGATAAAATTTAAAAATTTTCGCTGACATGATTTGTAGTCACTTGTGACAGTCATCAATCAAATTCAGCTCCTCACAATTTGACAATATGGCCCCTGTAATAGCTTAATGCGTCCATAAAAATAGACACCTTTTATTCCCTTTCAAAAACGTCATGACACTTCTTGGCCATCTTCAACAACTTCTCTTTTCAGCCTTCAAATGCACCGTCATTATTCCATTTCCTTCAAAAATCTGTTCATGTATCCACTGAAACCCGATTCCTTTCTCAAGTTTCCGTCCATCACTCTGACATCTTTGAGCTACCCCGACTTGTTTTTTTTTTCTGTTACCTTTCCCTGTACACATCAGTAATTTTTACGATCTGCACTACATAGAAAGCCGAGAATCTGTTAAGCTAGTGAAGAACAAACAATCTGATGGTTGAAAATTTGTTGGAAAGTTTCATTGACATAAATCATATGATAGAAGAATTGGTAAACTTGTGCATCATAGATAACAGACTATAAATACAATAGGATATATCCGTATAGTTTATTTTTCTGTGTATATTTGTACATGGAAAACAAAAATACACATCATTATTTTACAGACAATTCTGTCAATGATGGTTCGACTGATCTCTTTGAGTGACCGGAACCAGGTTCTTTGCTTTGAAAAAGATATCTGTTGGAAGGAACGTCTGCTCATATAATAGCACAGATCGCAAATGACGTCATGTTTTTTTCTCATTAATATGCATATTAAATAAATATTCGTCCGCATTTCCCACATAAACAACGACAATAAAACCTGCTAGTGTTACAATGGCAACTAAAAGTTACACTTATTCGTATGAATTGATGGCTCAGACTACAAGATGCAACAACAGCCGCGCATACAACGACAAAATTTGTCCGAATTTCAGGCGTATTTGTCCGAAAGTCGCGCACGTGCAGCTATATTTAGTAACAGACCTGAAATCGCGATCAATGCTATTGGAAAAACCTTTGAGATTTAAAATTTTCTAATTCCTCTATGGCCAAATAAAATGATAATTTTGTTTCAGGTTACCTGGCCTACATTTTTTTATAAAACCCTCTGATGTGAAATTTTTTTTTGCATATTTAGAATGGAGCATAATTTATCAAAGTTGGCAGCTTTTTGATTGGTCACACTCCAATGAAAATAAACAATAAAAAAAGAGCTTTCAACTAAAGAACATTAATTTTTGAAGGCATGTTAATGGCAGTGATCGCAATTTGCATTTTGTTCTCATTCATCATCTGATATTTTTTAAACAGACAGGTACTGTAAGAAAAAAGCTATTCTCTACCCAAAACTGACACAGAAGTGCCTTTACTACATAAATGTTCAGAAAGCCGAGATATTTATGAGCACACCTGCTGGTTTTGTCATCTCTATTTACACAAGGGTCATCTGACAGATATTTCAAGAAATCCTGCCGATAATCAATTGTACTGCAGACACGCTCACAGAAAAAGTTGAATTATCAGCTTCTCCTATGGCAAAGGTACATCTTTCTTGTGGATGATGTTGAAGCAAAGGTTATAATTGCTTCTTGATTTTATCTAATATCTAAATTATCTTCTGTTAATAATATAGGGCTTTATGTACATTTTAAAAAATTTTATCACATTAACCCTGCCTCTCCAGTATGAAATTTTCAAGTCAAAACATGTAGATTTGTGCATACAATTTCAGATATGATGAAGCTTTTATATTCAAATTACAGCTCGGTATGTCCCGGCATAGCTACATGAGGTACAAAATCGATTTGTGAAAGGCATTTCTAAATCATCCAAATTTAAGTGATGAAAAATTCAGAGTGGCAATGGCAAGTACTTTGACTGACAGTACTGCCACTATAGATTTGCTTACTCAGCATAAAACGCAAAATTGGTTAACTTGGAAGGGATTATTACTTGCCGCTGAAATTTGATTCTGAAAATAGTGTCAAAATGTCATTTTATTTTCATTGCTATTGATGACACACTTCAAATCTTATTTAACTCTAGTAATAATATAGTGAACATTACCTACCCGACAAGTTCATGTTTCAAGGTCATTTGTTAGCTTGTATCAATATTTATCAATTTCTGCACCATGTATGGTGATTTATGTCATATGTTGAGAAACTGGGCACTCTATACTAAAGTGAAAATGTCACTGAAAGAAAATATGTATCACAAAACTTCCGGATGTTAATTTTTATTTGTGCAAATAAAAACAAACAGTACTTCTATAAATAAAATGAAGTCAAATTCTCGGTAAAAAAAAACAGGAACACAGAACTTTTGAGTTGGCTTCATGAAATGGGTCAGATAGATCATTTTTCTCGACTGTTGAAAAAATGGTGAAATGAGACTCACCTGAGAAAAATCTTGAGAAGGGACCAGAAATATCCTTGTATCTTTCCTTTTGAACATAACACAAAGTAGGCCAGTGACTGTTCCGTCTAGTGGCTTACAGTTCGGTCGGCATTCAGGAAGCCTGCCTCTTACGCATACCCTCTACCCCATTCATCAGACAGCGCTATAAAAACACATTATAAACCGAACCTTTGAAAAAAAAAAATATATTCTGAGTGACAAGGAGAAACCTAGATGTGGCCTCACAGAAGCCTTTCCTTGGCCAATCAGGTAGTCTGTCATGTATTTGAGGCCCTTGCTCGACCAATGAGATTGTTTGTCACGTATGGATTGCGGGACAGACGTACATCACATATATCAATGACAACCTGATTTCCGCTCCACTCTTCTCATATGCATTGCCCACCAATTACAACTACTTGCCAGGCATATTTATGACTCTAAGGGGCGATCTGTAAAGTTTTCACGCAATGTCACTTAAATGAGTGCTACCCAATCAAATTTACAACCCTTAGCGCGAACACATACATGCATCATCAAGGTTTTTGTTGTTGTGTCCAAAAAATCTTTCATGTCACAGAATCTCAGCAAAAAGTCTTGAGAGTACTGTTGCTAGGCAACCAAAGATGGTCAAGTGGAGATAACATCTGTTAACTCCATTATCAATGGCAACGAGCCAATCAAAGAGGAGCTTGACATCTCCTGTCAACTGCAGACTTCTAAGAGCCTTTAAAGAGCCGCAGCTAAAATGCATTCCATAGTAACCACAGTTCCAGAATAAATAGAACACAATGAGAAAATACAGAAACATTTCAACAAATTTCAGCTTTGGGAAAAAAGAACTAAGGGCCAGTAGCTGTAACATTTGATGACCTTTTTCACTATTTTTGTTTTGTACGTCAATGGTAATTTCTTGTTCTACTCCCTGAAGCACCTTCTATTAAGCTTGTCAATACAGCATCTATATTTTAAATGCACTGTTAATGTTTAAATTCGAATCCTTGTCCGGGCCAGAATTCACTTGTCAAAAATAACAAGGTAGTTTGAACATGTACAGGCTGAGTTGGCAAGCCGAATACTGTGTATCTCAACATGCTTTGGGGAGTACAACAAGAAACTGTAGTTGACATAAAAACATTCATGGTTGTTGGCCTCAGAGTTGGCAAAGACCCATAGATGACTGATTCTCTCAATTGAAGTTGTACTAGCGTACTATGAAAGCACGCTCTAACATGTACCAAATGCTTCATTGCAATTTACAAGTAAAGAAGTACGGAAAAAGATCATTGCCAGGTACCTACACTCCTGCTTTCCCACCAATCCGGCCAGCAATTTCCAGGACAAGTTTGACAATCATGAAATAAAGTGGAATTCAAGACCACCTCTTTGATCAGCTCTATAATTCTTTTAATCACAGAACAAAAAAAATGTGCATGTCAGCAAAAAATTGACATAATCTCATGAGAGGGCAATTAGGCTAACCCACACGAAGGTTTTGATCACAAATACTGACTACTGTACTTTGTTCATTTGCATGTTATTTTAAGTTAGCACCAACAATTTCATTTCAACAAAGTTCCTTCGTCAATTCAAGATTATGAAGGCCACAGTCATAGACAAGTCCTTCCACTGAACTTGATCATTATGCCCAAGCCATTTTGTACATCAATGACGTGTCCTACGAGACCGTTGTCACTTGACAATGAGCTACAGGTTTTTCCTTCACGGTTCTAGTTTTCTCAATACACACATCAGTAAAATTTTTTTTCTTGACACAAGGGAACAGTCGTGAACAAATGCTGCCCCACAGTGGATACCTGCAGCCTTCGACAAGGAACGGCCTATTCAACCGCATCTGCCTTGAACATCAGTTTCTCACTTCCAGCACAAAGAACTGGCCCTTGAAAAGTAGGTAGGTCTCTATATCCTTGAATTTGGACTTGAAAACGATAATTGCCCCGGGGCTGTACACAATTGTGACCGTGATTTCGGTATTTTAAATGGGCATTACTGTGAAATGCTTTTGTCGACATGACAAGGGACAGAGAATAGAAAGCCTGACCAGTGAATATGAAAAAAGATGAGCAACCTTAACGCCAACACAGTTCACTCTGACAATTAAATATACTGAACATTAAACAATATACCAAAGGAAATGTTCAACAAATTGTCCACGATAATGATAAAATTGTATGTAGATAACCAAGAAATCCACCCTCATGGTTTACCATCAAAGATGATTTCCAAGGTGCTCAATTGAAGTTGAAAGCAAAGCAGTATACTTCTTTGACGGTTAGAATTACAGAGAAGGTCTGGGGTCTGGATGGATGACATGAAAAGAGAAGGTGGCAAAATGATGAAATTGTTTGTATCTCCCCATCTGTGGTTAAGGAGAAGAGACATCGGAATGCTTTTGTCAGATGTGAAAAATTCTCAATAGAAATACAAAATTAACAACAGAGACTGACAACACTGTACAACAAAATAAGAACTGAACAAGGATTTCTGTGAAAGAAAAGAATATTTTTGTTCCTTGGTGACTTTGCAAATAATTTATATAAGAATCAACTGTGTAAAGAAATTGACAAAGTTTTAAAACAATTTGCATTTGATGTGGTAGAAATTTAGAAAAAACTTTCAAACCAGCCGTTTATTTCTGTAGCTCACACCATAGTGATATTACATGTGCTGCTATTAGTGACAGCATGCCATGCTTTATGTAATTTTTATTTAAGCACCCGTTAAAAGAGTGCAATAAGTCAAATAAATAAATGATACCAAATAAAATGAAAATGGTAAGAAGGTACGTATCTTTACCAAATTCACGGAGAACGCTTAATTTTGAAAACCTGAAGATATCTATGTTTGTGGTTTTGTTACATTTATATTTCCAGTAGCTGTAACTCTTGATGATTTCTCCCTGTATTTTTGTTTTGTATGTCAATTGCAAGTTCTTGTTCTAACTGCTCAAAGCATGTTGAAACACCAACTATTTAGCTTGTCAACACATTGCCTATATGTGTTAAATGCACTGTTATTGTTTACATTTGAATTCTAGTCTTGACCAGGATTCACTTTCAACAATAGTAATATAGTTTACACATATACAGGCCAAGTCGACAAGCTCAATACTGTGTATCTCAACATGGTTTTGGGAGAAGAACAAGAAACTGCAGTCAACATTAAAAACAACAAGTCATCGTTGATGACACAGTCCCCACTTGTTAATGGGTACTTTGATTACAGGTCCTCAGAGAGGATAGAGGCCTCTTCATTAGGTCTGTGATAAAAATACTTTTGAATAAATTTGCTTGATACATGTCTGAGCTGTAGTTCAGGACATGAAAGAATCGTAATAAAATGGCCACATGGCAGCCTTATTGGATCCTATCACAGAACAAATCTATGTGCATATGTATGACAGACATCCAGCTCTATGGGTTTGCTCAGCATTAGATATATGCATAATTAATGAGGTACAGTATGAAGCATCATAAGGTCTCCCATCATACCATATATGAAGGGTGTACCACTTGTGGTTACTGAGTTATGGACAAATATGTATATTTGAGGTCAAAGGTCATGAGGTCATGTGACATTTTGTCAAAAAAATTGTATTGCTAAGTTATCCCTATATACAAAAAATCAGACCTCTAGCTCTATTGACTTGCTCAAAATTAGATATGCACATAACTAATGAGGTACAATATGTGGCGTCATAAGGTGTCCCATCATACCATATATGAAGGGTGTAGCACTTGTGGTTACTGAGTTATGAACAAATATGTATATTTGAGGTCAAAGGTCACCGAGGTCACATAACATTTTGTCAAAAAAATTGTTTTGCTAAGTTATCCTATATACCAAAAATCAGACCTCTAGCGCTATTGGCTCGCTCAAAATTAGATATGCACATAATTGATGAGGTACAATATGTGGCGTCATAAGCTGTCCCATCATACCATATATGAAGGGTGTAGCACTTGTGGTTCCTGAGTTATGGACAAATATGTATATTTGAGGTCAAAGGTCACCGAGGTCACGTGACATTTTGTCAAAATATCTGAGATATCTGCGTGAAAGGATGGACTCACGGATGGACTCATGGACGGACATGACCCAATCTATTAGCCCCCTGGACTTCATCCGTTGGGACTGAAAACTGTGTCACTGCATCCTTTTTGCAATATGAATACGATGAGAAACTAAATTTTATTTTTCTCGGCCTTATACATGGGAGTCTATGGACTGCCTTATACATGGGAGTCTATGGACTGCCTTATACATGGGAGTCTATGGACTGCCTTATACATGGGAGTCCATGGACTGCCTTATACATGGGAGTCTATGGACACTGCCTTATACATGGGAGTCTATGGAGGTTAAAACTAAAAAGTCCTCTAACACGGCCAAATTTGATCGCATTGTGAAACAAATCAACGTGCATCTGTATGGGGTAGGGTACTATCCTTGTGCAAAGTTTGAAAGAAATTGACCTGGGCATCTCTGAGATATCTGCGTGAACGGACGGACGCACGGACGCACACACGCACGCACGGACGGACATGACCAAACCTATAAGTCCCCCCGGACGGTGTCCGTGGGGACTAAAAACAAAAATAGTGAAAAAATTATCAAGTTACAGCTGTTGCCCTTCTATTGGAACAGAATCACCTGATACCATCCAAATATGGAATGTGAAGACAAACTATTCTGGTGATTTCTATGTAATTGCACAAGAACTTTCTGAAATATTACTTCGTATACAAAATGGAACAAAATACAACAGCATTATAAATTTCATGAGGTTACCCTGGCAATCTATGAAAATATTTGACAATTATACAACATGCAGTTTATGAGATTTTTTGAGAAAAAATTAGAAAATTATTTTCAAAAGGGCCACATCAGGACAAAGAAAACCAATGTGAAATTATTCGGACAAATATTTTTTTAAAGAAAAACCATTATTTGACAGACAAATACAACACACTGACGACTTCTTTATTACCGCATTGTAAGTTCTGTGTCATTAAAACCAAAGCACGCCAAAACAGTATCGTTCATCACCCAATTCCCTGTAAACAGCTCCACAATCGTGATTGATAACAGCAGGTTTGGGCCAAACACCATGGTGGTGAAAGAGTCAAGACTACCATACGACACAGCAAATGTACAATAACCAATGAGTGACCTACAGTAACTTGATACCGAGTAAATGATTAGCTCTTTTCTTGACACTGTCCCAATTATCCTTCTGCTCTCCGACTGTTTCCTGTTATTCCTTGGCTGAACACTCTCAGCTCCATGCCTGTGTGAGCGAGTTCAATGACCTTGATATAACTGATGACCATACTTGTCGCTCTTTTCTTAACCCTTTCATCACCATGGTTTGTCCCAAATCCATTGTTTTCTATGGTAAAGTTGGACCTGTATATAGGGAACTGGGGGTGAAAGGGTTAAAGGGCCAATAGCTGTTACTTGAGATGACTTTTTCATGTTTTAGTTTTCAATATCAACTAGTTTCTTGATGACGAAAAAACCTACCATTTAATTTGTCTACACAGTTTCTAGGTATACCTGCCAGCAAGAATATTTTAGTAACTGTGTATCGTTCACTTGTTGAGAGCATCTTAATGTTTAATCTTGTATCCTGGTACGGGAACCTCTCAGTTAAGGACAAAATGAGATTAACACAAGTCGTCAATCTGGCAGGAAAGATTGTTGGTATAAAACAATGGCAACTTTCAGTAATATATTACCAATCTTTGAAGAGGAAAGCCATTCAGATCCATCAGGATCAAACACATCCACTCAGCACAAAATTCTCCTGTCAGGTCGACGACTTAAGGTACTCTTTGCGTGTAAAAACTAAAGTCTTCTATTCCTTCAGCTGTGGCAGTTTTAAACTCTGAATTTTATACGTCATTCATTGAATTTTTTTCAAGATTGTGTATATGTGTGTGTCTTATTGTAAGTTAGGAGCTTTGTGGTTCCTAGAGAAAATTTTCCATTTGTGCATGATTCATTATTGGACAATAAAGTAATTTGAATTGAATGGAATTGAAATGCACTGTTTTTGTTTATTTTTGAATTCTAGTCTGGACCACAATTTGCTTGTCAACAATATCAATGCACTTTACACATGTACTAGCTGAGATAACACGCTGTATCTCAACAAGATTCGGGGAGTTGAATAAGAAACTGTAGTTGAATTTAAAAACAAAAAAATGTGAAAAAAATCAGCAAAAGTTAGAGCAACTGTGTGCTAAAGATCTGCAGCAAGTTTCATCAAATTTGCTGCACTATTTCCAGACATAAAACCATAATTACAAAAATTCACCAAATATGCAAATTAGCAATTAATGGACACAATACTGACAATGACATATTCATTGTGTGCTGTCAGAACTCTGTGTGACCAACATCTGTACAAAGTTTCATCAAACAGAGCTCTTTTTCAAAAATCTCTAATTATGCAAATTAGCACTAACATTGCATATTGTACGTGTAGTCTGTGTGTGTGCTACATGTCCAATGTTATTGTTGAGAACTGAGTTTTAGTCAAGACTAGAATTCTTTTGTCAGCAATAACATTGTATATTGTATGTGTAGCCTGTACATGTGCTACATGTCCAATGTTATTGTTGACAACTGAGTTTTAGTCTAGACCAGAATTCATCTGACAACAATAACGTTGTATATTTTACACAATGCGTGGTGGTATGCGCAAGGCTAATACTCTGTATTGTGACATACCTTTGGGTAAAAAGAGAAAAATGGAATTGTTCAATAGAACAAAAACAATCAAAAATCTGATCAAAAGTTACCGCTACACGCATTGTCCCTTTGATTGGACTATAATAAATATGTGTACCCATAGCATAATCTTTTCAAGACTTTTTTACTGTGTGTCAGCTTTCTCCATGTAGGGTCATGTTAAATTTGTTTTTGTTCAATGAAGACAAGGTCAAAAAGTATTCCAAAAATCCAGTTGCCGTACATTTTTGAAGGAAACATGACAGTTCTTTATTTCATTATAGAGCTAGTAGTTGTAACTCTTGATTTTTGTCTATTTTTGTTTTTAATAACAACCACAGTTTCTTCTTCTACTCCCCAAAGCATGTTGATATACACAGTATTCAGCTTGTCAACTCAGTCTGTACATGTGTATACTGCATTGTTATTGCTGACAAGTGTATTCTGGTCCGGACTAGAGTTCAAATGTATACAATAGCATCTACCGGTAGTATTTTTCATGTACAGATACATATGCTGTGTTGATGAGCTAAACTGTAGGTGTTTCAACATGCTTTGGGGAGCAGAAGAACTAGTAACTGACACACAGATCAAAAATATGTTAAAAATGTATTTAAAAAGTAATTAAAAGTTACATCGGCCCTTTAAAAAAGCTGCAGGTATTGAGCAGATGCCCTTGAAGGACGTCCAAAACAGACATACAAAAAGACACATGAAACGTACTTGTTGCTATGGTTAGCGAATACATTTAAACAATTTGGGAACTCTAGTAATGTTTCTGCAGTTTCCTGGTATGACTACATTGATATACAGATGACAATACTGGTAAAATTTACTGTCTTCCTATCATCAACAAACACAAAAATTAAAGACAACAAAATTCAAAAAATAAAGAACTCTTTCTCGAGTGTCTATGCACAATAAGTTCACGTATTTGCTTCAAAAAAAAGAGTTTAGAAACATATTTCTGATCGAGAAATGGTAACATCATATTCTTATAAGTTATAGTAGGGGAAAATCATAAAGGTTGGCTAGAAATCATGTACTAGACAATATCACCGTCAGTCTCCAAATCTGCAGTATCGGTATTGTCAATAGTATCATTATGCAACTACAGCAAGATACAGGTAACCTTGTGGGGACAAAACTTAAAACAACATTGATGCAAAGTCCCTGAAGCTACTATAGACATGGATACAAAATTAAGTATTTCCTGACTGTATGAAATTATCTCACTGAGGTCATCCTAGGGACATGTAAACCAAATATTACAGCTGTCTGACCAGCGGTTTTGAAAAACAAGCGACTCAACAGTTGACAGAGCTCTGCTGTGTTATGTAGAGAATAACCTTTTGTGACACATGTATTGATGAAGAAGGTGGATATCTTTGATAGCTCAATTCAGGATGGCCTGACCAAAAATCGAAAAAAATTCCGTAAACATACAGATTTGCATATTTCATCAGATTATATTAGTCTATAATAGCAAATAAACGAGAGTTAATTACATTCTAATTAAAGTAAACAAGACTTGCTTAAATCAAGATTTACGTCATAATAAAACAGCATATCTGTCAGGTTATAAAGAATCTTCAGCTGGTTATCTATATCTGTATTTTCATCCTATTAACCAAGCACATTTTAACTTTCAAATTAACATTGTAAGTAAGTTCTGTTGAATAAGTTGAGACTGTAACGTACTCAGAGAAAGCACACTGAAGAGACAAATGTTTGTAACTTAAGAAGTTCAAGGTCATCAAAAGCATTAGAAGGAATCATGTTACACTTTCATTGCACTGTTTACACAGATTGCATAATTGCTATAAATAGCACATGAGAAATCTTACAGCCCAGCTTTACCATAAAAACCCTATCACTTTGACCACTCTTTTAATTGACCACTCTATTTTTTCCCTCAAAAAGTAATCTTGTTTTATCCTTACCAAGTCAACCATAAATGGAAATTAGAACTTTCTCTATCTCTATTTATTTGACCACCCTATCATGACAAACTATTATGAGCAATTTCTTTTAGATAACATACAGGGCACAATAAATGACGGTTCAGAATATGTCAAAGTTGGGATTCAGGAAAGTTGCCTTTACATGTTTTAATCCTCCAAGATGGTAAGTATTTCACTATGAACTGTCAAAAAAGTTGAAAGTTCTGATAATTCCATACTAAAATTACTCTGGCTTTGATGATTTCCTAATTAATTCAATTATTTAAAATCGTATTAATTATTTTTTCTGGGTGAATTGATAGGGTTTATACAGTACAAGAATTACACACAGTGTAAGTCAAATTTTGACAAAAATGACAAAAAAAATTCCTTAAAAATACACATTTGCATATTTCATCACAATTTGAACAAATCTAAGTTGGGTTATCCCTAGGGACCTGAATACCAAATAACAAAGCTGTCTGACCAGCGGTTATGAAGAAGAAGATTTTTACCAAAAACACCTTTTTTGGCATTAATTTACCTATTTTCAACAATATCAAAAAATTAAAAAAAAACAGTTTCTCAAAATCATATTTTTCATCTACACAACAAATATCAAATCAGTAAGTACTGCGGTTCTCAAGATATTTGAGTGGACGGACGCCTCACAAACGGACATACATACATACATACATACAGACTGACGCCGGACGCCGGACGGATACCCATCCCAATAGCTTCTATAGACTAAAGTCTATAGTAGCTAACAACATTGATGCAAGGTTGTTTCGGAAGATCATCACTGAAAGTTTTACAAGCAATACTGAGTTTATATAAAACCAGGCCGATATGAGGGTGTCAGGGTCTGGTCCTGAAAGTTGCAACAGGTGTGTCCAGCTTCTTACACAGCCAGCCTGACAAAGGGACAGCAGGCATGACACATAGTCTGTCGTCGCCTTGGACAATCTTACAACTTTCAGGCATCTTTCGCAAGGGGAAGAAGAAAACACATTCGAATTCAAAAAATATCACATCATTTTACAGCAATAAATCCTGCCAAGTCCAAATTTCACCATCAGGTCAAGTTGGCTAAACTAGTGGACATGTCCCGTATGGTACATTTTAACCAAAACAAAAACATTCTGTAAACAAAATATTTACTAACTAAACCTACTATGACATACTGTGCTATGTGGGTGGAAACACGCATAGATTTGACTGAATACGGACACCTTGGCAAGGTCATTGAGCCACTCTTTTTGAGAGCAGGGATTTGACTGAGGGGTTCTGTTTGCTTCTCCGCTAGGTGACTGGATGCCGCATGTTGCGAGTCCCGGTTGCAAACACCGTATTTTCTACCATGGGATGATAGCTCTGCTGGTGGACAGAATTGTCCAAAGGCTGTCTTTCACCCAGTTTAAGCGACGTGTTCATTGCTTTGATAAAGTTTGTCAGCGATGTGTGATAGTGAGTGTGCGAGCGTGAGTGCTTCATGAACCCTACAATGTGTGGAGGCGGTCGCAGTCAGAAAAATATAAAAACTTGGCCCGGTCATTGAGCCACTCTTTTTTGAGAGTGGGGATTTGGCCGAGCAGTTCTGTCTGTTGCTTCTCGGCTAGGTCACTGGATGTCGTATGTTGTGAGTTCGAACCTGATTGAAAACACTGTATTTGCTGATGCAGCTGATGGGGAAGTGATACAGTCTGACAGGAAAAGTGAAAGCTTCTATGAGCAACATTGCATCTTGCATCAATCATACAATTCTGCGATCAGAGTAATTCTGGTCCTATTTATGCAATGATGAAGTTTGTCAGATTGATAAAAATGATGGTGAACAGCTGTATGGCAAACTATTTGCCTAAGACTGGTACTGTAACGTGACAATATTACATTTACCATCTTTATGTTACAAAGCCTAAAATTTTCAGTTATTATTGATAAAGACAAAGTGGCATCATGAACAAATAAAAATAATTATATTTCATCTTCAATCAAAGTAATAGCGGCTCAAAACAAAAAGTATCAAAAAAGTTTTACTCAAATTTTCCTGGGGGAAACTTTACACCACTCTCTTTTAAACAATGTAAACTTAAGGAAAACAAATCTGAGGTCACTGTGCTTAATTTGATATTGCAAAATCAAATTATAAAATATAATAATATTTGTAATTAAACATGGCTACTCTACCCTGTATTAACTCTAAAGGGTAAAACTGAACAGTCTCTCAATGAGACTGTTACAACTTGATTTACTCTGCTGGGTTTAAAGGTACACAGTCACCTGTAATCTAAATATGCCCATATATGGTAAAAGGGGCGTTCCTTGGTATTCAAAATGCCCATGTGACAGCGCTGTTTTTAAAAAGCGGCCACCCGCTTAAAATCTATGATTGGTTAGATTTTCTCTTTCCATGGTAACTGTGGCAAAATTGGAACAGGAACAGGAACCTTTAAAACGCACATTCACATAAGCAGAGACCACATAAAGTATCATCAATATGAGACCCGTTCTACCTCTATGTCAAACTGAGAAGTTTTATCAAAAAGCAGTAATTATACTTTGTTCTGAGAGGTGTGAGGATTTGATGTCAGTCAGAAACTCATTTTTGTTTGGTCATGAAAATGAAAAATCACATTTTTCTGACAATGGATAAAGTCCCATTTTTTTTATACATGTAGGCCCTATACGTTACACAATAGAAAGTTATTAAAGCCCCAATAGCGGCAAATTATATGAATTTTTTTTCATGATTTTATTTTCAAACCAACGTTGATTCATGTTAATGTGCTGACTGAAGGACATGTATATACATATCACTGCTGCCTGATTTGGACCACGACTACATATTTTAACGAGTTAAATAATAAATGGGTGCCGCATCCGTAAAATGGCGCCCCCATAGAAAAGTACAAAAAATGCAGTATTTCATGCACATACACATTGTAATCATCAAACAAACCATTTACTTCAATGCACTCACACGATGGCCGACAGTATGCTATCGTAATTTTTATTTTCTCTGTCCCATGATTGGTTTTTGAAAATGGTGGGAAATCTAAAATGGTGGTAAAACGTTTGAATTTACATGCCACTCTCGACACTTATGGCAGTGTTGTACACTTTTTCAGTCTTTAACGGGTCTTATTCAAAGAAAACTCGGAAAGCTCTTAGAAAACTGAGGATATTTTGAGATCCGTTTATTACACATTCGCAGCTATTGGGGCTTTAATTTCTCCTGCAGACTTTTTCTACCAACCACAGTCAGCCTTTTTTACCAGACTGACAAGAACTACACCCACTGTCCATCGATGTTCATTATTTTTAGCAACAGCAAGCGTGCGGTCTATTTATAGTCCTAACACTAGTAACAGTAAACTTGTACCAACTCAAGTCTTCAGAGAACACTGGGCAAAGATAACATTCAAATTACTTCATTCAAGACAAATATTCATCTGCTCTGGTTTTGTTTTCTCTGTCTCAAGGTTGCCATTGTTGAAAGCTACCAAGTCCTTGAAGGGTGTTCTTTGTCTAGACAGTATAGCATTGTCTGTTTAAAACCAAAGGACATCAGGCAATTCACTATGTAACACCAATGATATTCTCAAAAACAATGAACATTGTTCTCAGATTCTTCAATTGTTACCTTGCGTTTTCTTTCGCTTTCTATTGTGGCGGCATCCAGTCACAAAGATAACTTGTATCAATGTCCCTTGTACCAAAAGGTATTTGCCACCCCATTTGGGTTTTTTAAACCCCTCTCTTCCCTGTATCCCTGTATAAAAGGTCAAACCACTTACATAAATACAATAGGGATGCGTCAGGATGCGGGTGGTGAAGGGGTTAATACACCTTTCCGAGCCAAAACCTTTCTTAAGAAGGTCAATTCCCGATTAAAGTGTCCCATTGGATTCCAAGGGACTAAAAACTGCCCCACAGGATTATCATGAGAGTTCTATGATATTACCATCAAAATCTGAAAAGTCTATGTAAGGAAAGTCGTATTGGACTCCTGTTGGACTTTGCCACGTAGCATTTCTATACGAAATTATCCCAAAGGAAACATATCAACAAGATGCAATTTTTTTTTTCTAGTTAGGTATGTTAAGGTAGAAAGTGCCTCAGGACAGAAATTCAGTATTTCAAATTTTATCGTTGTTCTTCTGATCTACCACTTGTTGCGGGTTCATTTTAAAGCTCTTGGTGAAAGAAAGAAAAGTTTTCACTGTATTAGTTTTTCGAAAATTGGGATAGTGGCCTTTTAGAATTTCAAATATTGGGAAATCTTAAGTAATTTGTTTTTTAGTACCAAATTTTGCACAGTAACCCTGATTTTTTATTCTTGCTTTGGTAAGAGAATGGCCAAAAGTTTCACCGAGAAAAGTTTTAGCAAAAGTTTAAGTCTTTCACTTTCAAGGCGCATTTTACCTTAGCCCTTTGAGCGCTATAATTTTCTGTCGCCAAAATTTTATGCAAAATTGTACCAATTTTTATGAATTTTTCTGTAATTTTTTGATAACTTTGGACCAAATGGACATCACATTTCATTGGCTACAGTTTGTAATCAAAATTTTGATAAAAATCTGAAAAAAATTGACTGGAGTATATTTTCTAAAGGTGACATAAATTGACTTGGGGCTCAAAGGGTTAATAACGGCTCAGTGAATTTCTGATTTTTTCAAGATGTATAACATCTGAATCAGTTTCCAACTGTGTAAACCATGATATGCTGTGAGCAGACACTACCAGGTCACGTCAGCCTTGTCGGGTTTTGACAAAGTGAATATTTTAATACTCCGGTCTATTTATCATAAAACTGTATGACAGAAATAGCACTCATGCTGCATTTGTTTCACTTAGATCTAAACTTAGCTTGATATTATGAATTCACATCCTGACATCGGTGATTGTTTTATAGACAGTCAAATTTTATTATCAATGTCTTCCTGTTGCAGTCGCAAAAGATCCAAACGTTTAGTTTTATTACAAATTGTATAACTTTAATATTTTAAACATCTGACAAGGAGCTGATTAGGATATTACTAGATGCTGACATGCTGTGGATGTTTAGTACTTGTTCCTGTCCTCAAAAACATGGAAAAAAGATGACAAAGTGAACAAAAATAATTGGAATAGGGGTATGAAGGACAAATGCCATACCAAGCACTTCTTCAACATTGACTATGGTAGTACATGCATCAAATCTGTTAAGAGCTATACATACTTAGGACTGACAATTAAATCAAACGGTAGTTTTAGTGACACAATTACAAATTTGGCTGATAAAGCAGCAAAATCTTTGTATAGTTTAAAAAGGATTTTATTGCACAACAAAAAGATAAAATTTTCCCTACATCTATTCAATGTTTTCATTAAACCTGTTTTACTGTATGGATCAGAGATTTGGGGACAAGATTTCATGGATTACAAGAAGTGGGATAAATCAGCAATTGAAAAAACTCACCTCAAATTTTGTAAGAACATTTTACAGTGTAATAGACAAGCTTGTAATGCCGCTGTGAGGGGTGAACTAGGACAGTTTCCACTTCTACTTGAGATCAAACTTAATATTGTTAAACACTGGCTTCATATCGTACAACTGCCACATTGTAATCTTGCTAAAGAAGCTTTTCTGGAGCAAATGGTAAACAACACTAACAATAGATCATGGTTTAACTGTTTAAGTGCTTTAATTAAAGACAATGGAATGGACTTTCTCCTTGATAAAGCTCCATCACTTAAACACCACAAAGTTATAACTGGTTTAATGAAAACAAATTTAACAAACAATTATGAAGTCTTTTGGAAAAAGTTGATCACTGATGAAAATAGTAAACTAAGAATGTATGCCAAAATAAAACGTAATTTTAGATTAGAACCCTACTTAACACAGTTGCAAGGTGAGAAAAGAAAATTGCTCACCAAACTTCGCATTAGCAATCATGATCTAGCAATTGAAAAAGGGAGACACACTGTTCCAAAAACCCCAATTACTGAAGATACTGCAATCAGTGTAACACCAACAGTATTGAAGATGAAACACACTTTTTATTAGTCTGTCAGAAATACAAAGTCCAAAGAAAGTACTTTTTCAGTAAAATCAATTTCCCAAACGACGATACTGAAAATCAGCTTATTTCTCTACTAACAAAACAAGAGTTATCTTTTAATGAACAACTTGCTGATTATATTTTTACTTTATATAAACAAAGAAATACCTAGTTATATTTATTATTAGCTACTATTATTATACTGTAATACTTTATCTTTATTGAAGAAAATTTTAACTTATTTTTGTATCACACTTTTATTGCCACAAATGTGATGTAAATCCTATATTTACAAGCAAGCAATAAAATATTATATTATTATTATTATTATAGAGGGCGCTATTGCATTTATAAAAATAACAATCATTTTGTCGCATGACTAATTTTTTCAGACACGTTTGCTCGCTCAAAACATTCACACTGAATTTGTTTTATTTGCCACTCTGTTGGAATAAATTTACCTTTTTCAAAAAAAAAATCACTTTGTCATATACACTGAAGAAAACACTCATCAACAAAGGACTCGGATATTGTTGACACATGTCATCTTGTGTATATGGGCTTTTCCATAATATCAGTATTAGAAGTAGCGTTATGAATAACTTGATTTTTAAAAATTTTCACTTCCTATATCAAGGCTTGGACTTGATCGATGATTCATTTTTAAAAATCTTTACCCTATGGCTTATAAAGATGGGGAAACAATGTAAATTTGAGAAATGTTATATAAGATAGAGGTCGATGACATGACGCCCTCATCAGCTCTCCCACTGCAATTTATACCACTCAGTCTTGTGAGTTACCTCGCTGTATAAGTACAGCGCCACCAGTGGTAGAAATAGCCATTTCAAATTTTCAATTGTCACATTGTACAAGACAGTGGAAACTTCATTTACTGCACAGGCACCAAAATGAGTCCATGTGAGCAGTCGACCAACACAGCATCGTAAAAAGTTTCAGTCAGTTTATCTGACCCCAAGGTGTATTCTACCACAATCTGCTGAGAACAATTCCCGGGTAAGCTGTGGGAAAAGTTACAGTGAGCATTTCGTAGGGAATAAAAAGTTTATCTTATTTGTACTGACTCTACAACACATTCAATTTTTATGAAAACAATATTGTATATTTTGTGATAATTTGAATGAATCTGGTGATGAACAGAGGTTGTTTAGTTATTTTGGTGAGTTGAGAAGTCTCCAGTGAAACTGCTTTTTGACTGTTTTGATATTTTGAAGAATATCTTCAAGATTATGAAATGTGTACTTTGTCATTATTCAGATAGATCTCAAAAGCGCTATCTAAAAGGAGCTACCTTCTCCATCTGTGGATACGTGTACCTCCATGATACTATTTGTCAATAACCATAATGATTGTCTGAGTACCTCTTCCACAGCAAAAACATTCAATCAATTACAATGCCTTTCCAATGCAACACTTAGATTTTTTCAAGTAGAGCTAGAGACAGCGATATATTTTGCAGAATATCTTCAAGATTGCAAAAGGTGTACTTTGTCATTATTCAGATAGATCTCAAAAGCGCTATCTAAAAGGAGCTACCTTCTCCATCTGTGGATACGTGTACCTCCATGATACTATTTGTCAATAACCATAATGATTGTCTGAGTACCTCTTCCACAGCAAAAACATTCAATCAATTACAATGCCTTTCCAATGCAACACTTAGATTTTTTCTAGTAGTGCTAGAGACAGGGAGCAGAACAGAAATGGTTATTTTAGCCGTACACATGGCTCAGATGGTCAAATGTCCATACCAAATGGGTAATTTCAACTCGACTTCATAAATTCTTGAACCTTAACCCTTTTGCAACAATGGTTTGTCCCAAACCCATTGTTATCAATGGTGAGTGTGGACCTGTTCACATATATTAGGGGTGAGCAGGCTGACAGCAATCTTTCCCCTATCACCAGTCAATGTCATTCAGACATCACAGGTGATTCACAGTATGAACCATCAGGATATAAATTGGATTTGGCAAAGATAATTCTCATGGACCAAACCTCTGTGTCTGCCTAACGATGTTACAGTAAGCCCTCTCATAGTAACATCTCCATCTGTTGCTACAGGGGGGCTAGAGCGTTGACCACACTGGAAAAGACAACCCTCCTACCTCTCTGTTGTTATTTAATCAAGATTACAGCAGATGATAATTTGGTAATTTGTCTCCATGTCCCAGTACTATTTTTGGCAGAGTTTATGAGCTGACAATCAAGCGTAGTGATGATTATCTATCAGGCAACCATGATAAATTAACGATTGTTTCCAAAATGTGACCACTTCCCACTGGACCTTACAGATCCTGATATACACGGTGAGTGCTGTGTTTGAAATGGGATGTGTCTGATGTTTTCAAACTCGTGATGATATTATCACTTTGACAACATGATCATGGGTCCATATGTCACTCTGTACTGTGTTCTATGAGGTTATTACAAGAATACTGTTAACCTTTGGAGCGCTGCAATTTTTCCCGCCAAAATTATTTACCAATTTTGTGAATTTTTTCCGTAATTTTTTTTGACAATTTTGGACCAAACGAACATCACATTTTATTGACTTCAGATTTTTATCAAAATTTTCGCAAAATTTAGAAAAAAGTTGACCAGTGTGACTTTGGCACTCAAAGGTTATTAAAGGATGCACGACAACATCGCCGCAGCTTACCGTCCAACTTGAAGCAGAGGACAAAGCGCAGTGCCTATGTTCAATAGAATTCTTTGTGGTATTTTTGTAATTACCTTATTATTATCACATCTTACATACGTGACTGGGGCGTAAACTTTTCAGAGCAGTGACTGTCTTTGTGCATTGTTGCAACTATATTTCTTCCGATTTCTAACGACATTGTACAGCACCATCTCAGACGCGCTTTTGATAGCCTGTGAAACTACAGAGTATGAGACCTACTCTGGTAGTGGTCCAATGGGTCCCTTGAAACAGTCATAAAGTCAATGCATGCACAGAGGCAGATACACCCAAGGGACCGTCTCAGATTGTCGCGTACGTTCATGAAGCGAAATTCATTCGTTTACGGGGGGAGGGGGTTTGACCTCCATTCAATTAGTGAACTTCACTTTCGCACTTTTATTTTGTGATTGCAAGTTCTCTTTACGTTGTGTGTAAAAATACACAATAACTGCGCACTTGTACCAACAAATTTTGCTGTAACTATGTTGGTGTCATACTGACAGTGGTTAGTTCTCAAATTTGATCGATAACTTGATGATGTAATGTGGTCAGGGGAAACATTCTTCAGTTACCAAGTGGCTTTAGCAAAATGCTACATTGTAATATCAGGCAGACATCAACATTTCGCACTTTTGAACTTTCGTTTAGGGAGGGGGTTTTGATTTAAACGAAGGAATTTAGTTTCTTGAGCTTATGCGACAATTTGAGACGATCCCTAAAGAGGTCACTGTGCTTGGAGCACCTTGAAACAGGACACGTGTTCTGTAAATGTTACAGAACATGTGTTCTGTTCGGTTTTCAGCCCAACTGAACTTCTACTGGTCTAAATGGTAGAATCAAGACATACGCATACCGGTATATAGTAAAAACCCACCATGGAGAACATTGCTAGACAATGTATGGAGGTATTTTTAGTTTTTGTAGGTTTTCCAACATGATTTACTGGATATCTATATCATGTTGACTTCATATTATTACAAACTGTTCAGTTATTGTTTGCCAGGAATGGGATTTTACACAACATTCTACTATTCAGAATGTATTCATTTCAGTAGAATGCAACATAAAAAAAATTTTTCACCAAACTTTGCGTTATGGAATTTGTCGGGTAACCTTTTCAAATTTGACTTTTGACAGCAGAGTTCATTCAAAGTTCTCTGAAGACGCAAGATTGGAGCACAAGAGTATAACCGACATCTGAATGACAAATAGTCTCCTGCCCAGAGATCTTGCAAAGCCATGTATTTTTTACAACATTGCCATAGAGAGCCAGAGCTGTCAGATCTATATTTAGAGAACCACTGTATTCTCTGACTGCTTTACTAAGTTTAAAATGACCTGGACAGACACTTCACTTTGTTGATAGAAACAGTCATTGCACATTGTACAGTAGTGTTTTTTCATGTCATGGATGAAACAAAAACAGTGAAATGCAGTGATGACAGAAGACCAACCACAAGCACCTGTGTAACATGGGAGTGGAGGAAGGGGACTTGCATGTGCCTTCACACTCAACAATCCCTTTACAATTGGGTGCACTAGCGCACGTGAGCACCAGACGCACTAAAGTTACCTGTGAAAATGACTAGAAACTTGACAAACTTTATGAAACAATATCTGAAAACAAGTTGCTAATACAGCTGAGGACTTCAGACAAAGTGCATCACCTGAAAACAGATAGTACAGTTTGTCGGGTTGATGCAAAATGGTAACAAAAAATGAGAAAAGTGAATGCCACCATACACATAATTTCTAAACTTTAATGCACAGAAAAAGTAGCTCTGACAAGTGGTGTCAACGGACTAGTATTTTGAACCAACGCTAAGATAGTCAATAAAAGATTCCCCTAACCGACAAATACCCAGGATGTTCCTATACAATTTAATATCCTGCCTTCACACCCATTGAAGAGTGCAATAAGGACTTTGTGTGAACTGTTGTGCACAGAAGAATAAGGCTATTCTTGGGACAGTTATCATGGAGACATTGTACCGCTACACATCTAGGGAGGAGCAAACCTAGTTTGGTATTTTAGTCCCTTGCCTAAGTAACAATGCAAGATCAGTGATTCTGCAGTTGCAATTAGCTAGAGCAAATTGCAAATGTATTCTCTGGTCAATCAGATGAATTGCATGGATGGCTAATTGGTCTGTGCAAAAAGGTATTTGCCTGCCAAGACCTAATATTGCAACTGGATTTGCTCAACCTTGGTACCGATATGTAAATATAATAATATTACTCCCAGCACATTGCAAGGATACATTTACCAAATATATAATATATCTGACTAGGATAGACTGTTTTATTCACAAAAGATACAATTACCTCACTGGGTTTTGCTACCCTGGTACTTGCTTTCAAGGCCTGAAAATGTGTTACTAATGACTTTGAGATATCACAGAAGGAGAAGTCCATAGCCCTAGTAGTAGTTTGAGAGCTTGTTTGCTTACTGCAAAGGTACATATTCTAGCAATTTAAACCAATTACTACTTTTATCATCATTTTTTATACTTATAAAATTCTTAAGTTAGAGTGAGAACCATTTCATTGAAGTTAGAAGACAACATACATCTATACATGTATAACTGTATTTATTATTTATTCATTTGCTTATTTATTTTGATTAAATGATTTGTTTATTATAATACATAAACAATTATCTTGTACTCAATCAGTCATATATTTACTTTAGTTGTTTGTTTATTCTAAATAAATAAATAAATAAATTGTTTCTTTTAATATATAAAAAGTAATTCAATAATTTTCTGCCACTCAATCAGTCATATATATTTCTTTATTTATTTGTTTGTTTGTTTTAATAAATAGTTTGTTTATTTTAATACATAAATCAATAATTCAATAATTCTCTGCTACCCAATCGGCCGTCCTAAGATATGTGCAGCCAGTTACCATGAAGGTGGGAGGTGAAGCAAAGCTATGAAATAGCCAAAGTCACTCCGGCGCGCTGAACTTGGCATAGCCCGGCCCTGCATCGAGCGTCAGCTGTTCGGTGGTGCATGGTAAGGGCCCGAGGGCCACAAAAACGTCATGCAATGCACAACCGCGATGTTATTATTAACTACTTTGCTTCTAGAGCAAAAACATCCTTTCTTTTTTGAAATCTTCATTGTATACAAATCTGTAAATTGAACCACTGGTACAAATATTTTGGGGTAAAAATGTACAGTATGCACGAACTCTACAGTGTACATCGTCAAAACAAAATGAACAGTGACCCCTTGCTGCATAGAGCCTTGGGGTGATGCTGACACAAATAATGATATTGGAAACTTACCCATGGTATGCTGTTGACGTGAGGCAACGTGAGACTGTTCATGGAGCTAGCTCCATGGACTGTGCAACAACCTCAACGTTCCGTTACAGTATGAGTGATGGCTACAGGTAGTATGTGACTGCCACAAAAATATAGTGCAGCCCTGGCCACTAGCCCTTGCTGCATAGAACCTTAAAAGTCGCTTGAGGTGATGCTGATACAAATAATGGACGTGGAAATTTACCCATCGTCTTCGTATGCTGTTGCTGTTGACGTGAAGCAGCGTAAGACTGTGCAATAAAGTCAATGTTCCGTTACAGTGTGAGCTACAGCGCTCCTGTGCTGCATGCTGGCTGTAGGTAGTATGTGACTGTCACAAAAATACAGTGCAGCCCTGGCCACTGGCCTGGCCGCCATCTTTTCCTGCCAACGCTACTCGCGAGTGCGATTTTTGTCCTCTCAAAGCAACAACGTTGATTATTGGGTACAATATGGTATTCCATAACCATTTCCTAGTTACACCCAACAATGAAGTTCTCCGTTCACGCAGTGATTTTGAAACTTGCGGCCTATGTATCCGATGGCTTGACCGTGCAACTTCTTTTGAATAAAACCGCGGTTCCTTGAGCATACAGATAATTATGCAAATAAAGGTCAACCTGGGTCAACCGGGCTTCGCTGACGTAAAGATTATACCTATTGCTCCAGGTTCAGGGAACGTAAAATAGAACCATTGTTTATATGAAACGCATTTTGTTAATGTCTTTTAACTTAGAAGAAATCTGAATGTTGCATTGTGATTTATCACGGTGAAATTTGACCAACATATATCTAATACATGTTTAATCACTGCACAGCTATGGATAATGAGATGCAAGGTTGGGTTCCCCTAGGGACATAGGTTTGGACGAGCGGTATCTAACGGGCAATAAACAGGCTTATATGTACACACAACATGGCTACGACAGATAACCCTGGAAATGTAGTCGATCATATGGCCAGAGTTCGCCTCAAATTACTACAACAGGTATGTTTTTCGTCCTCTTAGTTTTCAATCTGTCCACTTTGTGTTACTAGATACAGTTTCATGGACGTGGAATGGGATAATCGATCGACATGTTGACAATCAGTGTAACCCGACGAGTTCCCGTTCACCGTCATGAAATTCAACCGGTACAATTAACGGTTGTAGTACGACTACGCGTTAACTGACACTTCCACGGAGCTGTTTTAGGAGGAAATGTTAATGAAAGTTTAGTGTTAATGTTTTTGGTACATTTTACTTCTAATAACACTGCGAAACGATTCAAATGTACAGTCAATGGTTTCTGGTGAGTCCAACTGAGCCAAAAATCAGCGTACTACAATAAACCGATTTGTATCCCGGGTACTATCGGTATGGCGTGACCTCGATATGCCATCCGACCTTTCCGAATTCTAAATTTTCCTGTCATTTTTCCATAATGGATCTTATGGATGGTTGAAATATAACCATCACAAATAGTTTTCACTATTTTATCCCAAAGGTAACTTCTATTATAAACGGTCCAGAAGTTATAATTCAGTAAATAAGTACCAGTATGTATGCACCAATATAAATCACTTGCGATATTGAGGGATTAAGGAATTTGCCAAAGAAAATATTGCCCACTCTTTATAAGGTTATCTCAGGGTCCTTAACAACAAGCCTACATATCACAAAAACTTATTGTGTACATACAGCTCACAGTGTTTTATCCAGACTAAACATCATTCTTTTAGGCATTTTACACACATACACACACACACACACACACACACACACACCACTATATGAAATATATATATATATATATTTAGACAAAAAACATAAAGACATACATATAGACATACATGTATACCAAATGTATGTCTTCTGATTATACTTATTCAAAATTATTAAAATGAAGAATGAATTACCGGTACAAATGAATTACTGTTCACACTTACAATTTTGTAATTAAAATATAAATAGAGATTTGAAAGAAAGTGTTAGACATAATCAGTCACTCAGAGACATCTTGATGTCTCTGAATGTGAACAAATTATCAATGAACAGCAGTAATTACCTTTGTGTCAAACTAAGAAAAGCTACTTTACCACAGTCAAATCAGAGAAAGACATTGGTCAGATGCAATAGCATGACACAGTTCCATAGATCATGTACATGAGCTAGAAAGAGTAAACAGTAATCTTGGAAACAATGCCCTACAATGCATATTAACAGGTGGCTTCCTTCTTCAGTCATTTGTTGCAATCAGATTTTTAAATATTTGATAAATAAAGCCAAATAATATGAAAAATCATGTTTTCCCATTTTAAAGGCATTTACATTGATGACAATATGAGTGTATCATCATTAGCACTGCAGGCATATTGTCTTTAAGGTCAAAATTAAAATTAAAATGACGAGACCTGCAAGTACAATAAACCAGAAAAGTTAAAATTATTATTCAATTTAGGTTGAATTTAAGGTGACAGTATTTATTGCTGTAAATATTGTTCGGTAATATTTAAAATTGTCATGTACATTGGCTGCTCTATGAACGCTCAAGTATAAATTTAAGTTCTCACTCAATATAAATACACTGTATAATATCATTAACAGCCAAACCATAGGATAGAGTGTGAGTGGAATTGTGTTTCGTTCCTGGATTACAGTCATTACATCCTCATTGCATGCCATAGATTTACAACATAATTTTTGTCCATCTTCTAGGAATCTTCAAAATAATCTATGTCCTGACGTTTATTTTTCCCTTTGTTTTAAAATATACATTTAATTTTATAAAAAAAATTTCCTCATGGAGCTAACACAGGGATGGCAACCACTTTAATTTCAAATACTGCTAAATTTTAGATTTTTGTTCTCCAGAACCAAAATTTGTACGGTGACCCCTAAATGACAATGGTTGAAATTTTCCTTGAGGAAGGTTTGAGCATATTATAGTTTAAATCTTTCAGTTTCAAGGCACATACAAGCTTAAAAATCAGTTCATTGCACTTGTAGAAAAGAGGCAAGGCTAGGCTTCTCAACTTCTAAACTCTTTGCTATCATGTATGCAATGTCAAAGGACTTTATAAACCACATTGTGAAGCTACTATTTCATGGCAGTTTCAGTAGTTCTGTAATTTTTCAAATTAGCATTTGTTTCTCCTGTATCGTTTGCTGGCTGTGTATCCATCCATGGCCAGATATGTCAAGAGAGCAGTTGATGATTTAGTTACTATTGGCAAGAGTGATCCACAAAACTGGTATAAATTGGTTATCAAACCTAACCCTGTGGTTCTCAAACCTAACCCGGTGGTTCTCAAGCCTAGCCCGGTGGTTCTCAAACCTAACCCGGTGGTTCTCAAACCTAGCCAGGTGGTCCTGGAGCTCATTTTTTACCATAGAATTGCAAAAAATTAGTCATTCATCAGATTGATTTGTATTGACATTATGATTGGAACGCCACAATTTCCTGCAAAACGTATTATTGATCCATGACTCCAAATGACTGAATTTGTTCACCCCCGCCTTTGTTTACAGTTTTTGGATTTTCATGCTATGATTTTCCAAGGAATAGTATCAAATGATGGCCTTGCTTTGGTATGCTTTACTCAAGTCGTATCCCCATCCCATCTATTTAAACATACCAATATACGGTAATCACATTTGTCATTCTCATCATCCATAATATCCACTGTAACCAGAATCTTGAAATCACACCAGTATTTTCCCTCCAGTGACTGATATGTTTTTATTTTAACTATTTTGTATCATAAGGTAAATACAACACACAGCAGAAGCCATCTTACATACTGTAGTGGATATGGCACGCTAAGCCATGTGTGTTTTATGGCTGACGTATCCGTGATTACAATTCCCATGATATTGCCGGCCTTTGTTGACCATGATGGTAAACTTTAGAGACTATTTCAAGTGTGTTTTTTCAGGCATTTTGAAGTGTTTTTCATCGGTATTGTACAGAAGTCAGAGTCGCCTTTAGTGAGAAAGATTTCCCTCCGTTTCTAGGCCAGCCCATAATATATGGTTATATTATCTATTTGTTGCCACGGTAATTCTGAGTAGGCATCATATAGTACTTAGCTGGTTGCTGTAGGGTAGTTTGACACGTTTCCAAAATAATTCATGAATTATGTACAAATTACCAAATGCATATCTTCCTAATCATTGATTCAGAAAGATTCATACCTTGCCCCAGCCTTTTTTAATGATTAAAATCGCTTCCTTCTTTGTTGCTAATAATACATATTTTATGTAATTAGTGCCCTTTATAAAGCATTTTGGATGAAGTCACCACCTCCTATCCTCATAAACTTGTAGCTTTTATGGAAATTTTGTTGTATAACATTTCTAATGTTGGTCATTTATAATTTCAAGCTCATCAGTTTTCTCCATATCAGCCAACAGAAATAGCACTGATCACAGATATGTAGTTTTGTGTTGAAATATAAAAATATGTGCATGACATAACACTGGACTTTTGATGCTAGTAACAGGAATTCAGTCAAATTTTTTTTGTTTGTGCTGATCAAAGTACTTATTACTCATGGATGGATCCTGAAAATGGTTAGAATTATTGCAAAAAAGCATTGAGACACATTTACTATTTGGTAACATCTATAAAAAGTTTTCGAAACTTGTGAAAAATAAATATACTGACAGGTCTGCAGTGGTAGTAGTGTTGGACACATCAAATCTTTTTGGCTGAAAAATATAAAAATATTTGTTTCTAGTCAAAGGTTCTCTCCAGAATAGAGTGGGGAAATGCATTTTCTTGGATTTTAAGTTCAGTTATTCAGTCTTCCTGCTTTCTAAACATATAGTTGACAGTTAGTTTCATGTGTTGCCTTGAATTTTGGTCATGAAATGCTGAGGGAAGAGGTATAGTTTGCCTAAAGCACACCATCTTGTGATTTTAATACTTCGTTTTCTCAACAACGACAGGAAAAGGGGTTCACACAAAAGCTTTCAAGTGACGCATGTCCTGACCAGAAACAACTCATTTTGGGGGGCCTTTAAGAGTTTAAGGCAAAATTGTTAACAGAAGGTTTGAAACAGCGTCAACTTGTTGTAAGAAAATTAAAAGCCTTATGAATTTTCTGGTGTCATTTTGATGATGAAGCAAGTGTTATTCCCAACAAAGAATCACCACCCTAATTATCTAAACATTTTCCTGAAATGCATTACCCCCTTTTGATAAATTGTCAACTTTTCTCCCAAGCTGTTTTAATCATTCTACGTCTGTATTGTGTGGTCTAACTGCAGATTTCCTCCCATAGAATTTTGATGAATAGAACAGTGACCTGTGATTTATCAGCGGGATGCATTGTTATTGATCCACAGATCATAAACAAAGCTATCGCATCCAGCCATTTTTCACGGCAAAAATTGAAAAATGGGAAAGTGACAAAATTAGATATGAGGCGTATTCTCTCTGACACATCATTATATGTAGTGACAGTAATGAATGTTTATGGGCATTTAAAGGTGACTGTTTTCCACCTTTGTTTGTTCTGAAAGAGACAATTTATTGCTGTTTCGTACCTCGCTGTGAAGCGTTGTATAATTCATATAATAGTAATAGTCAAACGCGCAGGCTTTTTTCTTGTCGTAATTTCTTTTATAGCTTTTCTGGCAAAAAGTAATGTTTTTGAAATTTTCAGCTCACTTTTTCATGCGTCACGTACCACTGGTTGTAAAAGTTCCGGTGTTTTTTTTATTGCACTCTACATTTCCCAATAGCAGTTCTGGCATTCATGGAGTCTTGTTGCTAGGAGTGACCATTGCAATCGGGACAAGATAATAGATAGTGAGATGACGTGAGGGCTTCAGTTTGAAAGTATTCATTGCACCAAGGACTTCTGTCTATCTATCTGATAGTCTTATAAACATTTCTTTTGCTTTCTTTTGAGGTACAACGTGCCTCAGGGACAGATATTTGGACTCTCAAACTTCTGCAGTACTGTTTCAGTCTACATTTGTCGAGTTGATTTGTGGGGGATCATTTTTGAAGCTAGTTTTGAAAATCGTAAAACTTTTTTCATTTTTTACCACAGAGTTTAACACAATGATGGTGGCCATTTTGAATTTCAGGTGTCAGTAAATATTCAGTGATTTGTTTCTTCAGTACCAAATTTTGCTGAGTGAGCCCTGCATTTTACTCTTGATCTCAAAAGAGAAGCATTTAAATTTCTGTTTGAAAAGTTTGAGCAAAGTTGGATATACATGTAAATACTGCACAATATATTTTGTCCTTCAGCAAAAGGTTAAAGGGAACAAAGCTTGCATTGAACGTGGAATATTAATTTTAATTGATTTCATATGCAGGTATCCATCTATCTACATGTGTGTATATATATATGTGTGTGTATGTGTGTTATAGGTGTGTTTTTATCAGCCCTATAATAAATTACCGATTTTACTGTGTTTTTTACGTATGAAAATGAAAATTTGACATAGAACATATAGCTTAACTACAGTCATAGTTTCAATAAAATTTGGATTGACAAAATGTTTTACCCAACAACAGAGATTTAATCTCTGTACTATTTCGTTTTGGACGTCATGAAAATGTAATATAGCTTACAAAATACAAAGCAACCAGTTAAAGTAAAATGGAAGGTGTTTTCGTGCCTTTGAGATTTGCTTTAGAAATTTCTTTACAACGCCGTGCTTGTAAATGAAAATGGAAATTATAAGTTTCACAGCAAAGGTATAAACATGGCCAGGAGAGTAATTTTATGTGAAAAAAATGACAAATTAATACTGTCCTGAAAATACATGTAAACTTCAATAAAATAACCTTTTCCTGAAAAGTTTTGCTCAAGTGAAGTTTGCAAGTATGTGTACTTCACATTTATACTTCACGTTACTTTTCTGTACTTTACTTTGAGAATACTTTTTTGAAAAAAAACCTTTGAGTGACTTGTGAAGTGTCTCAAAAGCTGTATAGCTCTTCATTGACTAAACACGAGTGAAGTTTGCAAATACTTGCCGTTCACTTTTAATACTTTACTCTACTTTGAGGCAATTTTGTTCAAAAACCTTTGAGTGACTGATGAAGCATTTCAGAAGCTGTATAAGTCTTTGTGAATTGATCTCTTATTAACTGCCTGCCAATTGGCTGAATCTGTTTCTTAGTTTTGAATACCAGAGTTGCTGACTGGACTTGAAAATTTACATGATGCTAGGGGAACTCTTTGAGAGACATGATTTAACATATGTACAAGGATAGGAGAGACATTGAAAGGATGGACATCTCTGGAAGGACAAGATTTTATCGATCATTTGAAATGTGTCAGGATTCTTAAAACCATGTTATCATGCGTTGGGTCAGGATTATGGAGGGATGTGACTGCCAAGTTCATTATCATGTGTTATAATATGATTGCTGTCCAACATTCGAGGTAAAAAAAACCAAAATTTACTTGGTGTTTCTGTGTATTGTTTCAAAGTGCACGAAAGAAATAGGTCACTACATGACTTTCTGGGGGGGTTTTTGTAATCTTAATCGACAGGTAGATTGCCTCCAAATACCGAAATACTATTTCACAGACCACATGTTGTTGTAGATAGGAATGATACAATACTATCCACTATACAGTCAGTGCAAGTGATGCATGTAACGTACACATCAAGTTTGAGCAGATTCTGAGATAGGACCAGATTCGGAAAGAGACAAAATTGTAAGACGACATAGGCAGAAAGGAAACTTTATTTAAATCCAGTTAGTTTATTCCTGTAATATTATGACAGAATCCATGGATCTAGCAATACAATACCAAATATTATTTCACGCAAATGTATTCACCATGCGATGAAACAGCAAGATCTTATTGAGAAAAAGACTTGTTGACATCTGGACACAACATGATCAAGGCCACAGTGATGTACCTGATGTGAGGAAGAATTTTGGTTTCTTGGCAATGACATCATGTACTCTACACCTGCACAGTACTGGTATCACAGCTATGACATCATGTAATCTATACCCGCGTATCACAGTTATGACATCATGTAATCTATACCATGGTATCACAGCTATGACATCATGTAATCTATACCATGGTATCACAGCTATGACATCATGTAATCTATACCATGGTATCACAGCTATGACATCATGTAATCTATACCATGGTATCACAGCTATGACATCATGTAATCTATACCCTGGTATCACAGCTATGACATCATGTAATCTATACCATGGTATCACAGCTATGACATCATGTAATCTATACCCTGGTACCACAGCTATGACATCATGTAATCTATACTATGGTATCACAGCTATGACATCATGTAATCTATACCATGGTATCACAGCTATGTCATCATGTAATCTATACTATACCATGGTATCACAGCTATGACATCATGTAATCTATACCATGATATCACAGTTATGACATCATGTAATCTATACCCCGGTATCACAGTTATGACATCATGTAATCTATACCATGGTATTACACCTATGACATCATGTAATCTATACCATGGTATCACAGTTATGACATCATGTAATCTATACCATGGTATCACAGCTATGACATCATGTAATCTATACCACGGTATCACAGCTATGTCATCATGTAATCTATACTATACCATGGTATCACAGCTATGACATCATGTAATCTATACCATGATATCACAGTTATGACATCATGTAATCTATACCCCGGTATCACAGTTATGACATCATGTAATCTATACCATGGTATTACACCTATGACATCATGTAATCTATACCATGGTATCACAGTTATGACATCATGTAATCTATACCATGGTATCACAGCTATGACATCATGTAATCTATACCATGGTATCACAGCTATGACATCATGTAATGTATACCATGGTATCACAGCTATGACATCATGTAATCTATACCCTGGTATCACAGCTATGACATCATGTAATGTATACCATGGTATCACAGCTATGACATCATGTAATCTATACCATGGTATCACAGTTATGACATCATGTAATCTATACCATGGTATCACAGCTATGACATCATGTAATCTATACCATGGTATCACAGTTATGACATCATGTAATCTATACCATGGTATCACAGCTAATCTATACCATTGTATCACAATTATGACATCATGTGATCTATACCATGGTATCACAGCTATGACATAATGTAATCTATACCCTGGTATCACAGTTATGACATCATGTGATCTATACTATGGTATCACAGCTATGACATCATGTAATCTATACCATGGTATCACAGTTATGACATCATGTAATCTATACCATGGTATCACAGCTATGACATTATACACACCATATATACATGGCAGTGATGACATCACCAGGAGATCACCACACATACCCACATATATAGTGTGCATCACCTGGTCAGCACAGCTTGGTTAATTCAACGTAATGTATTCTTACTTTGAGAGAGGGCTCCTGCCAGAATAAAACACCCTTCTATGGCAACATTGATGCAGTATATAGAGCTCAGGGAAGGTACAAACTAGATTCAGGACACGTCTCCACTCTGTAGTTTTGTTGTATAAAATTGTCAAAACAAGTCTCACGGAATTATAACCACAGAATTTGTAGACTGATGTTTTCAAACTGCTATTCTCACAGATGGACAAAGTTCTGATTGAGGTTTATTAGAATTATTATTTTCTTCATTCATTTATACTGTTTATCTGAAAGGGATTTTAGTGCAAGACAGTAGCTGACAAGCCAAGTGTGATCAAAAATCTGTTTGCAGTAAATCATTCTGCTCTCAATTTAAAACTGAATTTATACGTAAAATATTGTCTTTTCCTCAGTCTTGTTATCCAAACAAGAATGTGTACACTGTGAATAATTCAGCTCATAGTGTGGCATTACAGAAATAAATATCAGGGATGTAGAAAATAGGCTGAAGGCAGACAAAATAACCACCTATGAATGAGCAAGGGGAAAAACTACCAAAAGGTTGAGGTTTTTAGAAATAAAAATTCACCCAGCAGGCAATCGGATTTCAGTCTGTAAAACCTAATTTTCTATGTGGTTAGAGAATTTTCTACATCCCTGGATGCGTAAGAGCAGTGGCTAAAATGCTAACATTTTTTTCAGCAAAGGGAACACAGTTCTCATTCATCTTCAATTATAGTTAGAATTCTTACCATATATGTGTTTCAGGGCAGGGCTTGGAAGAAAAACCACTTAGCTTTTTTATAAATGACTCTTTCTATATGGAATTCCTTTATTTCCTAATCAAATTTTAGGACCACCTTAACAAAATTGCAATGTGCTTATTTTCAGTACCAGTGTACATGTACTTTCCACTACAATGGTCCTCACAAAGCCAACCGAAAGACACATTGTTCACCTATGGGTAATTTGGTTTTCTATACAAATAGTTTATTTGAACAGTAATCTTACACTTACCGGTATCCTTGGGTTTTATGTCAAGGCCATTGAGGGGTAGGAAGTTGCAAATACTAGAATATCAATCATGTGTATGTGCCAGTAGATCTTCGGTCAGAGGTTGTCTCCCTGGAAACAGTATACACATCTAAATCGCACTTAGTGCATATATAGTCTCATCCCATGACTGAAATCAGTGCATGTGCATGACTTCAACCAAGTGTGTAGTGTTGTCCCATGACTGTGAAATGTACATATATGTGCTCGTGTGCACTCATAGAACATGGTAGTTATCATGCAAATTGTAAATTCTTGTCTTCTCTCTCAATGTTCTCAGGTAACGCCTGAACTTGATATTTTTTAATTCCTCGTGTACATTTAATATGTTTAACATGAGGCATGCAGTGGTGGTGAATTTTCAAATCATGTGAAACTTTTCAGAAAAGTACACTTATTTGAGGCCAGCAACGGTTGGCACAAACTAGTCTGTGTCCGGAAAGGTAGAATCATCAGGCACGGCAAATCTACTTTGCACACACCAATCACGTGTCTACCTGTGTAATGGAACACGTATACGACCATCCATTAAATATGGTCTGGACTTTCATGTGGATTTAGTCTCAAGCCATAATCTTTTGATGCGATTTTTTTTTTCTTAGGGAAATGACAAAACCGATGCTTTAGGGCTGGTCTAATGATGTGTTTATCTTGGATCTTTATCTGTTTCTGACATACTGCGATGATAATACAGTTTAATACATTTCGTTTGCTGAAGTCAACAATGGCACTTTGTTGTTTCTTCAGAACTCAAGCCTGCTTTGTTCAGCACACGTCTTTCATGTCGCTCCCCGCTTCAAAACGAATTGAGTTTACAGATTTGCACAGTGACTGCGGATCTGTTATTGTGACATTCTGATTGTCTGTCAGGCTAAATCGTCCTTTTTGGCTCTGCTTATCTTTCTGCTGTTGCAAGGAAACAGTCTGGTATTCATTTCCCTCGTGCAATATTAAGATTGCCATCATTGCATTGTAGCAATGCATGTGTTTTTCCAAGCTTTATTGGAGTGACAGATATATTTGCACTGTCACAAAGTCCTCCAGCAGTTTTTGGAGCATTGAAGATAACAAAATGTCCAAAATTCAGATTTTCTAGTCACAAAGTAACCAACAATTGCTAAACTGTAAGGGACAAAAGTTGTAACTTTTGCTAAAAAGTTTCATTCTTAAAGAAAATAGATGTTCTTCAATTCCTTTCTGAAGTTTGTTTAAGTATACGATGTTAGTTTTTCAAACTCATGGCATTGTGTACAACACGCAGTGTTACTGTTATCGACAAAAGTACAGTGTATGGCAGTTGGAATCAAATTCAGATGACAGTGGGGGATTCACACAGACAGACCCTGTTGCCAAGCTGAAAACGGCATTTCATGATTTTGGGGATCAGAACAAGCAACTTCTTTTACAAACAGAACAGAAATTCTGGAAAAATACATTGACAGTTAAAGCTATTGGGCCTTTCACAGACAATGCAAAGTGTTTTATAAAATAATTTTACGGCATATACAGTGTATTCACTAAATCTCCATTTTTTCAGTGGATTTTTTTACAAAATATCCATTATTTTTACCAGAGTCTTTTTAATAGATATGCTAGTGTCAACAAATTTGATAGCAATATAGGCTGAACTTTTTTGCTTAGGTCTGTATAAAAACAATTTTGTTACCCATGACCGAGTCTGTACTTAAAGCATATTCTCTCAACCGCTCCGTAGTTTCAGAGAATCATCTACTTCAAATACATTCTCTCAATTGCACTGAGATTTCAGAGGATGATGTCACGCAGTGAATCATAGCGGCCCGGATCACTTGGGCAATCAGCGTTTCACAAAAGACAACGTTCGGAGTCATACTTTGTATAATGGCATGTTGACACGGACGGTTGGAGACCCACCAAGTAATAAAGAAATCTGGACAGGGACTGTGTGTATTGTGCTTTTAATCCAATTCTCTCACATTGAAGGTCAATGGAGGGAGGTCAATCACGCACAAAGAATACTAGTGTTGAATCGTTCTATCAGTTTTATAAATGCATCGCTGGAAATCGTGAATAAAAGACCAACAACGCTATCCATCTTGTGATGAGTAAAACGATAAAAGGTATTGCTCAATTAGCTGTCGACACCATTATAACCTGTTTTTTTAAATAGAACATGTTCAATTTTACAGAATCAATACATTTTAACAATTTTCTATGAATATTTGTGAGTAAGAAATGTTCTTGTTTCATAAGAAAGCAATAACCATATTTCTGCAACTTTATTATTTCATTATTTAACTGGAAATTGAAGCAACTGTTTTTGGAATACAGTCATTTGAAGTTTAGCACATCTGCGGCATTTATGTGCAATTTTTAAGTTTAAAATATCCTTTTTCAGCCCACATTTACAATTTCTCAAAGTCTCTTTAGGCGGAAATTTTTGTTAGTACAAATAAAACAAGTACGGGTATCATTAAGTATATTCAATGATTGATATTGTCACAGACCGACACCAATTATTTTGATATGCTGTGAGTTATTAACTTTTTATTTTGGTTTTTCAAAAAAAATTTAAGTATTTTAAATTTCATGAGGCTGATCGAAGTCAGGCAGTGCTGTATATTTCATGAGTGTGCGTGTTCATACGTGGGTGCCGCACTGATAGCCTTTGAGGGCTTAAGCGGCGTTACCGGGAAACAATAGTATTACCGAAATACATTTCAGAAAATGTCACACGAATTAAATCCAAGCGGGCCATGGGAATGTGAGGGATCAAAATTTGTCAAAGTGATAGGCAGATAGCTAGGCTGAAATGACTCAAGTTGTCTTTCACTGATCTTGTAAAGGAGAGAACAAGTTGGCCATTAGATTAATCTGATGCAAAACACCTGGGCCTTATACTGTCAAAAGTGTACTAAGATACAGAGCAACTGGTATTTTCAGTGTACACCACACACACACAAGTTGAATTTTTGTTACTAAGGTGCCATGTCACTGATATTACATTAGGGGCCACAGAGATAAAGCTCTTCTTAAAAACTAGCTAATGGGCATGGTACTGTTGCTATGGGTTACCACGTAAACAGAAAAGCAGAAGTGCCTGTGTTGGTCTCATATGATTATCTTTCCTTATGATAGCTTTATGGTCTTTCAATAGACACAGAATTGAAGGTTCCCTAGGGGGCTTCATTAACCGTCTTGTCCGACAATCCATAAACACCCTTGGTTACCATGGCAGCAGGTGATTGGCAGCTTTCACTGGTAAAGGGTCATGGCAGAGTGATCCGAGTGGCTCATTTTGTCGTTAAACAGTGAAAAGAGATAAAGATAGCCCCATCAAATTGTGTGAGCACGCACAAAGGGAAAGTACAAAAATCAGAATGTTGAATTTTATTTAGAATTTAAGAAACTGTCGTACAGAGATCAAAGAAACTGTGATAGTTCAAGGTTTTACATGGTACATAGGGGATAATTTTGTCGAGCAATGGTATGTTTCAATTTGAATTGATATGAACCCGGAGCAACGATTCAGCGTTTTCTGAAACACCCCTTTATGTACTATAGGCAGTCCGCGGTGATGTATTCTCCTTGTTTTAACTTGCTTGAGAGTTTTCGCAGGCACTGCTCATTGATTTATTGTGTCTAATTCATGCATTTTAACCGGGAACAGTTTTAATCAAAGCCAAAAATAGCAAAGGTAAACACTGGGTGGTCCACAAACTATAGGTGATCAGACTGGGTTTTCTTACGTTGAACTGTCAGAAGATCAGAGATGATGTGAAAGTTATAATAAAGGATTTTTTGACATTTTTTATCCCCTGAACTGCGATCTAAAATCCAAACTTAACTCAAAGATCACCAAACACTCTGTTATACATGGCTTCAGTGATTTTTATGATGAGTACTTTTTACAGAACAATAAACATCGACTTCAAAGTGAAGACTTTTTAATTGAACTCGTCCCTGATTTATAACTGTTCTCATATTAAAATTTCCTCAGCATAAACATTATAATCATCCAGAAAAGATGACGTTTGCCATTTGTCCGCTTCAAAGCATTAACATAGTTTGTACCTAGAGATAGATAGGATCGGTCAATTCTTTTTTGACTGGTCTGTCTTGAAGGTTTCATATATTGTTCGGGGCTTTCAGCCATTGTTTGCAAAAAATAGAGGAATCACGAAAGTGCCACAAAAGATTATTGTTGTTTTCTTCACAAAAGATCAAACCCCATAAGAAATGCTACAGGCAAAGTTCCACCCTTTCGGTTGGCGTTCTACTCAAAGACCATCAGATGAATGAACAGTGATTGCGGTCACCATAGTGACAAAGTGACAAGCACAGCTTAGGGCTGTCTCCGATCTTGTTGACTTTAAACATCGCCTGAAGAAGAGCTCCCGGCCCCCCCTGTGACTGCAAACTAATGCTCGTGTGAGGGGAATGTTGAATTTGACGTGGGATCCGGACGTTTTACCAACATGAAGGCTGTTCATAAAGCTGGGTTGATCTTAGATACGTGACTTTTGGCGATATGACCCAAGTGGTAAAGAGTGCAGACCCTGTGGTTGGTTTTCTTTCCGTGTCGATAAAATGTCCCATTTTCATTGACTGTCAGATGTTTTAAAACACCTCATCGCGTGCGACATACCTTCTCTAAATTTGTATTACCTTCATGTTTGAGACCTCAACATAAAGTTGTAGTTGTAGTGTATTGTATGTACTAGTAAAATGTGTAACATTTCTGTTCTTATGTATCGATGTGAAGGTCATATTTAAGTCGGTTGCCAGGAGCGTCTGTCGTGACAGCTAACTTGTATTGGTCTTATTTGTTGTGTCATTGACTGTACGACCATTTGAGCTGTTTAAATATTTGCAAAACCCTCTGTGGACTATAGTGATCACCCACGATAGGGTAATTTAGTAACCCATGTGAGATACCAGTTTCATTTGGCAGTATTATGCTCTGGAACGCGTACCAGAGCCATGTGTATCTGTCGGACTTCCAAACTCCTCCAAAGCTTTAAAAGAATGGAATACTGATTTTCATGCTGGGATTTGTTTTTTTTCTGGATTATTGCAGAAACTAGATACAGAACGAGACGTGTCGACGGCTGGTTCAGGACAAACAAAATCAGGTAAGTTTCACAGTGAGAAAAGATGAGAAAAGCTGAACACATTTTGTGTTACTTCTCATGCTGATAGTCCATACGTACATTGTCATTTTAACCAGGAGCATCAACAACTGAAAGAAACTCATCCTGAATTGAGATGTATTTATGGTGTAATGCCCTTGACCTCATAGTGTATGACATCACTATGACATCAATAACAAAATTACATTTTGTAACGTGTTTTCTGCTAACAAATTTATGAGCCCCATGTCTTCTGACGCAACGGATTCTGTAAGTTGTTCAACAAGATCACATAGGAACAGTACCAAAAGTTCATTGCACACACAAGTCAAAAAAGTTATCCCTTAGTTCTCCCCTCAAATCCCCACATCCACTTGTAAGCTTGATTTTATGATGTTGGTCGTGACCTTACTCCTGAGAATAATTCGTTATGGCACTAAAATTTGATGACTTTTGCCACATTTAACTGAAGTGTTTTTGCACCACCTATTTCCCCAGTCTCAAAGTGTTTATATCCAACATAAATCTTTTAACGGTTCCACAAACTGTTGTGTTTAGGTCAATGTTGTACTGTGTAACGTGTTTATATTAAAGGGATTCAGACAACCAGTGGCATCATCATGAAAATGTTTTTAAAGGCCTGTGTTGGCACCAGATTGTCACATCAGAAAATTTACACACCAGATTACAATTTCAATGGAAAACAAAAGGCTATCACACCTCCATAATCCTCTTACAGACTAGAACAAAGGCGATCCCAGGGATCTCGAACAGCGCCTTTAAGGTATTATTTGAGCAGCAAGTTTATATATGGTGACAATTTTAGTGTTAGAATGTTTATAATTATTAGAATTTGATAATCATGCCCATAGTAACGCAATATTTACGCAATATCTACCTTGATGATTGAGACAGAATTTTGTACAAAATTGAAGGAGAATTGACATCACTGATTTGTTTACAAAAATATAAAATTTTTCCTGACTTCAGTCATCCCTCACAAAATGACAGTGCAACGATGTTCAAGCATACGTTAACCTGTTCACCCCTAATTACCTTTGGACAGGTCCACAATGACTACCGATAACTTTGGGTTTGGGTCAAACCATGGTGGTGAAAGGGTTAAAATATAGGGTTGCCAATGAGTGCAGTTCAGCACTTTTCCTCTCGACACACACTGCAGGCAGCTAAAAGTTGACAAAACCTGGCTGGTGCCAGTGCAGATTTCAGATAGATTCTGCTGTATTCCCTTAGCACATTTATTGACCAACTTCTTCAGAAAATCTCATCTTTAACAGTATGTAAAATATGGTAAATACAATTAAATCAAACTTCCTCTAGTTCGTAAGCTAATTTAAATTCTGTAAGGTTATAGAGTTAAACATGTGATAGTAAAAGCACTAAAATCACCATAGAATTTCGTTTTCATTTTACGAAACAGTAGCTTCAGTAGTTGTATCAACATTTGTCCAGACAGTTGTGTACATGTAGCTTTAACATTATTTAAATCCTTGGATAGGAAATGTTGTTCAGATGGGTATTTAAATTGCATTTTTCACAACACAAACTCAATATTCACCTGTGTGCAAATCAGTATTATTTACAGTATTTATTACAATTTTTGATGGTAAGAGCAACTTGTATATCTTATTCTTACGACAACATAAGTCAAGTTTTATGTGCCTACTTCAACACAACTATTGTCCAGATCAAGTGAAGCAAGTCTTGAAAATGCTTGACATGAAATTTTCATTCCTGTGTTTCTACATCAGAGATACACCAGTCAACCAGAATGAACAAACATAGGTACTGATAATCATCACAGAGAACTCTTCTAATCTGATTAAATTTGTAATAATCTGATAAAAATGTAGGTCACATCAAACAACGCTGTAATTTTCTGATAAAAATTTGAGATTGTATGGAGCTATTTGGTTGCTATGGCTGGTGTTCAAACTTGGCATCCGCCAGTGAACTCTAATAAATTTACCAGGAGGACTTTCTGCCTCTTCTTGAGAGTGTCAGTGACTCAATTTGCAACTCTGTTCAAACTCTAAAACAAAGGCAGCATGATAGAGAACAAAATTAGTGCAGAATATTGTGATAGCATGTAATTGTCATGTTAAAGGTAGTATGCACCTCTAAAGTGAAAGGCTTAAACTTTTGCTCAAACTTTCCTCATGGCATCATTCAACCACTCTTTTTCAAAACCACGAATAAATATTGCGTGTCACTGTGCAAATTTTGGTACTAGAGAAACAAATTACCTGAGATTTACCAATATTTGAAATTCAAAATGGCTACCATTTCTGTGTTAACTCTATGGAGATAAATGAAATTTTCGATTTTCGAAAAACTAAAATAGTGAAACTTTGTCATTAACTCTTTGAGTGCCAAAGTCAATTTTTGTCGCTTTTATAAAACATACCCTAGTCAACATTTTTCAGATTTCTGCAAAAATTTTTATAAGAAAATTGTTGCCAATGAAATGTGATTTCCATTTGGTTCAAAATTATTCAAAATATTACAGAAAAATTCATATAAATTTGGAAAATATTGAATTAAAATTTTCGTGAGATAAAATTACAGCACTCAAAGGGTTAATACTCCAAGAGCTTTAAAATTCACCGTCACAAGTGGTAGATCAGAAAAGAATTGTAAAAATTTGAGCGTCCAAATATCTGTCCCTGAGGTGCATGCTACCTTAAATCGGGTAGTTCTTTATAGTGAGGTTGTAATTGCTCTGTAGAATTCACAAAATTTAGATTCAGAGGAATTTTAAACCGAATGATTGAGATGAAATTTAGAATCAGAGGAATTTTTAATGGAATGATTGATAGTTTTATTTCATTTCTATTAACTTTGACAGCACAGCTTTATTTGAATTTGCCATTCGCTCAACAGTGTTCACAAGTTTGCTAGAAACCAAATTTGATATCTGATACACTAGCGTGTTTATTAGAAAAAGTGTCTAGGTTTTAACTGAGTGACTATGTAAACTTGGTCACATGATGGTGACAAATACACTCTTAGTTGAACCTTTTAGCAAACTTTTCCAGTTTCAAAGCTAATAACCAAATACATTCTAAATGTAAAATTTTTAGCTTAAACTCAAGAAGTTATACATAAACATTTTTAGTACTGGGAAGCATGTTATCTTGAATTAAGCAAATATTTGATCCAGAAATTTTATCATCAAGGATTTCTGCTCTGATAATCAGACTTTCCTAAACCTGGCCGCTGTTCTGCTCAGAGACTATATTTTTGAAATGCAATAGCTTTTCTCAACTGGTTTGACCTATTCACACCCGTGGTTCAACCCTAATTTTGGATCTGTTGTCACAAAATTTAGGGTGTGAACAGGTTAAGACATGGAATTTGCATACTATGTTCTCTGAGATTATGACTTGTTGTAAGTTTCTAAATTTAAGTTGGAGCAAAATTGATTTATCACATCAAGCATTCTGTAAATCGTTTGAAAATACAGTGCCTTCTTTGGTTTTAAACATAACACTAATAGTGCTTTTTAATTTCCAAAGAGCTCAAATATTACAAGACTAGTTTAAACAGAAACTTTAAAAAGCATGTCAACAGCAAAATGAAAATTAATGTAGTTTGCACCGAGCAAATGAAAGGATAAAACTTTCGCTCAAATTTTCCATATCAAGAATAAAAATTAGGGGTCATGTGCAAATTTTGGTACAAGAAAAACAAATGACCGACTATACACTGATATTGAAATTCAAAATCATTATGGCCGCCACCTATATCTATATGGGGGGAAATAAAATTCTCAATTTTCACAATACTAAGCCAGCGAAAACTTTACTTACTCCATAAGCTTCAGAACAAGCCCCCACTAGTGGTAGGCAAAAAGAATTTTGTAAAAGCTTAAGCGTCCGGATATCTATCCCTAAGGCACATTATACATTAAGGCACATCATTTGAGCCCTAGCTCAAAATAAGGCAAAGTTGAGCCATCCAACTCTCCTAAATCAAACAGGTTTCTTTATTTTTTTATAAAAAGAGCCAGATTTGTTACAATAACACTATTGGATACGATAGTGTAGTATGTAACTGGGTGCGAATGTGTGTTTAAGCAAAGCTTGGAAGTCATAAACAACGGTGTGCAAACGAACAATAGATGTGTCAGAATTGTAATATTGATAACACCTGTGTGATTCCAAACTCTGCACAAATATCAAGACAGATTTGTTTATGCTTGTTGTCATGGGGGATGTTGCCTGCATTGGTTGGTGATCGTCTTGACATCTGTTGTGGCCACCACAGCAAACATCCGATTGCTTTTCTATCTTGGGTGTACATGTATTTGCTGTTTTTAGAGCTGGATTTGCTGTTTAGAACTCACAAAAATCTTCAAAAGTTGTGAGTATTGACTTGTTCATGTGTGTTTGTATTTTCAACATTCAGTCTCCCTGATGATCTGTTCTTTTTTTGAACAATTTTGTGTAAAGAATTCTTTTTAAGGAGACCAAAAACCAACAAGCAAGTGACGACTTGTGTTGAAGACTTTGGGAATCGGCTGCCCATATGTAATCCATAAATTTTATTGACACATTATTATTTACTCGTAAGATTTTAATGATCCACTGAAAGTGGGACTATTTTCAGTCAAAACTGGATGAGTTTTGACTTTTTTTATGTAGTCTTCTACTGTCATCAACAAAAATGGAATTTCTGAGTATCTTCAGTGGAAATTCAAGACAGCTGATGGTATATCAGTGTTTACCAAGTTCAATTGTATTGTTTGCAATTCTTTATATTTTATGATTTGATTGCCAAACTGTCATAACCGTTTATCAATATTTTAAAGCAAAGGCCCAGTTTATGATCCCATTTTGATCAAACAAAAAACATGAAACTCAAATATTTTCAAATTTAAAATCTTTCATTATGACTACCCTACGTTCCCTGTTCTGAAGTTTTGATTTTCTGCGATTCTTTCTTTTATCTATTCAGTAAATTTTAAAGATATTTACGAATGGATTTTTACATTAACATTAATCAAGACAAATTCAAAATAATTTTTCTTTTATTCGACTATTTTAAAACAATGTTTTCTTTTCTCATTGCAGGAGCTGGGAGTCAGTTACATTTACAACACGCTTTGAGCAGACGTCAGGCCCTACTTAATCAACTACGAGTGAGTTTGCCACAAACTACTAAACACTTAAACCGTTCTCATATTCTCAACTAACACTGAACTTTAACATCTATCACGTTTCACTTTGAAATTCAGCTTTATTGCCCTAACAAGTGGCTTCAAGTGAATTGAAAGACCCGTTATTGTACTGTCATTATAACAGAGAAATCATTAAATTTTAGTTGTGTTTGGAAACTAAGGTTTGTTACCTTCATTCCAACGATCAAATTTCTCCTCATACAGCATTCTATTTTTTTGAAATCACTGTTCACATGTAGAGATGAAAGTCACTCTGAAAACTTCTTCCACAGTTCATGTTTTGAACCTCAACACTTCCCCGTATCCTTTTTGAGTTAATTGAATCCACAGAGAGTGACTGCAAGCTCAGGTTGCGCTAAGCACTTGAATTCGTACTTGACTCAGAGGAGTAGTTAGACTAGCTACAAGAGCTGAACCCTTCATACTATTATCACAAATGTTGTGCATTGCCTCGTGTTCACATTAAATTTTACCAGCAGGAAAGTCCAGATACTGAGGGGATCCAACATTCTTTTTGCTGTAAAGAAGCACAGAAAAACAACATTTTCAAGTTATTATGATTTTCATGTTGAGTACAAACGTCTTGGAACAGATTTTTCAAATTCTTTTTTTTTTGACATTAAATATAAAATAAATAACTGCAGAATTTTGATGATTTAATTTTGAGTGTGCAAAAAATACCGTATGACAAATCAATCATAACCTTTAGATAAATTTTAAGGGTAAAATACTGGTATCAGTAAAAAATACCGTATGACAAATCAATCATAACCTTTAGATAAATTTTAAGGGTAAAATACTGGTATCAGTAAATTTTGGGTTTTTTCCTTTCTCCAGTACCAACATTTGCACAAAGACCCTTGATTTCATTCTTGATTTTGAAAGAAAAAGGTTTAAAATATCCTTGAACAGAGTTTGAGCAAAAGAATATATTTCCGTTTCAGACGCATGCTAATTTAAGGTAGTATGCACCTCCAAAGTGAAAGAAGTTAACTTTTGCTCAAACTTTGCTTTGCTCAGTGGAACTTTCAACTGTTCTCTTACCAAAATCAACAGTAGAAATCAGGAACAAAGTGTGGTACCAGAGAAACAAATTATCGATATTTGAAATTCAAAATGGCCGCCAACTCTGTGGGGAAAAAATTTTTTGATTTTTGAAAAACCTAGATAGTGAAAATTCTTCTTTCTCCAAGAGCTTTAACCCTTTCACCCCCAGTTCCCTGTATACAGGTCCAACTTTACCATAGAAAACAATGGATTTGGGACAAACCATGGTGGTGAAAGGGTTAAAATGAGCCTCCACAAGAGACGTACTGTAAAAATTTAGGAATCCAATATCTGTTCCCAAGGCGCATTCTATCCTATAAGCAGTGACTCAGTTGTCTATTTGTTGTTTCCGTTGTCTCCAATAGGCTGAACAAAGTGAAATGAATTACAGACCCCGTTCATACGGCGGTAACTATAGAAGAAATTTGACACCAATCCCTACACCCCGCTCTCTTCCTGACAATCAAAACATTTACAACAGCATGCCGCAACGACAAATAGTAGAACATGTGATACGCAATGAAAGCAAGCGGACAGGCAGGGGCGGACAGATGGGTGGCGGCGGCGGTGATGGCGGGCTTTATTTCCAATCGCTTGGTCAGCCGCAACAGATGCCGCAGAACCAGCCCACGATCATTCAACAGCTGCCAGCCCCACAACAGAATCCAGCAGCCCTCATTCAGCAAATACCACCTCCGCAAGCGCCGTCCAACACAAAACAAGGTAAGATTTCATCTATATAGTCTTAAAGTCGATGAAGTTCTTTTCTCTAAATCTTGACCCGACCTATACAGCAATTGGTCCACTCTATGCCTCAGAGGTCAGCTCCCTGAAATCTCCACATCAAGTTAACCAAAGCAAATAGTTTGCAGTTACCTTTTTCATATTGATCACCTGAGAAATGTAAGTTTTGGTTTGTGTGATCTTCTATTTGTGCACTCATGTATAGTGTATACAAATAAATAATTATCAGTTTGTTTGATCCATTCTTTACTCCAAGTATACACGAATAATCATTTTTGTTTCTTTGTTTGTTTGTTTGACATTTTATTTCTCCACTCAGACATGATGGAAATGATGATGATCCAGAACGCCCAGATGCATCAGATTATAATGCAACAGATGATGTTGAGCAGTATACCCAAATCGTCCCCATTTCAGCAGACAGCATCAGTACCAGTCGTAGCAGCAGCAGCAGCAGAGCCACAGATTTTAACGTTCAGAGGCTCACGTCATGCACAGCCGGTGCACCATTTTTATCACCCAATGCCCAGAGCAGCCTATCCACTACCTCCTTTAGACTCGTAAGTACACTTACTTTGACTCAGTCTACATTTTCACCCCTCTCACCACCATGGTTTGGCCCATCCCATCGTTTTCAAAGGTGGCTGTGGACCTGTTTACAGGGAACTAGGGGTGAACAGGTTGAAGCTCCAACAGTACTAATTTTGTATCATTTTCATGATTTTTATTCTGCAAAACAACTACATTTTGTTTTGTTTCCTTCTTTAAATAGTAGCCCTGCCTGCACAATATCTTGTGTAATGTATGGGATTTTGGCCAAAACGTGAGTCCAGGAACAGTGAGCCATGAGCAAAATAGACTAAAGGTCCCTCTGCAGAATTTTCATTGAAGACAGAATCAGAAAACGTATCCAAAATACCATCTTTGTGGTCAACATTTTCAAAGTGTTTTTATCAAACACCGGTACTTCAAAACTAGCATTACAATGCTATTTCAAAAGTTTGTAATCGCAGATTCTTGAAAACATAGTGTATGTGATTAATAATTTCAGAAACCCAGCTGTCTTAATATGAACTCTATAACCCAATTTTGTAAAAATTGTTGCAAGAAATACTGTAAACTAACATAATATTTGAAGTTACTCTTCAAAGTCAATGAATATTTCTTTTGATATACAAATTCAGAAGAATGAAAGATCATTATATGTGACATATTGCTGTGTTAAGTACATAGTTCTTGGTAATATAGGATTGTCATTGTTTGCTATTGTGCATCAACAACATGCTTTTAAAATGTTGAAAAAGAGTGTGTCCATGTAACCATGACAACCAGATAGAGATTGTCCCAACAGATTACAAGAGGTCATATTGTGGTTTGTGAACGTGTGTATGTCCAGGCAAAGATTCAATCCCCCCCCAAAAAAATATAAATTCAGAATTAATCAGGAACTATGAGCTTGGCAACTGGGTCATCTGATAGAATTTAATGTTTTCTAATATTTATGCATTGAACAATACTGATAAAAAAGTGTGAAAATACAGCAGTTATCCCAGCAACTTTAACCCTTTCACAGCAAAACTCATGGTGTGTCCCTATTGTTTTCAATAGCCTGGGTGGACCTATTTTCAAGCAAGTAGGGATGTGAGGGTTTATATTCACACAGCCATGTTTTTCATGGAAATATTAACACACCATTGTTCATGTTCAATTTTTTTTAAATACATTATTCATACATGAAATTGACGTTTCTTGTTGTTTCATCGATACATTCATTTTCCATTACCCGGATACACCGATCAAAGTTTAACAAAAACACACCCAGTTGGAGGCATTTATGAGTCAACAAATTTACCTCCTCTGTGACATAAATTTTGTCGACAAACGGACACCTAACGACACAAAAATTCAGAATCACGTAATTTCTATATTTGTGTGATATTTCACTTCATTTACATTTTCATCTTTCTCATTTTTGTAGGCGTAGGCAACTTGCCTATCCACCAGGTAGGCATTTATTTCACTCGGATTGCACACACATTCTAGATTTGTTGATTTTGCAATTTCTGTATTACTGACACTATAGGAATAGAATACCACAACACCCCACAGGCCCTCAAGAAGTTGAACCTTTAAAGGCGCCAAGTAAGTAACCACACCCTTTGCTTAAAGCAACACTAACACTTACCACTGTGTGCTGTTCCTTATCAGTTTCTCATTTTATGATCTAAGATCATTTCCCATGTTTCCTCCACCTTTCCCACTTTCTTCCATTTCATATCCATACTTACCAGTGCCTCTGATTCCAACACTTTCCACTCTCTCCCATTTCATTTCAATAATACTATTAATTATCTGTTTACCGTACCACGGTTTTAATTTGACCTTGACACCACTGATTGTCTCATTCCCTCTCCAAACTCTACCTCCATATTGGCACTTCACCTCCACACTTACCACTGCCATTCTTCTTATTCCCAGATTTCCCACAATCTCCATTCCATTCAACACTTACCTCTCTCTCTCTTTTCATTACACAACATTCCATTTTCTCATTTCATCTCCACTCTTTACCGTCTATCTCCATTTGCATTTCAAATGTCCAACCATCTTCTCATCCATCACAACCAAGGGCAAAAAAGAGATTGTTTCTGGTCATCGCGCACATCATTTCAGAATATGCGTGTCATGGCCTTTTTTTTGAGGGGGGGGGGTTACATACTTGTCAGTACAGCTATCCTTGATATACCTGTTTGCATGTCCAAAAATGCTAAAGAGAAAATGGAAGTATTGTGCAGCCAGTGATAAAAGACAATAACTGTTGCATCAATAGTGCCAAACCAGCATTGTTAGGAATAAAAAAAGAAAGGGAAAAAAGAAGAAGAAAAAAGAAAACCGTATTGCCGCATCACTTTTGCTGAATGTCACGGACCAGAAACAATTTGTTTTTTGGCCTAATCACTCTGTCCCATTTCATCTTCACACTTACCAGTACATCCCATTTCATTTCAACACTAACTACCATCTCGTATTCTATCTCAATACCCATCACTGTGTCTTACTTCATCTCCGCTCTTACCACTGTCCTGTATTTCATAAATAATCCAGGTGTTATATTTTATTAACTGTTCTGGTGTGCTGTGCTGTGCTGTGTTGTATAGTATAACAGTAATGACACGATATAAACACCACTTTGTGTGTCTGTTTCTACTGACTACACTGTGTCATACATTGTATAATACTAAACAACGATTAATACCAAATGTATTTCCTTGCGTGTGAAAAATTAACATTGTACAAACTGTGTAGAGTAGATATAAACTCTGAGTTCCTTGTACCTGACGACCCCAAGCTGTCTGGCTTGGTGAAGCCGGGTGACTTTTAAGTGAAGACAGTACATAATCTTCAGACTAATGTATCTAAAGTAATCTCGTGCTATTAAAATTTAACAATGGTTGATTGAAAAATCTGAGGGACTCTCGAGAAATGTGCCACAAAACTTTGGGTCACAATAATTTCAGCAAATTTACTGTTAATATTAGAAGTTCAAGCAGGACATGGTAAGCTTTGTGACTTGTTCCTTCATTAAAATAAGATGAAAATCTAGTCACAATATTCAACTGAGCACTGTGATAAATGAAAGAACTTACAATTACCCTAAATGAAAACCAAAAGGTGAAATTTTTCAAAAAGTATTGAAATGTCACTGCAGTATATGGTGAAAGTATATAGACTTAACCTTAGCATAGAAAAAACGGCGGGAAAATAGATTATGAACCAAACTGCCAAATAATTTTCTGTAACCTAGAAAATGAAACTATAATCTTCGATCAAATATTGTAGTATAAACTCTCAAAAAAAATACATGGTTATGCAAAGGTTCTCATGAAAAGGTATGGAGTTGTTTGATCAAAAAAATTATGAAATAATGTGTGAATTTTCTGAAAAGATTCTGATGCATAATTGTTGCTACTAATGGTCTGACCTTTATAATCTACACAGGTTGATTGTTTGAGACACAGCCAGTAGTAAGGACAGATACATAAGCCATCTCTTCGTTTCGTACGTACGCTCTTCTGTCTCCCTCTCCCTGCACCCAACGCTCATAAGTTGCACTGCCCCACACTGCTTCACACAAGGCATCTGTGGTAATAAAACAAACAAAAAAACCTGTCCCGTAAAAATTTTAGCCCCAGCCGTTTCGGAATATTCACTGTGTTCAAATTCTGTTTGTTTTGCAGACTACGGCTACTACTACTAGGAAGACCATGCCTTGTCTAAGCAGTGTGGGAGAAAGGGAGCGAAAAAAAAAACGAAGAAATTTTTGAAAAAAATATTCTCAGAATGTATTTGTCCTCACTTCAAGGCTGTATATTGAAAGAGTACTTAAGTTTTGAACTCAAGGTTCAATACCTTTGGTGGAAAAAGGAAACGTTTTCTTTCAAATGAATCAGATTCTTCTGACGACTTTGTCCGTTAACTGTGTATTAAAAATCCATAATTCCGTCTAGCAATCCACATCGGATAACCACAGGAGACAAATGTGAAACATTTGTCAAAGCTCTTTACAGAAAGACTATTGTATGAAACAGTTCCAACAAGACTTAACCATAAGTCAGACACAACAGCATCTGTTCCAAACCAACTTTTTTATTCCATGTAGTAGCCATGTCTTTCTTTCATCAGAAATAGCAGTACTGTCTTCTATGAGACATTTCTTTCCGCCTTTTGCTGAAATTCTGTTGTAAACTGAGAGTCACAAAATCATGAAAATACAGTTTTAGAAAGACAATCATGGACAAAAGAGCCATAGTGCGAAGAGAGATATACTCCAAAAAACCCAACAAAACAGTAAAGTCATGAGAATCATAAATCTATGGGATAGCAACAGACTGTGCAGTTTTCATGTAAGTTCTAAGAAACGACAAAAAAAGTATTTGCCAATATCAAAAGTTCATCCATGAATATTACTGCAGTGATGTCATGAGCCGACAGAAAACCATGTACAAAAAGTTGAGCAAACAAATAGACATTTTATACCAATTTCACACACATGACATCTTTAGGACTGATGAAAGTCAATTTTAGTTATGTAAATAAAATAGCATACATTTCCAACAGTAAAAAACAGTAAGACATATTCATGAACAGTTATAATCTAATGTACAGCCAAATTTCAGAGATGGATGTTTCAGTTCCCTTTATTTCTCACCGACCTTAACCTTTCCATGAAATTGCTTGAAACCCAAAATTTGCCTCAAAGTCAAAGTAAAAATATCAGCGGTTTAGTCTGACCTTTGACCCTTGAACTCAAGTGAATCTTGAAAGTTACAGCTGCAAGCACAGGAAAATCAGTTGAGGATGAACAAAGAGAGGTTTTATTTATTTATTTTTGTTTTTTAAAGTTTTCAAAAACATGCCCCTTCTCATTGAAATGTAGAGATAGAAAGTGTAATGGCACAAATTTGATGCAGAAGGCCTTACCCGTGTACATAGTCAGAAATTCTCCCTTCAGAAATGCTGTTACTTGCATTATCGAGTAGGATGGCATTCGTTCCTGTAGTTGACAAAAATGCACCAAACCATACTCCTAAAAGTCGTATTACACAAGCATGAGACAACCACTAGCCAGTCATCATATTTATCATAAATTTTTCTTTTCTGTTCCGTCGGACTTTATTTTCATTCTCCGTTGTAATGATAGTAGTAGTATATGCAATCACTGTCTTTTGATAGATCAACTCAGTCGTGTTTTCACAAGAACTCACAGCAAAACTCAGCTCTAAAACAAACCAGTACTAAATTTCTTAAAAAAGTATTATTTTAGCTTTAACAAAAAATCAAGGATTCAATTCGTAGATTTTTAAAGTAATATCACTAATTTTCTGCATTTGTCAGAAAAGAAAGATTGTAAAAGTTTATCTTTCCTGTGATTATCCCACTAAAGCAAGTTGTAAACTTTATCATAAATCGAAACAAAAAACACATATTATTTACTGACGATAATATTATGCATAAATTCTTTGATTAAATACCAATTTATTTATTTTTTTTACGTTTATGAAAAAACGTCCAAATCAATGCACCAAAGATTACTATAATGCTTTAATATTCCTTTGCGAAAAAACACACCTGTACACACTTGAAAAATTCACATTTGTATAGAACACAAACTACTGAAATGACCACCCAGTATATTTTTTATGACAAAATCACACCAGCAATGGTTATAATTGAAGTAATACTATCATGTACATAGTAAATTATACATTACATAGTAAATAGTACAAATTGACCATGTAGCTGACATAGCACTGTTTTTATTTTCTCATTTTGTTTACATTTTCTGTCAATGTTTTTGTAAATACGTTCGTCAATAAAAGATATGTTTATCGATCAGAGGTTTTGTAAACATTTTTGAGTTCTCCATTACCATGTCAAATGTCCATCAAAATTGAGGTTTGCAGGGTTGAAGAATTATCTTTGAAAACAGAATTACCTTGAATTTTATCGAATTTAACAATATAGATTATAATGTACAGACAATTATCAAACTATAAACTCAGTCATGACAAACTTAAAAAGTGACACTGATAAAGGAAGCTTTTTGGTGAGTATTGTTTGTTTCCAAGAGGCAAAAACATGTTTGTTTCTCTGAGTGTTTACCTTTTCAAGTTGTTCTTTTTGAGGGTACTGAACAGTTAAATTTATCTATTGAGAAGAGGCCTTCGCATTCTCCAATAAACTGTTAAAAAAGATCATTCTGTGACACGCCTTGTGTATTCATCCTAGTAACCTTTGACCTGAAGGTGGGTGTGTTGTTGCTTAGTAACAAGTAAATAATGACAACTTCAGCTCAAAGTGTTGACTGAAACCACTTTAGTAAATACAGCTATCAATAACTGTCAGTGACCTTTGACCTTGAAGTCAAGGGTTATAAAGTAACTCAGCACATTGCGGCCTCACAGGTGTGGCCATGGGTAGCCTGAATTTCTCTGCTTGTACGTAACGTGTTCAGGCCAAAATAATTAAATTCTTTGTTTTGCGTCCACTCAAAATGGGAAAAGGTACGCGTCTAAGCGGCTGAAAAACACACAAGAAATTAACACAATGTAATTTGATTGCAGCAAATAAAAAATTGTAACAAAATTTTTAGTTCAGAAAGGCTAAGCGGTTATGTCCTAAAATTTCCTATTCAAATACACTGAGTGTGTGTTTTTCATGAAAACCTTAAAAAAACCTAAGCGGGTGGGGACGCAAAACAAAAAATTTAATTATTTGGCCTAACGTGTTCAGGCGTGACAATCCAGACAAATGATAATTTTAATAGGCGAGGAAACTTGACAAATCTCAAAATTGAAGTCATTATTGAATTCATGAGGTGACGCATGATAGAATTTGGTTCAATGATGGCGTATCTGTTGACAATCATATCATGAAAGGGATATGTCTGATCACAGTCCCTTCACCAAAAGAGGGACTTCTCTGGTATAACTGCAAGCTTGTCACATTAGCATTTATTCAACAACATGAGTCCAGAGGGATCATTTGACGCATGGTGTTGATGTGAAACACTTCTCCTTGGCCCTGGCTCCCAGATTGGAATAGACACAATATGCAGATAATATATAAACAGTGCGGTGTGCCTTGTGATGGATATTGGAGAATTGCACTTGATTTGTAAGTTGTGTAATGGTGAAGTTAAAATTACATGTTTAGCTTTCCTGGCAGAAATAATGGCACCATTGTGTGATAAAACTTTGGCAGTGTTAAATCATAGATAGTAGAGAAACTACTGTCTATGGTTTAAATGACCATAGCATATTTAATTACGGTAATATAGATCTGTTAATCTCCTTCGTGTTTTGCATGACTTCATATGTATCAGAAAATCTTATATTCAAATAAAACAGTCCAAATCAAACACTTAAGATAGAGTGGTTTTACTTCCATGGTTCATGAGGCTGTTAAAAATGAAATTTAAAATTTATGCAATCAATGGTAATATTTGCATTTTGTTATCTGCTGATTATATTCAATTTCATTTAATTTCTCAGCAACCAATGTTTTCCAGAAGTTATATTTATTCAACACCTGCATAATCTTTAGCACTAAAAAACCATGTCATTACAAGAGTTAAACATATTTGTAAAAAGCACAGGTTGTTCAAACATGTATGACATTTAATAATGTTGCTTATGCAATACAGTACTCAAAATGAAGAAGCAAAAGTGATAACTAAATATCTGTACTGTTGATTAAAGACACTTTCCAACTTGGTGACATATTAATGTGTGCAGTTTTACACTTTAAGGCACTCCATTCAGTATTAAAGGTCATCCCAGCCAATAGGAACACAGCTTTCAGTTACCCGATTTGATCATGATTTTAAAATAGCAATTCAGAACGCAACCTTTAACTAAAATTGGTTTGCACAACACCATAATTTATTCAAATGGTAACTGCCACTCAATATTGTATAAATCTTACCATTCCATTCCTGTCGAAATAAATATGTTCTCTTCTAGTTTTCTATCAGAACTCACAGCTTTCAACAATCGATTGTAACTTGATACATAACAATTGCAACAGAGGTCAAAATTTTTTTGAATCTAAACTTATGAATAGTAGTTAGCCAATCAAAATAATGGATCTCAACTTCTGGCCAATCAGCACTCAGATCTTAACAATGGAGTGTATCCAGGATATAATAAGATGACCACTAACTGAACAATCAGTACATCACAGCACAACCAGATACAGTACAGCTCAGTCGTTGGATAAAGACAATCAGATCTTTTCATGTGAATTTTTCAATTAGTTGATTCATTCATTCATTCATTCAACCAAGTTGATTGCTGTGAAATTTTCCTTTTATTGCAAAGTATTTGGTCTTGAGAAAACATTCCTTGGCTGTCAAATATGTATTTTTCTCCTTTCCATTAATTTATCGCTGATGATCACAGGGAAGAAAGTGAAATCAGTCACACCAGAAGGTAAGACGTTCATTTTGTCTTTCTGCATTTACATGTTACTACAGAAAAACATTCCAAAATTTGGATTCTTTGTGCATGAGCTATGAACATGTGTAGTAATGATCTTGTTGGCAAAACTCATGGCTTCGATTAAAGTTAGATACAGTAAAATATGTATGATGGAAAGTTTGCAATTTCAAAAACAGGATTTTAAGACCATAATGAAATTGCTTGACATTCCTTGATTTTGAAATCGTATTTTTTTTCAAGCATAAGTAATTGCCATGAAGAAGTATCGTAATTACACTCACTACCCTCTATACTTTTGATATTTTAGCTCCAAAGAAGCGAAGAGTGGAAATACCGTTTCCTGGCAATTGTAAGTTTAGCAGAACATTTATTTTTACAACTGTAACAAAACACAAAACATTGATGTTGAATTAATATTTTATTTAGTTATTGCAAATACTCAAGAACAAGTAATGACTGGAAAGAGTTTGCAATCTTTTTTTCATAAAATGTCTTATTATAAGTGACGTGCAGTGGCTATTTTGACAAAAACATGCAGTTTTAATTTTTCAAAGTGTATGATCTACGGAAGGGCTTCTCTTTTGATATGTCCACGATTTTTCACAATGAAATGTCTGTCTAGCATCTGTGTATGTCGATCAGTCCCCTAAACAACAGAATTGCATCACAGTTTCAAATACAGAGTATATCGGTGAGTGTTCCAAAACATTAAATTACTGATTTTTATTGGTTCACAGGGGCTGTTCGGAAACTTCGTCAACTATTCTATATGTCATGGTTTTCTGTGGCAGCTAAGAGAGCAGCGGCTAAAGTGAGTTTAATTTTACACATTTTCCTAGTATTGAATTGTGGGCTCATAATTAGAGGAAAGAATTACAAATTAACAAAGGCCAGTACCATAGTTCAGTGTGTATTTTACCACCAGTAACATTTTCATTTTCTGGTTTTGAATTAATAGTTTCAGGGGAAGCAAATATGAAACAAAGAATTTGCCTCTTTTTTCAACTTCCTAATAAGCAAACATTTCCATTTCTTCGCATAATGTCAAAGGAACAGATATTGTAACTGTTGACAATTTTCTTCTCTATTTTTGTTTTGTAAAGTTGGCTGCAAGTTTCGTGTTCTACCCCAAAAGCATTTTGAAACACCTGCTATTGCATTTGTCAGCACAGCATGTCACGTGTGAAATCTACTGTGGACCCGAATTCACTTGTCCACAATAACAATGCAGTCTACACATGTACAGGCTGAGTTGACAAGCTGAATACTGGGTATCTCAGTATTCAGCTTGTCAACAATAACAATGCAGTCTACACATGTACAGGCTGAGTTGACAAGCTGAATACTGGGTATCTCAGTATTCAGCTTGTCAACAATAACAATGCAGTCTACACATGTACAGGCTGAGTTGACAAGCTGAATACTGGGTATCTCAGTATTCAGCTTGTCAACAATAACAATGCAGTCTACACATGTACAGGCTGAGTTGACAAGCTGAATACTGGGTATCTCAGTATTCAGCTTGTCAACAATAACAATGCAGTCTACACATGTACAGGCTGAGTTGACAAGCTGAATACTGGGTATCTCAGTATTCAGCTTGTCCACAATAACAATGCAGTCTACACATGTACAGGCTGAGTTGACAAGCTGAATACTGGGTATCTCAGTATTCAGCTTGTCAACAATAACAATGCAGTCTACACATGTACAGGCTGAGTTGACAAGCTGAATACTGGGTATCTCAGTATTCAGCTTGTCAACATAACAATGCAGTCTAGACATGTACAGGCTGAGTTGACAAGCTGAATACTGTGTATCTCAGTATTCAGCTTGTCCACAATAACAATGCAGTCTACACATGTACAGGCTGAGTTGACAAGCTGAATACTGGGTATCTCAGTATTCAGCTTGTCAACAATAACAATGCAGTCTACACATGTACAGGCTGAGTTGACAAGCTGAATACTGGGTATCTCAGTATTCAGCTTGTCAACAATAACAATGCAGTCTACACATGTACAGGCTGAGTTGACAAGCTGAATACAAGCTGAATACTGGGTATCTCAGTATTCAGCTTGTCAACAATAACAATGCAGTCTACACATGTACAGGCTGAGTTGACAAGCTGAATACTGTGTATCTCAGTATTCAGCTTGTCAACAATAACAATGCAGTCTACACATGTACAGGCTGAGTTGACAAGCTGAATACTGGGTATCTCAGTATTCAGCTTGTCCACAATAACAATGCAGTCTACACATGTACAGGCTGAGTTGACAAGCTGAATACTGGGTATCTCAGTATTCAGCTTGTCAACAATAACAATGCAGTCTACACATGTACAGGCTGAGTTGACAAGCTGAATACTGTGTATCTCAGTATTCAGCTTGTCAACAATAACAATGCAGTCTACACATGTACAGGCTGAGTTGACAAGCTGAATACTGGGTATCTCAGTATTCAGCTTGTCAACAATAACAATGCAGTCTACACATGTACAGGCTGAGTTGACAAGCTGAATACTGGGTATCTCAGTATTCAGCTTGTCAACAATAACAATGCAGTCTACACATGTACAGGCTGAGTTGACAAGCTGAATACTGTGTATCTCAGTATTCAGCTTGTCAACAATAACAATGCAGTCTACACATGTACAGGCTGAGTTGACAAGCTGAATACTGTGTATCTCAGTATTCAGCTTGTCAACAATAACAATGCAGTCTACGCATGTACAGGCTGAGTTGACAAGCTGAATACTGGGTATTTTAACATGCTTTTGAGAGTAGAATAAGAAATTGTAGGTGGCATTAAAAACAAAATTGTGAAAAAAATTAAAAGTTACGGCTTCTGGCCCTTAAAGTACGGTAGTTACACAGCAATTTTCCACCACACTGTGTGCAGACTATTCAGTATTGTATTGGACAGTATTTCAGATCAGCTTAATTTGAATTTATTGAGGAGTAAGATTTTATACGATAGATCATTTTCAGTTTGACATATAATTTATATTTTTTTTCGTGTTCTGCAGAGAAAGCATGGAGACAGTAAAGAAGTATTTTTGTTTGGTATCATGTTGAAAGAAGCCGTTTCAGCTTTGCATCGAATATTCTTAGATGTAAGTAAAACCATGAGTTGTGTCCAGTTTTCACCCTCCGTCTGCAATACTTGGGTACAGCGGTATTCCTTTCTGTGGTAAAGTTGGATGCTGGGGAAAGGAGGCAAAACAGTCAGGGGAGCAATTTCTTTTCTCAATTAAACTAACTACAATAGTTGTGTTATCATTATTAACCAGGTAATCCAGACTGACTTCTCATTGTAGTACAAATTTTATCCCTCACTGTACAGGGCTGTTTGCAAATACCTCACTGTTCTCTCATTCACATACAACAACAAATATTTGTTCACAAATTTAAATTACAGTTTTGGAAATTATTTACACAAGAAGGATGAAAATATAACTATATAGGCAACTACCAATATTACAGTCAACACTGGGAAAGACATATTTATGGCTCAGACTACAAGCTGCAACAACAGCCATGCCCCGGGAGCCATGCATGCAACTCTGATCATTAAAATTTGTCCGCATTTCAAGCAGCAGTGTCCGATGTCACACGAGTGCAGTTATATTTAGTATAACAAACCTGTAACTGCAAACAAACCATCATTCCAAGCTCTTTGCTAATTTTCCTTCCATCCACCAAGTCTACATCAGATACTCAGCCTTCTCTGACCATCTACAAGTCTACTCAAAAGACTCTTCTCTCTGTCCTGCATATATTCGATGAATGTCTTCTGTATTATGTGCCTCAATATTGTAATCACTCAGTAGTTTTAGAAAAATCATCCAAAATCTGTAACTCCCGGATGAAAACATATCATGTTCATAATCATAGTCTTGTCAGATGCTCTCAAAATCTGATCAAAAATATCATTCTGTGAATGTCAATACTCAATCATTTCTTCCACAGGTAATAAATCGGAGACAGTAGACTTGGAATCTTGAATTGTTTGTTGAACAATCCCACTTATCAATTTCTTATTAATTTCACAGGAAAAAACAAAAGTCCACAGTATTCTTGAGGACATCCTGAACACAAACGTTGACTTCTATGTAAGTATCAGCAGACAGCATATAGCATGCATACATGCATATAGTCTAGAGCTGTTTTCTAATACTATAAAAATTGGTTTCGGTATGATATTAAGGTAGTATGCGCCTCGAAAGTGAAAGACTTAAACTTTTGCTCAAACTTTCCTCAAGGAATATTTCAACCATTCTTTTTCAAAATCAAGAATCCAAATTGGGGATCACCATGCAAATTTTGGTACTAGAGAATCAAATAACCCAAGATTTATGGCCATAAATGGCCGCCATCCCTGTGTTAACTCTATGAAGAAAAATAAAATTGTTCAAATTTCGAAAATCTAGGCTTGTGAAATATATTCTTATACCAAGAGCTTTAAAATGAACCCCCACAAGTGGTATATATATCAGAAAAGAATTGTAAAAATTTGAGAGTCCGAATATGTGTCCCCGAGGTGCGTTCTACCTTAAGGTAGTTACCATCTTGATATTGAAAGATGTCTGTCCAAACTTTTCTCAAGGAAACTTTAAAACCATTCCCTTTTGAAATCAGGAATAAAAACGGGAGTTACCTTGCAAAATTTAGTACTAGAGAAATTACTAATATTTACCAATGGCTGAAATTCAACATGGCCACAAACCCTCTGCCAACGAAAAGTTTAGATTTCACGTAAAAAAGAAGCCAGTGAAAATTTTTTTCTCCATGAAATTCAAAATGAGTCCCAACAAGTGGTAAACCAAAAACATACAGTATTGGAAAAGTTTGAGAATCGAAATAATTGTTTCATAGGTGCATTCTGAAGATAAACAACACAGTACTCAGTTTGAAATCCTGGTTCCCAAATCAGTGATACACTTGTTTTCAATTTATTGACAGATTACGTCAGAAACCAGTGCTGCCGATGAGAAACAAATCATACAAGAATTGACTTACATCATTGAAAATTTATCATATCAACTAACAGAAATTATGGTGAGTATGTATGATATATCTTATTGCTTTTCTATATCCATCATCCCATGTCACACAGTAAAGTTCATAACATAAAATCTATGCATTGAACAGACTGTTTCACAGTATCTGCATGGATTTATGTATGTCGTCTAAAACTAACAAATGTAGTAAGTTTGTTGCTTGTCAGAGATCTCTTACAAAAGTTATGTGGTGACATTTTCTTTTTTAGCTCACATATTTTTTAGTCTTTTTTTTAGTTCACAAGATCCAACTACCAACATCTAAATAGTGTGCATGTTTACATGTAGCAGTGATTCTGACAGGTAGCAAGTTGAGAAGAAGTTCACTGCCAGGACTGTATGAGTGCTGAAATTTTTCCCATCAAAATTTTAGTGCAACATTTTGCCAATTTTTGTGAATTTTCCGTAATTTTTTTGATAATTTTGGACCAAATGGACATTACATTTTATTGGCTAAAGTTTTTTATCAAAATTTGGGCAAAAATCCTGAAAAAATTGACTGAGGTGTATTTTATAAATACAACAAAAATTGACTTTGGTGCTCAAAGGGTTAATGTAACATAGGAAAAAAATTAGCTGATGCAGCAAGTTGTCAAAGATGAGAAACAAATTTTCCTTTCCTTTTTTTGATCTCACTATTTCCACAAATGCCAATCAATAAGTCAAATTGAACATAATTGAATATGTTTTCCCTGTTTTGTCCAGCCTGCAGCTGGTGTGCTTGGAACTCACAAGAAAGCAGCCGTCTACGAGATGATACAAGAAGGGGTGCAGTTTCCAAGTGGTTACTTTTACGGAGTAGAAATGGTAAATGATATTAAATTCGTTGAATCTCCAATTGCATCACTGAAAACATCTCCGATTTATATACTGAAAGATGTGATTATGTGATCTGTCTTTTCCACAGGATGCTTGTTCATACCAGATTCTATTAGGGTTTGAATGTTTTAATGGAGATCACAAACTCGCAACTTTGGACCACCTTGTGCTTAACCATCATATTTTGTTAACTTTCACTGCTGGCAGGGGTTTCCTAAAATTTGCCTGAATGTATTTCCACAAAATGTTTACTTTAGCCTTACAACTTCATTGTCCATGTAGACTGGTTCACTTTTGACTTCCCTGGAAAATGTCCAGAATGTACCTACCGGTATGGTCAAATGAAAATGAATAATTGCCTTTTTGGGAAAAAATGCATTAATTTGGTTCAAGAGTGAATTAAGATGACAAATAATGACTATATCAATAGGATCCAAAATCTATTAGTCGGTACGTTCAAAAATTTTCAAAATAGTTTGTAAATCATGGTTGATAGTAGGACCAGGAAAGGAGAGGATCCACAGAGAGGCTATCCGTATCCATGGATAAGGCCATCTTCAGGGAAAATAGACTTCCAAAAGGTTGTGTGAATTCCGGCTACAAAATGAACACATTCATAAGTGATCAATTGTGTTCTTTTCCTTTAGCAACTCCTGGACTTTGATCAAGTTGGTCGCAACATGAACATGACTGACCAGAAAGCGTACATGATGTTGGTGATGCTGTTCTTTGCAAGGAGTTTAGTTGCCACTGTAAGTACAATCATCTACTTCAGAAACCTAGAGCCCGTGCGTAGGAATAGTTCAGAAACCATGTCAAGGAATAGGTTTCTCCAGTTGCTCTTGCATTTTGAAATGTTCAATGCATTTATGGACGACATTTTCTTAAAAGATTAAATGTCACTCTTAATAGGTTTTTTAACCATTTTTGTGAAAGAAAATAATTCACAGAAATTCCATTCAAGTAAGATATGTATACAATTCAAGGAATAAGAATATTTTGGAAGTCGACAATAATCTTTTATGAAAAGCAAGGTGATGAGCTTTGAAAAATAATTTATTACACAAACAACTTAGAAAAATACAAAGAGGCTATCTATATATGGGCTGATGTCTATTCTGATCATATATAATTAGATTATTTTTCTTGAGGGTTCAAATTATTACCACATGAATTAAATTGATATTCATATTTTCAAACAGGTTTCAGTGCATAGGTATGTAATTTATGAACCATGGTAATATATTTGTGCTGTCTTTGAGTTCAACATTATTTACATACCAAAGGTACAAATTGAATTTGGAATTCCAGTATTATTTGTTGGCTTCCTGCCTTTCACAAGAAACGTTGATTAATAAATAGAATCAGCGAGAAAGTGCGGTTAGTCAATGTAAAGCAATTGAAACCTGTCAATTAGTTTGTATGTAAGTCAGTGGTTAGCCATAAAGGGCAGTTAATGGAAAGCAGTGAACAAGCAATGGTGATTTAATATGGAAGTTGCTTGTAAATTGGTTGCCATGGACAGTTCAAGAAATAAATTCTAGCGCTGTATAAAGCTCTTAAATCAAAGCCACCTTGACTTCAATGGACTGTAGTGCTTTTGGCTTGTAGTAATAATTACCCGGAATTCCTTTTGAAAAAATTGATCCAACCAAGGAATGACTTGAAAGGGTGATAGGAATACACAAGCAGGTGTCGTAGAGGACAATGTCATGATGTGCTTTTCATGTTCCCTGTGCAATTTAATGTGGGTTATGATACCCGAGTGAAGCCTGCTACCCCAGAAGCTGTGTGTAAAGTGTCATAGATAGGATCTGTCCTAACAGAATTGACTTGCTGTGCCAATTTGAAAGCAGATAATGACTTCTTGGTACCCGAGTAGAGACAGCATACCCTTTATGCTATGGTAACCATCAACGCTGGACCACCATGTTAATTGAAAATGGAAGTCTGAAATTGTAATTGTAAAATTGCAGTTGATCAGCAAATCTGTCTCTTGCAAAATAGAGACTGACAGGAGAGAGGTGGAAAGTGACAAGTTGGTATCCGTAATCAAAATATATTTAATAATTTTGATGATGAAATTTGATGCAGATCTCTCTCACAATGTGTTTAATATTTTTTCATTTTCTTCTAGCTGTTTGTTAGACCAGTAGACTATGGATTGATAAAACAGACACCAGATGCCAGGACATCACGAAATCTGAAAGTCGTTGGTTCACTGATCTTATACCTGTCAAGGAAGGCCTCTATGCCCGAAGGGTCCAAACCAATGGTAAGTCAGGGTTTTGCATTCATTCCTGAGAGGTTCAAATCAATGAATAATCAATGTGTGTCTTCATATCTTAAGTTTTCAAACCAATAAAAAGTCAATGTTAGCATACTTGAGAGGTTAAAATCAAAGTAAGTCAAGTGAGTCATACCTTCAGGGTCAAAACCAATGATAAGTCAAAGTTAGCGTACAGTACCAGAAGGGTCCAAGCCAATTGTAAAGTGAGTGTTTGCTTTTGTACCTGAATGAAATCAGTGTTAGGTTAATGTTGGCATAATCACCTGAGAGGTTCAAATATCAGTAAATCAATGTTGGTGGTCATACCTTCAGGGTCTGAACCAATGATAGGTCAATGTTAGCATTTGTACTTGAACAGTCTAAACCAATGTTGGTGTACCTGAGCGGTTCAAATCAAAGTAAATCAGTGGTGACGGTCATACCTTCAGGGTCCAAACCACTGCTAAAGTCAATGTTGGTTTTTGTACCTGTCCAGGTCTAAACCAATGGTAAGTCAGTGTTGTATACCTTTAGGGTTCAAACCAATGACAAGTCAATGTTGGCCTAGTGTACTTGAAGGGTCCAAACCAATGTCAAGTCAATGATGGCCTAGTGTACCTGAAGGGTCCAAACCAATGACAAGTCAATGATGGCCTAGTGTACTTGAAGGGTCCAAACCAATGACAAGTCAATGTTGGCCTAGTGTACTTGAAGGGTCAAAACCAATGTCAAGTCAATGTTTGTCATTATACGTGAAAGTAAAATGTAATTTTTTTTCTCTTCAAATCAAGTGTCAAGACATGGATGGAGTCATGTCATGATTTGTGAATTCAAACTTGTGAACCATTGTATGATTATCTGTGTGGTTGTAATGAGTTTAGAATTCTGTTATCAATACAAAAACAATACAACTTTTTTTACGTAGTATTTCCCTCTTTTTTTCAGCAAATGCCTGTTGAATTGAAAGATTACATGTATGCTGATGATGATATTTCGTATTTGTTAGATAAACTGAAGAAACCAATGGACTATGCTGAGGTAATCTATGACATTTTTTATACTTCAAAGTGAAAATATGGCCTTGATTCTGTATTTCATTTGTTTTTAGTCCCCATGGACACTGTTCGGGGGGATTTATAGGTTTGGTCATGTCTGTGCATGCGTGCGTCTGTCTGTCCATCCGTTCGTTCACACAGATATCTCAGATATGTCTGGAGCGATTTCATTCAAACTTGGTACAAGGATTACTCCTTATGTCATACATATGCACGTCAGTTTGTTTTGCGATCCAATCCAATATGGCCATGTGACGGCCATTATATTGAAAAAGAAGGGACTATGTCATTGACAATGATTTTTTTAAAAGAGCTCTGTTTCTAGAACAACTGCACTAAATTTGATGAAACTTTGTAACGATGTTTGTCACGCACAACTCTGATAGCACACAGTCAGTATTGCATCAATTAATTGCTAACCTGCATATTTGATGAATATTTGTAATTAGGCTGATATGTTTAGAAATACTGGAGCAAATTTGATGAAATAAATTTTTTACCATAACCCAAACGGGATTCGAACCCCCACACACTCACGGCAACATCGCCTAGCTGATAGGCCTCACACAAAACCAGTCGGCCACTGCTTCCAACCCAAAAGAGTTGGTCACAGTAACCGACTTAGATGTTGCAATTCTGTGCGCGACCGAACAACACGGTGTGCGCGGAGCAGACGACACACAGACACAGTACACACACAAACACAGTACACACACATATAGTAATCGGAAAAGCACGAAGCTTTTTACTGAGCTATCAGACAGACTCGGGGACAAGTAAATATCCACCAGCAATACTGTCCACTCAGGTTAAAGAATATAGATCTTAAGCATATAGTCTCAAATAAGTTTACAAAGAAACTTAGCAGTGTCATGCGAATCAAGTGCTAATTTGCATATTTAATGAACTTTGCTAATTAGTGGGCTATCTAGCTCCAGAACCACTGCATGAAATCTGATGAAACATGGTACAGATGTTGAGAACTCAGTACTGTAATACTGTATGAAGACATTAAGCTTTATCATGTCAATTAAATGTTAATTTGCATATTTGATGGATTTTTGTAATTAGTATGATATGTCTAGAAATGTTGCATCAAATTTGATGAAACGTGGCACAGATGTTGATCTTTTGGTGATGTAATGTTAATAAACTGCCGATTTGCACATTTAATAAATTTTTGTAATTAGACTGATATGTTAAGAAATTATTCATCAAATTTCATGAAACTTGGTAAAAATTTTTAGCTCACATTGCTTTACCATTTGAATAAAGACATTTATCAGTGTCATTCAAATTAATTGCTAATTTGCATATTTATTGAACTTTTGTAATTAGTGGGCTATAAATACTGCATTAAATTTGATGAAACTTGGTACAGATGTTTATCTTTCAGTACTGTGATACTGTGCGAAGAGATTAAGCAGTATCATGTCAATTGATTGCTAATTTGCATCTTTGATGAACTTTCATAATTAGTATGATATGGCTAGAAGTGCTATGTCAAAATTTGATGAAACATGGAACAGATGTTGATCTTCCAGTAGTGTTATAGCATGCAAAGATATGTAGAAGTGTCATGTCAATTAACTGCTGATTTGCACATTTAATGAATTTTCGTAATTAAGCTGAACTGGCGAGAAATGGTTCATCAAATTTCATGAAACTTGGTACAGATGTTGAGCTTATATTGCTTTAGCATTGAATAAAGACACAATGCTGTATCATGTTAATCAATTTTTAATTTACATTTAATTATGTAATGAACTTTCCTAATTAGAGTGATATGTCCAGAAACACTTCATCCAATTAGATGAAACTTTGTACAGATATTGATCTTACAGTGTTGTAATACAATTCATTGACACTTGGCGGTATCGTTTATGAAATGTGGTGCCCGTGATAATCAATCAGTGTTATAATAGAATGCAAAAATGTTTGGCAACATCCTGTTGATTAATTACTAATTAACTTATTTAATGATCTTGTTTAATTAGGGTGGCAGCACACATTGGTTTTCACCACCATGGAACTCATTCTTAATCTTAGACTCAATTAATGAACAGGACTCTATTCTCTCCGAGGACTTGTAATCAAAGTACCCATTAACAAGTGGGGCCTGTGTCATCAACAATGACTTGTTATTCATAAGTTTATAGTCATCACTAAAAACAATGGGGTTGTATGATATTAGGCTATTAAAGGGTAAAAGATTAGTTGTAGCTGATAAATTTAAAAGGTGCAATGCTGGTGCTGTCTTACAGTTAGATTCAAAAATTAATGATTGTGAAATGTCTTTTTGGAATTTGGAATTCAATCCTGATTTGCGTTGTTTGCATCCATTAGACTGCAGGAGATGTACATCACTAGTGGTCAGAATGATGCACTGAATCATGGATTGTTTCTGAAACTGTTAAAAATACTTTTGTACAACATTATTAACTGTAGCTACATTATACAACACCGTAATGACCCAAAGGAGTAGTTGGTCTCTTGTTCATAAATTGTAATTAATAGAAATATTTTTTCTCCCTCAGGGATTGGTCCGTGAATGGGGTGAAGAGTATGTGAAACGATTGAATAATGCAGAGTAAATGCTTCAGCTACCGACATATATTGTATTTGACATTATATATTATATTACATTTGCGGAGTATCGCTACATAATATTTTTCCTAAAAAACAATACATTTTTGCCATGGCAGTCACCCTTTCTGGAAATGCCTGCAGACTATGGTGAAAAGCAAGAGTCATATTGACTGCATGCGTTATTTATCTTATACCTGTGGGACAAGATGTGAGATATTGCAGATGCCATGTGGACATCATAAATTCAGCATGTGGTAAACATGCAGTAAGCACGTGTGCATCATGAATTCAATATATGGATCGCATGGAGTAAACATGCAGACATGAATTAAGCATGCGGATACCATTAGGTAAGCATGTGGACATCATGAGCAAACCCTGTGGGTACAATGCAGGAAGCATGTGGACAGCGTGCAGTTGGAATCCTATACCTATGCTATCCAGTGTGGTATGAACATCATGAGATACATGATTAAATATTCATGAGATTCTGTAAGAGCATGCAGATGTTGTATGAATAATGTCAACAATGGATGGCATCAGTGAACTCCAAACAGTTTTCATCAGAACATTCAAAATGAACTGAATACAGTCTAATGGATGATGACTTTCTGCTGGAGTTTCAAGTGTGTTTGTGAAACTGGGCTCTTACAAGATTTTTATCATAGTAGAAAATAGAAGACAACATGTACAGAACAGCCAAGATGCTGCCTAGGATTCACAGTAATTAGATTTTTAAAACACAATTTTTTGCACCATGTAGGGGAGTGAAGTTCACAACCATGAGTTTAACATTTGACCTTTAAAAGTAGCAAATTTATGGAAAAAATTGTTCTGAAATATTTTGAAACATGATTGCTGGTTCAACTGAATGAATAGATAGAAGGATATAGAGACATTGCAGTTTACAGTGGTCAGAACAACTAAGGGATCAACCATGGGAATGTGATTAGGGGGGGTCAAAATGCAGAAAATACCCACACCCACAAGTTGTGAAATGTACATAGCCCTTCTACTTTTGCAAATTAAAATATTCAGTGACACTTGAGCTTAAACTTTTCTTGGAAAAGTGTGCATGACCTAGCTACTCTGAGAAATATTATCAAGTCTTGGAAAATGTGAAGAAGAAATGTTAATTTTGTTTTTGTGACACCCCCCTTCAAGGTCTCCTGGTCCATCCCTTTGCTGAGCAGTGTTGATAATAAATGCAAGATGATTATGATAGCACATTTGATGTCAATCATGTTGGTTGTCAATCAGCTTATTCTAGAAATGATTCGAGAGACATGACAATTATATTTGAAAGAACTTCAAAGACTGTTGTTCAATTTCCAAATAAAACCAAATAATGACAGCAAAATGATCACTGAAGAGTTGAAAATACGTCAGTTTCTAACTTATTTGTACAAAGGTCTCAATTTTGCTATGGAATATTGCCTTGTATTGCCTTTTTATTTGAACATTTTAAAGTCTTTAAGCAGTACTATTATGATTGTAGACATGTACATATATACGTGATATTAATATTCTGTGATCAAAGCATCACATATCATTGTACCATGCAGATATCTTAACCATGAAATCATGTTCCTGCTCCATTAATATTTGACACCAGTCTTGTGTAATTTTTAAAGGTTTACCTTGAATAATAGACAGCAAAATACTGTTAAAGAGGGAACTTGCTGTATTCAGAAAGAAAAATTTTAAACTTTTGCTTCTTCTCCAGAAATCTGTAAACTATTCTTGTTTCTTCTGTAAGATATATTGGAGCAAAATCAGAGGTCAAAGTCAGAGGTCAATATGCAAATTTTTTTTGGACAGTGGACAAATTTCCTCAAGTTTGCCAGTATTTTAAATCCAAAATGGCCGCAAGTCTCTGTGGCTATCTGCAGGGAAAGAGCAAAATGTTTGATTTTTTTAGAAACAAAATATTGAATACCCAACTGTCTTTCAAAACGTCCAACTTAAATCCCAAAATGCTTGTGTATGTAGCAAAACTTGGAGATATTTTAGAGCTTTTAATTTCTTAAAATCTTTTCCAAAAATTTATCCCACTTTATTGGAAAAGAAAAAGTACTCTCTATTAAAATGTTTACTTCTCCTTGAGCACTACCGTGACAGGCTTGAAATATCATAAAAAAGTGAGTTGATCTACGATAATTGTGTTCATACCCATCAAACATAAAAATCCACAATTCATAAATGAGATTTACATAGCCAGGAAGACAACTACAAAACAGCATAAGACAGCACGACAGAAAGAGTGGTTCTAGCAATGAACAAACTCAATGTTGCCCATCAGATAGTGTCCATCTGTACTATCGAAATGAGCAGTTTACAATGTAAAGTGATTTCGTCAACCACTTTGGAATTGAAATTATGGTTTGTTTAGAGTACATGGAATGAATTGAAATAATAATCAAGCAATTTTCAAGGATTTTGATGGAGGAGGTTGCTAAATGAATGCCTCAATCTTCGCTGCATCATTTCTCAACAGAACCATGAAACTTAGTACAAATATTGGTGTACTGATTAGCTCACTTTCCTAAATTTAAAGTAAAGGACTCACATTCAGCATCCCTGTCCTAGTCAGAAATGGACTTACTAATGTTTTGTTTTGTTGAGTTGATCAGACCATTCTCTTACCAAATCACGAATAAATATCTACCAAGTCAAGAATAAATATCAGGGGGTTGCTGTGCAAAGTTTTGTACCAGAGAATTAAATTGCCTAACATTGACCCCAATATTTGAAATTCAAAATGGCCGCCATCCTCGTGTTAACTCTATGGGGAAAAAGTAAAATGTTTGATTTTCGAAAAAGTAGGTGAAATTTTTCTTTCTCCAAGAGCATTAAAAGAGCCCCACAAGTGGTAGGTCAGAAAAGAATTGTAGAAGTTTGAGAGTCTGAATATTTGTCCCTGAGGCATGATGTACCTGAAGAAGCTACTCCTCAACTATGACTTGTAAATACAAACTGATGATATGCATATACCATATCAGTGTAGCTTTTAATGTCATCTTCTGATGCATGAAAACAAAAAACTTTCGCATCAATGCTCACCCAGAAACTGTCTTTGGTTAAATAGCCTAATTCATTACTTTTAATTTGATGTGAGCAGAACTCAGTACTAAGAAATGGTTGAAAAGACCCTATAGATCACACCTGTCAAGAGTAAGTCTCACCAAAGACCCTAGTTTCTTGTCTATCTCTCACACATTCAAATCTGTGGTCCGGTACATGGGTCCACCTATCCTATAGAATCATGTACTAAACTCTGATAGTAACAAGCTTACAGTAACCCTTTGAGTGCTGCATTTTTTCCCACCAAAATGTAAGTGCAACATTTTACCAATTTTATCAATTTTTCTGTAATTTTTTGATAATTTGGACCAAACAGATATTACATTTCATTGGCTACATTTTTTATCAAAATTTTGACAAAAATCTTGAAAAAATTGACTAAGTTGTATTTTATAAGGTGACAAAAATTGACTTTAGTGCTGAAAGGATTAACCTGTTCACCCGACATGCATATAAACAGGTCCACAATTATTATTGAAATAGTTGGTTCAGGCAAACCTGTAGTGACAAAGAAGGGGGTTGTGAAATATTTGCTTTTAGAATATATTTATATGTGTGGTATATTGTGTGTTTCTAACAAGAGCCAAAACTATCCAGAATTGCAATGTATTTTATTTGCCGATTAAATTTTATCTCACCATATACACAAGTGTCGGGGGACTGTTACAATTACTGACATTAGTACAGTGGATGTATATTGACATTTTGTTACTATGGTTTTTACTAAATAAAATATTGACCTTTACTTAAACAAGTGATGGTGCCATGGTTTCATCATTCAAAAGCTGTGAATGTCTGCTTCAACTGACATTTGTGGATGTAAAAATACAAAAGTTAATCCTCTTTATAGTCAGCTTTTAGGTGCTTAAGCTAGCTTCCGTTGGTTTCTATGTACTATTACATGCCATGTCAAAATGCATGTGTATACATGGTATACGTGGATTTATGCGCCTCGAAAGTGAAGACTTTCCTCAAGGAATCTTTCAATCATTCTCTTTCAAGAATAAAATTTGGCGGTCACAGTGCAAATTTTGGAACTACAGAAACAAAATACCCAACATTTTCGGATATTTGTAATTCAAAATGGTGGCCATCCCTTTGTTAACTCTGTGGGGAAAAATACAGTTTTGGACTTTTGAAAAACTAACCAAATTACCCAATATCTTCAGATATTTGAAATTCAAAATGGTGGCCATCCCTGTGTTAACTCTATGGGGAAAAATACAGTTTTGGACTTTTGAAATACTAAGACAGTAAAAAGTTTTCTAACACCAAGAGCTTTAAAATGAGTACTGCCCCAACAAGTGATATATCAGAAAAGAATTGAAAAAGTTTGAGAGTCCGAATATCTGACCCCAAGGAAATTGTATACAAGTTAAAAACTGCAAAGGTGCACATTGCATTGTGTAATGTCAAAACGTATGTGTACAAGGATTTGTGTTGAGGAAATGCTACATTTAATTTTAAAAGTACAAAGTTACATACAACCCAATTTTACAGGAATATGAGGAGAGAATTCTTTCACAGGAAATTCTTGGTGGCACGCCATGGCTCTGCAGACTATTAGAACAGCGCCTCCAATGTTCAAGTTGGAGAAAAGCTTAATTTCCAGGATTTCATATTTTTGGTCTCCAGTCCAACAGTTTTTCACCTCTCCGGGCTAAACATATGGAAATCACCAAATCATTCCCGAAACCTTGGTGCTAGGCTTTTTAAAGGTGACTACAGGGCAAGAGAAAACATTTCACCACCTGCTTGCAATAACCATCAATAGTAACCATGAGTTGTGAGTTTACTCATCAAATATGAACTGACTTGTACACCTATCAAGTTTTTAATCCCAAATTTGATTGGATGATGACCACGACTGATGTTATGCCTGATCGCTTGACATAAAGAATCATTTGAAAAATACAAATTTTCAGGAAGAGCTACACACAGTTTATTGAACTTTATAGTCAAAAGTACACATATCAAACTACATGACTAATTATAAATAGATGCTGCAGCAATAAATTTTTTTTAATTTTAAAACTATAATTAAATTGTCATTGATATCCATTAGCTTCATTGCTCTTTAAAATCTGAATTTGACTTACTCCATTTTCTGGTGAAAAGGTCTGACTTTGCTGTATAGGAAAAATATATACATACAGTAGATGGAGGACGATGAATGTGACGACAAAACCTTATAATGCTTGAACACACTGTGATTGGATACTCTCACTCACTGATTCAAATTATACATTCATAGCAGTAAGTTGAATTTCCCACTGTTAAAATGATAAATCGATCGAACAGTAATTTTCAAACCTTATACGGCAAAGCCATACCCATCACTTGTTATCACAGAAATGATTACTATGACAAAAAAATGATTTTTGCCAAATATGACACAAATCAGAATTTAGCCGTGAAAGTCAGTACCTTATGTAGGGATACATGTTACTTTTGTTGCAAGTATCTGAAAGTTGCCTTTCAAATTTTAAACTAATTGGTTTTTTTTGAAACAATCAGTGCCTTAGTGTTTTCTTGTACACTTGTCTCAAAAATTTGATGTGTATTTTTCTTTGCATTAATGGCAAATAATGCATCATTTATGTGGGGGACCGTTTTCATAGGCTATTTCCATAGCAACAAGAGCAATGATCACTTACTTTAAAAGTGTTTGAAATTATGCAACATGAAAGAATGGCCATCTAAAGCTGTGCCTTTCAATTCTGACATTGATATAAGGCTGAAGTGAAACCAAAAGCATAGAAGAACTGTACCAATCTAGTTTGTTGAACAACTTTTGAGTGCATTATATTGAGCGTTCATTTTTCTACAGACAGTTTTCGTACGAGTTGCATCGTGGAGCTTCGAAGGCATCTGGGCCGTCAAACTTTGCAAGTTCATCGGCGCATTTCTGTTCAATCTCAGGGACAGTGGTTCTTGTCACCTTGGCCAAACAGGGAAAGTCAACATTTTTACAGCGACAGTACCACTGAAATATACAAAGAAATGTAACGTTACATGTTGTAGCTCATTAAACAAAGGACTAATTGTGCCCAGGATAGGTGACCATTTGCCTTAGCGTGCCCCGTTAGTAGGGCAAATGGTTTCCTAACTCGAGGGAATATAGCCCCTTGTTTTGGCTATATTCCCTCGAGTTAGGAGACCATTTGCCCTACTAACGGGGCACGCTAAGGCAAATGGTCACCTATCCTGGGCACAATTAGTCCTTTGACTTTGGTGTTCAAAGGGTTAAATAATATCTGTGAGCCTTCTTAAGAGGTATTGAACTGAAAGGCTAATCTCAATGTTTTCTTTGAGTCAACAGTGACAACTATCAAACTCTAAATTTATAACCACTAATTTTTTTTACCTTATCAGAAAATGTTAATCTGCAGAATCTTAACCTTTGAACCACGCTTGGAAAAAAATGTCCGTATGATGTCATAGGTCACCAGGGGGTCAGGGTGAAAAGGGTTAACAAATCATGTCCAATGACAGTGTTCCCATTTAATCAGGATGCATGTATATTTAGGACAAGAAAAATAAAAAGTTTGTTTCTCATTCTCGTGCACTTCAATTCTGACCCGCTGTGTCAATCTTTTTTTTCTGCTCGTGAGGAAATAAAATTGAAAAAAACACAAAATATGCGACGATAGTGCATAACACAGTGCTGTATAAAATAGAACTGTAAACAAAATAACTGACACTAACATTCCATTCAGAACTGTGCACATGTGTCACTGTTATAGTAAGCTGTCAAAACTATGCATTATATTGCTGCACTAAAAAGTCACAAACCACAGAACTATTGCTATACAAAAATACTAAAGCAACACTGCTGTGCATTTTTTTCTCTGCTTGCATTCCTATGTTTTTTTCATGTATTTTTACGCGTTCTTTTTGTTTGAAGAGTAAAAGAAATGAGAAGAAAAAAAACGCGTCACCGCATCAGTTTTGCAATATGTCTAGGATGAGAAACAAACTTCTAATTTTTCTTGGCCTAATGAATGGTATGCGTGAACTGTACAGGTATACATTTCAATTGAGTAAACTTTAAAGAAGATGATTTCTACAAATGGAGTAATTTTACCCTTGAAATCAAACATGTTTATTTTTGCTATCATTTGAACAGATCAGAATCACCCTATCTGAGAAAAATACCAGGTAAATGAGAAAAATACTGAAAGTAGATCTTTTAACCAAAAGTGAGAAAATTTGGTTGTATAGGTGAACTTTATCATTTGTATTTAAACTGAATGATGTAATCACTGAGATCTAAAACCAAACTTTACAGCCATTTCTCAAATGTGTGAAAGAAGATTTTTTTGAAATGATAGAAACAGTTATAATAAGATATTTGCTTAGAAATAAAAATATTTTGGAAGAACAGATTCCTGACGACCTACCTACCCTACTTTTGAAAACCATGTTATCAGAACAGCACAATTTATTTTTTGCGCCTAACCTGAAATGAGATGAATTACAAGAGAAGAGGGCGCTAAACACTTACCATTTTAGATCTGCACATGTCAGTACATTCTTGGTTTGTCATAGCCGTTTGATCGGGGCAGTCGTAGTGAACTGCGTTTGTCAGGTAGTGGTCATACTCTCTTACTGATGGAGAACAAATTCCATTGGTTTCTGCAACACAGAGACAATATTTACATTTACGTTATGATCAACTTTTTACAATAGTAGGTTTTGCAGACAGAAGTAAGAATTTAGAGTTCTGCCTTTACTGATGTTGGACAGAACTGTTTCTAAAATCTTTAGTCGGGCAAAATAAATTATTGAAAGGAAAACACTACAGAGGAACACTATCATAACTGTGTACATAAATTTAAAGTTAAACTTTCCACCTCCATGTTTTACATCAGGAAAGTTACTGAAGATATATATATTTGCCATGGTTCAATGCTACTTTGCAACTGGTAACAGTATTAGAGATGAAAGATTTTATCAAATGACAAAATGATAGCTGAATCAATTATCACTGAAAGATATTAATAAAAATTGGAGTTTGTAAAGATATATCTGCTATCTTACTTGAAATATCACAGAGTAACAAAAATATTATGATTTTCAATGACAGATTCATACTGAACAACTGTCGTTACTATAATTTTATTCATTTTATCATGCAGGAAGGTTCTCCCTTGCTAAGCACAGTTTTTTGCCAACAGAACTTTCAGTTGAACAAGATCGAGTTACTAACTTTACGATTTAACGTTTGTTACTCGGAGTCAAATGCTTTCAGCATTGATTGATCTCACTTTTTTCATACTTTAACACCAACAGAAAGCTAAGTGTTTTTTTAAGGGGACACTGCACCCAACTCAGCATATTTTGCTCAAATCAATTTTTTGCAAATATTCATCCAATTTTAATTAATTTGTGAACCCTAGATCAAAATATTGGTTGGGTTTATCTTTGAGATTGTCAAGCAGTCATAAGTTGATTGATAAAGAAGTGTTACTTTATGCAAATATATGCAAATATATATGCAAATCACCCAACTTCCTGGCTTCTCATTTTTCCCAATTTCAAGATTTCCAAGAATTTAACTCTTCTCTGGTTGGGTCAATTTTTTTGAAATTTTCACACTCTGTCCTTTAAATACCATATAACAAAACAACTATTTTGTTGGGCAATATAAAGTTCTTATATTTTGAATAAGAGGCATTGTAATACTGCTAATGATGTTTTTAATCACTTTTTTTGAATGTCAGTTTTTCAACCCCTCCATTTTAGAATGAGAATAGATAATGCAAAATATAACTTTTTTTCTACATATACTCTTGTTTCAAGTGAAATATTACATTTCAGAAAATAGTATCAAGTTTTTGACTTAAATCAATTTTTATCATTAATACAAAATTGAGGTTTTTTACCCCAAATATACATCCCCTTCATCCTCTGAGTAAACGTTTGCCACCATAGTAAACTTTAGATTCTCAGAGTATATAGTTTGAGGGGCTTTCCCTGTCATCTTAAATGAGAAATATTCCTTTGAGAAAAACTGTGTTGGCAACACGCAGCTCCACCTTAAACACATGCACTGGTTGTTAGGTTCAGAACAATGTGAATTCTTTCTTACCTGTTGCAGCCAAAAGAGCCACTACCATGCAGCAGACTATTGTTAACTTCATCTCCTTTTAACGGCAAAGATGAACTCTTCAAATCAGAAAATTTCAGAGACAATAAACACCTCAGATGACTGCACACAAGTTCTGTTGACCAATTTCACAAAATTTTAATGTTAATGAACAACCTTTTCACTTCCATGGAGGACTACACTCTCCCTCAGTATTCAGGAAATGGAATTGTAAACGGAGAACTGTAAAGGATATCTACCACATAAAAAAGTCAATCAAATGGATGCGGTGAATATCTGAGAGCTTTCCTTATTCAAGGATGCAGCTTTCATGATAATAACTTTAATAATGTTATATTGATCAATTTTTTTTTCAGGAAGTAAAGCTTTAAGTGGTATATTTATAAATCCAAGAGTTGTTGACTTGATGATTTAATTAATGTCAATTCTGCACAACAGTCGAAGGGAAATTTCCGCTTCAGAACTGAAAACAGTAGATAAGTGCTCATCTACGACATAATAAGTATGAAACCTATATGAATTAAGCTGTATTGTGGTATATTTTGTGTAAATGCCTTTCATCAGGTTGCTTTGGCTACACTCTTTCTAATTTAAATGAAATAAAAGTTCACATTTATCTTTCTTTGATTTTTGTTAGGTTGCTGTAGCCATGCAATATTTTCTAATTTCAACAAAATAAAAGGCACATACACAATAATTTAAAAATATTAAAACATTGACAAAATGCTCCGTGAAAACAAATTTTGAAAAAGCTCTAGAGTATATATAGTCCTTGTACATCAAATTCAAGAACAAATATACATTGTATCAGACTATTCCAACCAGAAATGTACATACCGCTTTTAGGTCTTCTCAGTGACACAGCTGTGTTTCGATCTGTTGAAAAACAGCAATTTGGATATTTTGAGTCCACTTCCACTCTGCAAGTCTTTTTATCACCTAATATTGTTAATGTCAGCATTTACCACTCATTAAAGGAATGTTGAAACATATGTCGCAAAACAATGAGTTATTGTAGCTCTGACAAAGAAATAATAAGTTCAGACAATAGTACAAAAAACGTGGTAGTTTCTTTGAGTGACAGATTAATCATATACTTAACATTTTCCATCTTGTAATGAGTAAAATCAACAAATACAAAAATATGGAAACCGTTTTACAAGGTCAAGGGATTTAATTTAATGGATTCGGGGCGGATTCACCGACAATAGGTATTGTAATTTTTCATATTGTAAAGAACACTTGTTTTGGGCTTCAAACGTTTAAAGGTCAAAATTCTGCCTATAAAGCCAAGAAAAATAAAAAGTTTGTTTCTCATCTTAGACATATTGCAAAAATGATACAATGATGCAGGTTTTTTCTCTCAATTAATTTTCATTTTTCAACCAACAGGAACATGCAAAAATTATGAAAACAACATAGGAATGCACGCAGAGATAAATGCACAGCAGTGTTGCTTTAGTATTTTTGTATAGCAAGAGTTCTGCGGCTTGACTTTTAGTGCAGCAATGCACTTAGTTTTGGCAGCATAATATAACAGTGACGTATGTGTACTGCAGTTCTGAATGGAATGTTGGTGTCAGTTATTTTGTTTACAGTTCTGTTTTATGCTAACGTGAGTAATGCACCGTTGTTACATATTTTTACGTTTATCTTTTTACATTTCATTCCATGAGTGGGAAAAAGAGGTTGATGTGGCGGGTGTGAATTGAAACACACACGAGGATGAGAAACAAACTTTTAATTTTTCTTGGCCTAATTAGGTTACCGCATCAAATGGCACATATGTTCCAGTCAGAATCCCTGGCTTGCTTTGATAAATTCAGAATCTTCCTAACAAAGCAATTGTAGTTGGAGGATATATATGGCATATGGTAATACAGTCGTTTGCTAAATACAGCTGTTCACGATTTAACTTCATACCCAACGTGTAGTATTCCACTTGGTATTGCAATGTGATGTACGACTCTAATTTTGAAGATTGTAATGTATATCTGTGCAATGAATCATCCCATTTTATAATTGTCAACGTAAACCCTGCAACTGAACAGGAGTAAGTTCATTGTAAATAACATTGTCAGCAAGAATCAAGTGAACAGTGCCAAGTGTTCTATAGCATTAAAACAAAATGTCCTCTTTCATGCTTTAACGGTGTTCACCAGAGGTTCTTAATTAGTGATAAACAAATTGAATAATTATTGCAAGCTAAACAAAATTAAAACCTTTCTTAATCATAAACTCTATGTCCCCCGTTTCCTAACTTATTACATTTTGTATTGGATACATATTGTGAGTCTTAGTAAATGCAACGATCAAAATTAACCAAGTCTGGAAACAAAGGATTGGGTGTGGGCAGGATGTAGGCAGAGATGACTTGTAACAGTTGGCGATTCCTAAATATTTTCCTTTGAACCTCCCATTATTTGCACTGAATGTTCTATACTTAGACTGAACAAGTGACCTAACAGCCCATAGAGCTCCACTGTGTTATATAGAGAATAACTATATGTGACACATGTGTTGATGAAGAAGATGGAAATCTTTGATAGCTCATTTCAGGATGGCCTAAAAAAAAATAACAACCAGATATGAACTGAAAATGCTCACATGTTTCATTATATATTGCATTTATGTGCAAATTTGAACCTTTGCCACATGTTTGCAACTTAATTGAAAGTGTTATGATCAACATAATGAAGAATATTTACCACAGATCAATTACAAAGGTCATTAAGTATTCATTTATGTAATTAGTTGAAATAAAAATAATTAATTTCTTTGATTACTGTCATTGTATTACCACTTAATATAGCACGTGTAATTGCCTTTGGTCAAGTCTTTCAAGCTATATATGCAAAACTGTAAAAGCTTATTAGATGCAAATTATAAATTAGCTGACATGAAAATGTGAAATGACTTTCAATATTGTTATAACCTGGTATAATAATCAATGTACATAGCATGTTTTGCCAACTGTGATCATGTAAATCCCAGTATATATCCCTAATTAGGAAAGTTCATTAAATATGCAAATTAGAAATTGACTGAAATGTTCTCATTAAATATGCAAATTAGGAATTGGCTGAAATAAAAATTTTAAATGACTTTCAATAATGTTGTATCTTAGTATCTTTAACGTACATAACAAATTTTGTTAACTTGGTCAAGTCAATACAGATAAATATCCCTAATTAAGAAAGTTCATCAAATATGCAAATTAGAAATTGGCTGAAGTAAAAATGCTTAACGACTTTCAATAACGTTGTATTATAGTATCTTAAATATATGTAGCAAGATTCATCAACTTTGGTCGAGTCAATTCAGAGATATATCCCTAATTAGAAATGTTCATGACATATGCAAATTGGAAGTTGGATAAAGTAAAACTAATAAATGACTTTTAATAATGTTATGTCATAGTATCTTCGATGTACATAGCAAGTTTCATCAACTTTGGTCGAGTCAATTCAGATATATATAACTAATTAGGAAAGTTCATTATATATGCAAATAAGGAATTGACTGTAGTAAAATGCTGAATGACTTTCAATAATGTTATATCATAATATCTTTAATGTACATGGCAAGTTTCATTTATTTTTGTCAATTCAATTCAAATATAAATCCCTAATTTCAAAAGTTTATTTAACATGCAATTTGGGAGTTGACTGAATTAAAAATGCTTAATGACTTTCAATAATGTTAATATCATAGTATCTTTAATATACATACCAAGTTTTGTCAATTTTAATCTTTCGTCAATTTTAATAAGCCAATTCAGACATATATCACCAATTAGGAAAGTTCATTAAATATGCAAATTAGCAATTATTTTTCATGTCAACCCTTAGTATCTTTCACAGTTCATACATCTTGGTGTGATCAACATTATATCCGTTTTTACTAAAATCAATAATTATGCAAATTAGCAAAAAGTAAGCAAGCCACACCCACCAAAAACTAATCAGCTCTTGCCATATGCAAACTGAATCTATGTACAAGATTTGATTCTGATCTGATGAGCCGTTTTTGAGATATCGAGCACACAGACGGACAGACAGACAGACATCGCTGCGACCTATGCTCATGTGTGTGCACACGTGAGCAACAAATAGCTGCAAAAGTATGCAATTGAAGATTTCATCATTATTTGATCATGTCACACTAAGATAATCCCTAAGAACATGTCTACCAAATGTCAAAGCTATCAGACGAGTAGCTTTTGAGAAACAAATTTTTTGACCGAAAATGGCAAAAATTGCCCAAAAATGCAAAACTGTAGATTTATTTCATCTTAATTTCATTAAATCACATATAGTTGATAATAGGAACCTGAATACCAAATATCAAAGCTATCAGATGAGTAATTTTTGAGAAACAAATTTTTTGATTAAAAATGGTAAAACAAATTTGCAGATATCATCATAATTTCAATATGTCGCATTAATATAAGAACCTGCATACCAAATATCAAAGCTATCAGATGAGTAATTTTTGAGAAACAAATTTTTTGATCAAAATTTGTAGATTTCATCATAATTTCAACATGTCACTTTTTGTTAATCCATAGGAACCTGCATACCAAATATCAAAGCTATCAGAACAGTACTTTTTGTGACACAAATTTTTTGACCTAAAAATGACAAAAGTTAGACAAAAATACAAATAATAGATTTCATCATAATTTGAATATATCATATTTTCATCATCCTTATGAACCTATATTCCAAATATCAAAGCTATTAGACAAGCAGTTATGGTGAAAAATATTGTTGACCAAAAATGACAAAAATAGCCTTAAGAATACAAATTTGCATATTTCATCACAATTTGTAGAAAACTGAATGAGATCATACCTGGGGACCTGTACACCAAATGTTAAAGCTGTTGGATCAGCTGTTATGGAGAAAAATATTTTTGACCAAAGGTAGCAAAATTCACCTCAAAAATATAGATTTGCATATTTCGTCACATTTTAGAAAAATCTGATTCAGGTCATCACTGGGGACCTGTACTCTAAATATTAAAGGAATTGGACAAGCTGTTTTGAAGAAGAAGCTTAGAATGTAAAAAGTTGACAGACGACAGAGGCCTGATAATGCCACATATCCACCTATCATACATTAGCTCCACGTAGCTGACAGCGTAACTAAAAATGGTTTATTGACCATGACATATAACATGTCAACAATAATGATGCTAATTTTATTTCCATATCTATTTTCCATGGTTGTCAAACTTTCTGCAGAATGCTTCATCTTAGTTTGAATAGAAAGCAGCTCTGAAGTTGCTTTCGCAATTCCATAAATTGCAGTGACACAATGTTGTGAACTGTCTGCTGGGTATTTGTTAGGGACTGGTCAGTTTCTTCGGCCCGGGGGGGGGGGGGGGGGTTGGGGGTTGGGGGGGGGGTTGGTTCGGTGGATTATTTTTTGCCGACGTCAAAAAGTGGCTGACCCCCCTATTCCAAATTTTGAAAACAGGGTGACCCCCCCATTCCAAATTTTGAAAACAGGGTGACCCCCCCCCCCAGGCGCGCGACATAGGTAAAACAAAAGGTGGACATAAATTTTTATATATATATATATATATATTATATATATATTTATATTATATTTTACATTTTACATATATTTATATTTAAATAGTCATTCTATGTTTTAATGAAATTGTTGACATGTCAGTTGTAAGATAGGAATTTCAAAGTGTCAATCTTAAAGTTTGAATACAGTATATTTTGAATGAGCTGTATTTTGAATGAGCTGTGAATGTATTTCACACTTTCTATGCTTAGCCAGATGTCCTGAACTGTTGTACAGAAATGGATGTCAATCATTAATATCAAAGAGGAAAAAGCAGTGAATCAAAAACTTTGATGGGTGTTAAGACTTGCCAACCATCCAATTAAATCTCCTGAGGAGCCATAGAGAGCTTTTTTAGCCAAATCTGATGTGTACAGTGTCTGAGAGGACCTTTTCTTGTAACATTGAAACCATAAAAGCACAGCTAATAATGACAAAAACTGCCTTTTTTAACTGTTATTTTGTTCATAAAAAAGCATCTTTCTACAGAAAACCTGTGACACAAAGGAAAATAATTGCATCAATGAGAAGAAAAGATATCTAGTCATTTTCTATCTGTAAAATAAGTCACTGTATCAAAAATATATTGTGAAATATTTGTTCATGTTGCTTTCTCATACTGAATTCTCATAGAGAGAACAGAAAAGTATCAGGAATTTGTCATCCTTTTCATATGAAATGCAGATTTCATAATGGTACACTTTCACTTAGCAAACATCAAGATATCTCTGATTTAATTAAGTATGGCGGCCAAAGGGCGCGCCGAAAAATATGAAACATCCTGATATCTCTGATATATATGCCTTGTATATTAAAGTCATGCACCTGAAGGGCATGCTAAAAAATGTCTGATATACTAAAGTAATGAGCTCAAAGAGCACGCTGAAAAATATTGAACATACAGATATCTCTGATGTATCTATGCTTGATATGTTAAAGTTGGGCGTGCTGAAAATACGACTGATTATTAAAGTTACGCGCCCGAAGGGCACGCCGAAAAATACAACTGAATAATGAAATTTGTGGCTGAATTTGTGGCTGACACTATTATTTTAAGCAATGATGAGCCTGTGTCAAAATGTACACTAACCCCCCCTATTGGGCATTTCAAAAACATGGTGACCCCCCTATCACCAAAGTCAAAAACAGGGTGACCTCCCCCCATGAATCGACCGCCCCCCCCAGGCTGAAGAAACTGACCAGTTGTTTATTTGTTTATTACCATGACAAGGCTTTTGCTCCATGAACCTAACAAGATAAACGGTCATGACATTTGGGTGTCAAAGTGAAACAGTTGATGACCAGACAAAATAATTTTACAGCCTTGTCTAGTACTTGCCATTTTTCTGCTCTTGATGACTTTATAAGGCTAGAGTTCTGTATGGATGATGGAAGATTCAGTAATATCAGTTTATACTGGTCCTGGCACAAAAATGGCAATTTCAAACCAAATAAAAAACTTGGCTTTGATAACATATAATCAAAATAGCACTGATCACAATTTCAGGTTACTGAAATATAGCTGCACGCATGTGACGACATCTGACACCGCCGCCTGAAATTGGACAAGGTCTATTGTTGCCTGCGTGGCAGTTATTACAGCTTGTAGTCTGAGCCATCAATTCATATGAATGAGTGTGACTTCAAGTATCCATTATAACAGCAGCAGGTCATACAAACATTTATTCTTGCATATTATATAAATGAGAGAAAAATTACATCATTTGCGATCAGCCCTATTGAAAGTTGCAGGGATTTTGAAGTACAGGATAATCTTGAAAATACCACACTGTAAATATGATGATGGTAGATTTTACAAATCTTTAGCAGTAAAGAAGATTTGATGTGAGATAATAGTGCATGAAGGAGAGATAGGATGAAATTGCAAAAGCTAGTCATAGCATGAAGGGTGGGGATTTAGCAAAGTGGTTTCAACTGTGATGTCTTCACAAGGTGACTGGGCACCATATGTTGTGCATTCAAATCCCATCAAGAATTCACTGAATTGAGCCTGTACTGTCTGTGAAAACCACTTAGATGTCTGTGACTCAATAAAACTTAAGATTGTATAAACATTTCTTTTTTCCAATTTAATTTCACTAAATCCAGATACCAGTTATAAGAAAAGAATTAGCTAGTCTCATACACAAGTTGTCACCTGTTCCCTGTTGTATTGCTATTTTAATTAAATTTTTATTATATGACTAAGTGTCTGCAGTTAAAATGCTCTTGTTGATATGACAATTGAACAGATGATATAGGTTTTTGTATTTTACTGAACAAGTTGTAAATCAATATGTTTGCTAGTAATGTGACATATGCTCTCCAATGTCTGTCTGTTGTTACACCTAAGATACACAGCCAATTAATTTCCTGGGGGAGGGAAGTTAAAGAGAACACTTTTGTGTTTGATGCTGTGATCAGAAATGTTTAATGGAGTTAAGGTAGAACACGCCTCTGGGACAGATAGTCAGACTCTTAAATTTCTGCAATTCTTTTCTGATCTACCACTTGTGAGGGCTCATTTTAAAGCTTTTGGAGAAAGAAAAACTTTCACCATCTTAGTTTTCCGAAAGTCCAAAATTTAATTTTTCCCCATAGAGTTAACACACAAATGGTGGCCATTTTGAATTTTGAATATTGCAAAATGTTGGTTAATTTGATTTGCTAGTTCCAAACTGCTTTGCACGGTGACCCTCGATTTTTATTGTTGATTTGGTAAGAGAAAAGTTGAAAGTTTCATTCGGGAAAGTTTGAGCAAAAAGTCTAGGTCTTTCACTTTCGAGGTGCAATTATTACCTTAAAGCACAGGCACCCTTGCACCACAATGGTTTAGCCCAGCCCAATTGTTTTGAATGGCGAATGTGCATCTGCAAATGACATCAGGTTTAACCAGATATGAACTGTAAATGCTCACGTGTTTCATTATATATTGCAGTTATGTGTAAATTTGAACCTTTGCCACATGTTTGCAACTTTATTGAAAGTATTATGATCAACATAATGAACAATATTCACCACCGATTAATTCTAAAAGGTCATGAAGTATACAAATATGTAATTAGATGAAATGAAAATATTAAAGTTCTTTGACTGCTGTCATTGTATCACCACTTTATATAGCAAGTGTAATTACCTTTGGCCAAGTCCTTCAAGCCATATATGCCAAACTGTGAAAGCTCATTAGATATGCAAATTATAAATTAGCTGACATGAAAATGTGAGATGACTTTCGATATTGTTTTAACCTGGTACAATCATCAATGTAAATAGCATGTTTTGCCAACTTTGATCAAGTGAATCTCAGAGGAAAGATCATCGAAAATGCAAATTAGGAATTGGCTGAAGAAAAATTGCTTAATGACTTTCAATAATGCTGTATCATAGTATCTTTAATGTGTATAGCAATTTTCATCAACTTTGGTCCAGTCAATTCAGATATATATCTCTAATTAGCAAAGTTCATTAAATATGTAAATTAGGAATTGGCTGAAGTAAAAATGCTTAACGATTTTTAACGTTGTTGTATCATAGTGTCTTCAATATATGTAGCAAGTTTTGTCAACTGTGGTCAAGTCAATTCAGATATATATCCCTAATTAGGAAAGTTCATGAAATATGCAAATTAGGAATTGGCTGAAGAGAAAATGCTTAATGACTTTCAAATATATTGTATTATAGTGTCTTTAATGTACATAGCAAGTTTCATCCGTTTTGATCTAGTCAATTCAGATATATATCCCTAATTATAAAAATTCCTTTAATATGCAAATTAGGAATTGGCTGAAGTAAAAATGTCTTTTGACTTTCAATAATGTTATATCACAGTATCTTTGATGTATACAGCAAGTTTCAATAACTAAAATCAAGTTAATTCAGATATATATCCCTAATTAGGAAAGTTCATTAAATATGCAAATTCGGAATTGGCTGAAGTAAAAATGCTTAATGACTTTCAAGAATGTTGTATCATAGTAGCTTCAATATATGTAGCAAGTTTCATCAACAATGGTCCAGTCAATTCAAATACATATCCCCAATTAGCAAAGTTCATTAAATATGCAAATTGGAATTGGCTGAAGTTAAAATGCTTAATGACTTTCAATAATGTTAAATCATAGTATCTTCAATATACATACCAAGTTTGGTCAATTTTGATCCAGTCAAATCAGATATATATCAATGAATAGGAAAGCTCATTAAATATGCAAATTAGCAACTATCTTTCATGTCTTCCCTTAATGCTTCCCACTGCTGATATATCTTGGTGTGATCAACATTTGTAGCAAATCTCATCAAATTGTGTGTAGTTATTTTTAATGTATATCCATTTTTTCCAAAATCATTAATTATGCAAATGAGTAAAAAGTATGCAAGCCACACCCACCAAAAACTAATCAGTTCTTGCCATTTGCTAACTGAATATATGTACCAGATTTGATTCTGATCTGACTAGCTGTTTTTGAGATATCGGACCAACAGACAGACAGACAGACAGACAGACAGACAGACAGACAGACAGACACACAGACAGACAGACATCGCTGCGACATATGCTCACGTGTGTAAAAACGTGAGCAAATGAAACTTTATGAACCATGGCCGTATACATGTAGGTAAGTATAACCCCAAGTAAACAGTGACAGCTGTAGGTATAATCCTAAAGAGAAAGTGGCCGCTGTGAGTGACAGGCATTAAATATGCAAGGAGTTATTAATCATTTTGATGATTTTCATTTCATAACATTGACAGGAATTCATCATGGAGGGTTATGTTTGCAGTGTAAATCGGTCAGTAAGAGTAAATTTGTAAGACTGAATATCTGACACATAGACTGTATTTGAGAGGCAGTAATCATTCTGTCTGATATGTTAAGGGAGCGCTATATACACCAAACACAGTGCATATTGCTCAAAATCACTTCATTGCAAATATTCATTCTAAAGAATTTAAAGAATTCCAAAGGATTTAACTCCACTCTGGCTGGGCCAAATTTTCTCAAATTTTCACCTTATATTCTTTAAATGCTATTTAACAAATTTCCAGTATTTCCTAGTATTTTGTTTTGCAATGGACTTTTGACATCTTTACTACGAGACATTTTACTTTCGCTACTCATGTTACTAATCACTTTTTGAGCACCAGTCTTTCAACCCCTGAAAAATAGGATAGATAATGCAAAATAAAAGTTATTTTTTCTACATATATTCTTGTTTCAAGTGAAATATTGCATTTCAGTGAATAGTGTCAAATTTTTTATTTAAATTAATTTTTGATCATAACTAACAAAATTGAGGATTTTTACCCCAAATATATACCCCCTTCATCCTTAAAGTAGACTGTTGCCACTATACAAAACTTTAATTCTTTGCTTTTTAAGAATATATATTATGAGGGGTTTCCTTGTCATTTTAGATGAGAAATATTCCTTCAAAAAAAACAGTTGGTAATGTGCAGCTCCACCTTAAGCCAGGTTTAGTAACTAACACTGCATGTACATTGCAATCATTGATGGCTGAAATGTGGTAGCATTAGCAACAATTAGGCAGATCTCTACTCTTGAACCCTGAAATAGTGATTTAAGGTCCTTCTTCTTGAAGGCTGTGATTGTGACTGTCATTGAAGGGACACTGAATCCCTAAAGACTGAAATGGTGACTGTCATTGATGGGACATTGAGCCCCTGAAGTCTGAAATGGTGACTATCATTGAAGGGACATTGAATCCCTGTAGTTTGAAATGGTGACTGTCATTGAAGGGACATGAAATGGTGACTGTCATTGAATGGACATTGAATCCCTCAAGTCTGGAATGGTGACTGTCATTGAATTGACATTGAATCCCTAAAGTCTGAAATGGTGACTATCATAGAAGGGACATTGAATCCCTGTAGTTTGAAATGGTGACTGTCATTGAAGGGACATTAAATCCCTAAAGTCTGGAATCATGACTGTCATTGAAGTGATTTTAGAGCTTGGACTTTAATAGCATCACCGCATTGGATGGACAATGAATCCCTAAAGTCTGGAATGGTGACTGTCATTGAATTGACATTGAATCCCTAAAGTCTGAAATGGTGACTATCATAGAAGGGACATTGAATCCCTGTAGTTTGAAATGGTGACTGTCATTGAAGGGACATTGAATCCCTTAAAGTCTGGAATGGTGACTGTCATTGAAGGGACATTGAATCCCAGCAGTCTAAAATAGTGACTGTCATTGAATGGAAATTGAATCCCTAAAGTCTGAAATGGTGACTGTCATTGAATGGACATTGAATCCCTAAAGTCTGAAATGGTGACTGTCATTGAAGGGACATGAAATGGTGACTGTCATTGAATGGACATTGAATCCCTAAAGTCTGAAATGGTGACTGTCATTGAATGGACATTGAATCTCTAAAAGTCTGAAATGGTGACTATCATTGAAGGGACATTGAATCCCTGGTAGTTTGAAATGGTGACTGTCATTAAAGGGATATGAAATGGTGAATGTCATTGAATCCCTATAGTCTGGAATGGTGACTGACATTGAATCCCTGTAGTCTGGAATGCTGACTGTCATTGCAGGGACGATGAATCCCTGTAGTCTGGAATGGTGACTGTTATTGAAGTCTAAGAAAGCATCTGTCATTGATGGGAAATTCAAATGAAGTTTGTAAATCAACCAACACACATCGTTGCAGAGAATACAGCAGCTTAAGACATTTAGAAACATAGGCTGTCATTGAAGGGACATTTTCTGTAACTATTGATGTTATTTTCATTATGTTTTCTCTAAAAATACATTTTTCACTTTTTCCCGTAGCTGTGATGAAATGCAAAGTCTTAAACAAATGTATCCAAGGATGCTGTTGGTTATTCAATTCTTTTTCCCGACTGAAAGTCAGTTGTTGACGCTCTTATTAGACATATTTACACATGCAGGCTGGATAGAGGAATTGTGCACTGGGCAATTTGGCATTTTTGAGAGTATACAGGAAAGAAACTGTTTTACAAGCAGGACAAAAAATATTGAAAAAATTCATCAAAAGTCACATCTGATTGAACTATGACAATCAAACAACAAGAAGCACAGATTAAGGAAATTAGCAGGTCTGCTTTATTCGATAAACTTGGAAAGAAAGTAGTGAAGCACTCACATTAGTCTGCGATGTTCAGAAATGAAGTACAGAAGCCTACAATAAAAATATCATTTTAAAATCACAAAAGACGGGAAACTGGGGTTTCGTCCAGTGTATATCGTCAACATTTTACAATCTTGCAAGGATTTGTTCTGGGGAAAAAAAATCCAGACCATGTCATCGATGGCTGGTACATGTCACAGAAAATAAAACCCCTTTTTTTTTTAAAGTGGAGATATGATTTAATTTAAAAATGCAGCCATTGTTAAAATCTGTAAACACTTCAAAAAATTTGAAAAACTGATACTAGATTAAGAACCCTGTATTCCAGTTTAGTGACAGCTTAGGGAAAGAAAGAGAGTCGGACAAGGATATAAAAACATCAAATTGATCTTTAAAAATGTATTTTTCTCGTTGATTTTACAAAAAACAAAACAAAATAACTTTTGGTGTGCATGAACCTCATCTCTATATTTTTACCACTGTACTTCCATTGACGTAAAAAACCAATTTTTTTTATCCAGTGAAAGAACTACTTTTATGAAAAAGACTTACATTCAGCGATCATTTGAGAGGATCTGATCTTGCATAAACTTATTTGTACAAACTGTAAAATAAGTTGTTGCTGTGGAAATACATAACATTTATTGACATAATGTCATGACAAATCCATAAAATTCTTACGCTGGTACATAACTGGATCCAATTTTTGAAAGCCAATTTTACATTGACACTTTTTTCGGCAACAGGTTTGCTGGTCACTTTGGATATGAAAATACAAATGTGATATTCTTGTTTGAACAAACAAACCACCTTTTTGAATATGTCATTACGGAGCAACAATTACGAAACATTGAGAGATTCGCTGTACTTAGACATGTACAACAGAAACAGAATTCACAAGAAGCACAGATTCATGCACAAAAAACAGTTTTTGTCTTTCTAAAATGTTAGAGGTAGTATCTACTAAAATCTTTACAGCAGCACCATTTGAAATCCAGATAATACAAAAAAAACTAGCACCAATACCGAAGGGAAGATGTAAACTTCTCGAAAAAAGATTACATAAAAAATCTCATTAAAAAACTTGTACAAAACATATTTTCTGTGGTTTGCTATTAATTCCTAAAAAATTTGAAGAGTCTTGAGCACCATTAGAAATATTGGTTAAAAAATTCTCTGCTTATTTCAGCAACGACATGCTCTGATATCAAAAAATATTTTACAACTGTAAAATTTCAAGTCAAAACTTGCTTTTTGAGAAGGCCATTCTCAGCGATAGACTGAAACCAATATGGCAGTACCTGAAATTTTACAGTTAAAGATAACAATGTTTATGAGTAACACACTGGTCCTATCTCTAACCCAAATTCTTGGTCGTCGCCACCGATGTCAAACGGTGCTATATCCACTATTGGAAGACGGGTCGTTTTGGCGGTTTTATATTCAAAGACAGTTCGTCCCCACTCACCGTTGTGTTCCTGAAAGAAAATCAAATTCGATGAAATGGTCAAGACTTTGTTGAAGCATGTGCAAAACATCAGAGGAAATGTATCATTTAAAATTACACACTTCTCTGATAGATATTTTTTTTTCACTGAATGATAGCTGTTCATGGAAAACATATTTTGGTTCACCTACATGTATGGACAGAACACAAAGAATTGACATGCGCGCACAATAAAGACAAACCTATGAGCAATGATAGATAACATTCAAATATCACACAAGCGAGAAAGGTAGTATCTACAATTTATAGCATCTTCAATGGAAAGTTTGAAGACTTGCTAAAGACATCAAGTTATAATCTTAACCCTTTCACCACCATGGTTTGTCCCAAATCCATTGTTTTCTATGGTAGAGTTGGACCTGTATACAGGGAACTGGGGGTGAAAGGGTTAATAAACAACAAAACAAACTCCCGGGAGTTTTCTATCAACACAAAGGTACTGTTACAGAATATTCAAAATGATTTGAAATGGTGAAGGTCACAAGATGGTTACATCAGCAGCAGAAAGGCAAAACTTGGGAAAGTTAAATATTCTTTTAAAATGCCAGTTTTGCCATCGAGGGCACCGACTTTTTTCCATTTTCTTCACAATGCCTGAAAATAGAGTCAATCAGACTGTATGAATTGAAGAAAAAGCTTTGCTTTAGTGAAGAGCGAGAAAGGTTTTGAAGTTTACTTACTGTACATGTATCTTCTTTTACTTTATATTGGAAGCGTGATCTACCCTGTGCTACTAATTCTACATCAGCATCTGTTAAGAACTTGACGGCTTTCTTCAAATTATCGTTCTCAGCATCGTAATAGGCAACCGAGTTCTTACAAAGATAGGTGACATTCTGTTTGGCCTGTGTACTCAGGAGACGTAGGAATGTAAACTGCACCATCTCGATGTCATATTGGAACTGTAAGCGAGCAAAACAGACATGTATGTGTAAATGAACAGTTCCAATATTATGTCACTTAAGTGTGACCATTAGGAGTTATATTAAGATAGTTCAAACCTTGAAAATGAAAGACCCAAACTTCTGCTTAAAATTTTCCTAAAGCAAGCTTTCAACCATTCTCTAAGAAAAAATGAGGGGTGACTGTACAAAATTTGGTACTAGAGAATCAAATTCCCCAATATTTTGATACTGAACGTCAAAATGAACCGGAGATCAACTTTGATAAGCCCCTATCAATTTCCCTCGTAATCTTCCAATATCCCTTGGAAAACACCAAGGTACTTTGGTTGGTGTTGCCGATAAACAGGCCAATAAACATACAAGGCGCCTGCTGTGTTACCGCCATTCGATCTCCCTTCTATTTCTGGCTCCCTTTCCGGAAGAAACCATTTGAAGCCCAAAGTGGTTGACAAGAAATGAAATAAAGCGTGCGATTTTAAGACCTTTAATTGTAATAATAATTTCAAACTCGATTTTTCACAGAACTTGTTTTGCATTGTTACGTGCGTCGATCCTGTTATCGTGAAGTATTTCCCGTATGCAGTCATGTCACATGACATACTTTACCCAAATTGAATAGTAAATTCCATGAGCTTGTAAACAACTGTCAGTGTGAGAGCCCGATAAAATTAGAAACATTCACATGGATAAAATTAGAAACATTCACATGGAACGACTGAAATACAGCCAGTTAGTATATCTAGTGAAAGACAATGTTGTTGTACTGAGTGAGGCCCTGATTTGACTCTCGGCGGCTGGTGAACTTCTACTCGTGGAAATGCCCAGTTCTACGGTATTTCATTATGACATCGTTCACAGTGCTGAGCGATGCATTTCTGTGTCAATACTGGTTTGGGAAACGCCTGTCAACCATTTTTCTATGATGCTCTTTCTTGCCTAAAATTCCATTGCAAGGCAAATCGATGTCGACAGAAAAAAAAAATATGCTCACGATTTTATGAACTGGCATACCTTGATTACATCAGGGTCTCTCTATAGGCCCTAATGCAGCAGTGCACATACTAATTGACAACCACAGATAAGACAGCAAAACTCAGCCGAAATTTCCAAGATTAACTGACACAGTGTTTTATATCGCTGTTTTAAATCAAACTGATTACACAATCTCTGGATACAGAAATGGTATTTTGGTGAAATTTCAGCATCAAAAAATCCTAAAACTTGACGTGAGGACGTCATGTGCCGATCAACAGCATAGTGCACGTGTGAACTGGCATTTATTGACTCATGGACTGTAGAGTGTAGAGAAACTGTCTATGATTGACTGCACGGAAAAGCAGTCTGCATCTTGTGAAAACAACAACATAGCAGTGAAAATTGTAATAGTCACCAGTAAAACTCTTCACAGATGAAAGGATAATTGCTTCAAACTAATAAACTTCATGTTCAGAGGATGAAAACTTACATCCGCTGTGGTCAGTGAGTGAAAATAAACAATGGCGGACGTAACTGTGTAATGAACTATACTATTAAGGTGACGGGGGTGGGCAGGGTCAAAAGATCAAGAAAGTACTGGGAAAAACGTGTCATTTTCCTAACAATACTGTCTCGGGATCTCCAGCGTCCCATTGTTTTGTAATATATAACAAGTATGCCATTAGCTTTGTTGAATACACTGATATCAAACAGCCATAGCTGTAAACTGGCGCAAAATGGTTTGATCCATGCAGAAGCTTGCATAGGGAGATCGAATGGAGATAGCACAGCAGGCGCAGTGTATGTTTACTGACCAAAGTACCTCGGTGTTTTCAAAGGGGTATTGGAAGATTGCCAGGGAAATTGATAGGGGCTTATCAAAGTTGATCTCCGGTCATTTTGACGTTCGCTGTAATACTGATTTTCTAAAATTCAAAATGGCCGCCCTCCCTGTGTTATATCTAATGGGGGAGGGGGAATAAAATTCCTGATTTTCATAAAACTTTATTTGTTCTGTAAGCTTCAAAATGAGTCCCTACAAGTGGTAGGCCAAGAGAATATTGAAAAATTTTGAGAGTCCAAATATCCGTCCCTGAAGCACCTGCTACTTTAAGAACACTGATGTTGCAGAAGTTTTTCAGCCTCTATAAAATCACTATGTTTGACTGTTATAACTATACCTTTTAATTTGCATAGGAAGTTTCATGTGAAAATTATAAAGAGGCAGACAAGACATGGTTTCCCTCATGCTGGTAGTCTGATAATATATCGTCATGCTGTTTTAAGTAGATATTAATATTATATTACAGCTTTGTCAATATCAGTGAATTATGTGACGTCATCCTTCCAGATTCAGATTCCAGATTTAGTCAGAGGGGTTGTAGCTCAGAGCCCTCTCACCAACATGGTTTAGTCCTAATCTATTGTTATCAATGGTTATTATGGACCTGTCTACAGGAAACCAGGGATGAACAGGATAATTCACGGACGAGGTTACCTGGAAGCCATTCTTCATGCTGTCTCCAAACCATACGTATTTGTTTGGTCCTGTGTAGTAGCTCTGTTTTGAAACCTGCAAGAATACACAAAAAATTTCCATTAACTTGCACTGTAGAGTATATAGCTTGATTTTCTCATAGACCCTCAAGAAAACGTTTTTTCTCAAGGGGCTATGATTTTCTACATATGTTTCTTATATTACATGTTTTGGAAACGTTTTATTGGATAGATCCTAACCAATGAAAAAGTTTTCCTCGGGGATTTATGATTTCCCACATATGTTTCTTATATTATATGTTTTGGAAACTGTTAACAACAATCTGGATCTTTGAATGTATCAATGCTAAAATGGCACATGTCTTGTGGCCATATAAATTGACAAATCACAACAGGATTTCGCACGAGGCGTGTTACGATATGATAATTGAAGATATTTCCATACCTCAGCCTTCTTTGGATAGATGCACGTCTCCTTGGTACGGAAGTCGCAGAACACTTCAACAGCATCAACGGCACAGCCTTGGTTAGGATCTATCCAATAATTACCTGAGGGAAGGAAAAAACAAAAACAAATGAAGAAAATAGAAAATGTCAAGACAATCTCTGATACAGACTCTAATGAATTATTGACCTTCAACAGAAAAGCTTGAACTTGTCATCAGACTAATGGAACCTACTCTAAACTTTCAGAATCTAGAATCTTGACTTTTTAGTACTAGTTAACATTTCTTCATAATATTTCTCTGCAACTTCTTACTGCAGTACTGCTGAACAAGATTTTCTCCAATTTTTTCAGTGATAACATTTCATGTAACATTTTTCCGATACCCTCCCTTTTCCCAGAGTCTCAGACAACACTGTCCTTTCCTTTACATATTCTAGAATGTGTGCATGCATGGACGTTTTTCAAAACTGATTTAGTCTTTCCAAGCTGATTGACTGGCTTAGAGTTTTGGACAGCGTTGACTGGTAATATTGCTCTCCAAGTGCATTAGAATGATGGATATCACGTGACTTCAAATCAACGAATCAAAACAGAAAAGAGTCTGGATGAGGCGTGTCACGATGTGAGTTTGTGGTCAAATCAAAACATTCTAAGTACTTCAGAAGTAATAGCAATAGAAACATCCTGAGTTGACAGTTAGTTCTGAAAACTGCGTGAATGAAGAGGCTGATGATGAAACACTGACCGCTTTCCCAATCTGGGTGACAGAGGGCCAGATCGTGACAGGTTCTTGCCGGGTTCTTCCTGGTTCCGGTTGGACTCTGAATGGATTCAATCTGGTTGCTGAGAGATTGCAGAGAAGCCATAACTTCAATATCACGCAACTTTTGTGAAATAGCATCGCCTTGTAGTTCTTCATCATCAATAGCTTGGTCTCCTTGCTGTAGAGAACAAGTAGAAAAGACATTGTGTGATGATGACTTTCTAATACTCAGACTTAAGCATGTTAAAATGTAATCACAGCTTTCTACAAATCATATTTCAAGAAATGTGTACTTCATAATTAGCGGGCCAGTAGCTGCAACTTTTTGATGATTTTTTGCACTATTTTTTTTTTAATGTCAACTACAGTTTCTTGTTCTGCTCCCCAAAGCATGTTAAGATGCACAGTATTCAGCTTGTCAACTCAGCCTGTACATGTGTAGACTGCATTGTTATTATCGACAAGTGAATTCTGATCCAGACCAGACTAGAATTCCAATGTGAACAATAACAGTGCATTTTACACATATAGACACTGCGTTTGGCAAGTTGAGTAGTCGGTGTTTCAATATGTTTTGCAGAGCAGAACCAAGGTTTGAAGTTGACGTACAAAACAGACGTAGTGAAAAAATCATCAAAAGTTACAGATCTTGGCCCTTGAAATGTAAGATGGATAACCACATCATTTGCAAAATCAGAAAGAAGAAACAGCCTCATAGTGGCTCAACTTTTGAAATCGATATATTTGAATATTAACGTTAGGGTCTTTGCAGTGTTTCCTGTGAGTTTCAAAATAATCCACGAATTTGACTAAAAAAATCCAAATTTACTCGGCCAAAACTGCCACCAGCCAAATCTGCAATTTTCACTTTAGTGGCCCATGGGAAAGTTCTTAACAAACACAGTCTTTTAATCCCAATATCAAGCCTTTTCAATTTACTTCTGTCATAATTAACAGTTAATTGACAAAAATCCCAGTAAGGTTTACTTTAAGTTTTTTAGAGATGATAAGGAACCCAATCAACCAGTTTTATATGGTTGGTGGTTTAATGCATTTGGTCAAGTTGTATACAAGTCATGTCACATTGTTTAATATTTGTGCCAAGTTTGAACAATGTTGAAACTGGCATTTTGGACAATATGTGCTGACACAACACCTGTATGGTCAACTTTGCCATCGTCAGTTTGGCTATTGGCATATTTGGATCACAGTTGTATAATGCAATTTGGCAAGTGGGCAGCGAAATTCTCATCGTATGAAAACAATCCTGTGTAAAACACAGTCTTCATGCTTCAATCTTGGCAAGTTCATGATTTTCTGGCACAGTAAATGTTAATGAAAGTGATATTCAGGTTCGTACATTATCCTTGAATACTTACTGGTCCCTTGACGCCGCCAAAGTTGGAAAAGTAGGCTGGATATTGTCTGAACTCCGGCTGATTGAAAGGAAGAAAAAGGAAACGGTATTGGTGAGAAAAAAAGGATGAGTTGGAAAGATAAAAAAACTGAAACACTTTGTGAAATGTTGTTATTCATAAAAATATGGATCTGAACATTCTTGTGTGTGATGAAGTTGTACAAGGTGGATTTCAGCAAAATTTGTAGGGTTCATGTAAAATAACCATTCTTGTGTAAAATTATTTTTGAGAGTGTCATATACAGCAAAACCGAAGATATACACAAGTTTAATAGTCCTTCAAAATCTTCAAAATCAGATTAAAGATTAGATTTTCGTTGGTACAAAATGATCTTCTATATATTGTTGGGATGAAGTAAAAAAAAACTTTTGAAAAAAAAAAATCATACTTACTGGTGATCCAGGTGGACCCTGTTGATGAAAAAGATTAAAAGCAAAGACAGAAGTTAACATGGTAGGAAAATTGTTGAGTAATTTTGGTATAAGATGACTGACAGACAAAAATGTAATTTAATTGTTCTATGATATAATTTCACCTTAATTATCATTTTTCAGAATCAATTAATATTCATATTTTCTTCAAGAGCAACTGATTTTCATGAAATTTTAGCAGCTATTGGAAAAACTTTTACTAGGTGCTTAAAAATTCTGACAATCTCCATTGCGGGTTTACAGATTTATATGGATACGTCTTTGGACTTTTTGTTGAAACAAGGCCATGGCTATACACATATCATTACCCTCAAAAACTAGTACACAGTTCTGTACAGTACTCACATATCTCCACATTTGTGATGCTTGTCCCATTACATATATTAGCAATATCAAAGAACAATTTCTGAGTGTTTAAATATTCTTATTTGCATACTTACGGGTGGACCTGGGGGACCAGGTGGACCGGATGGACCCTGAAAGAAAAGCCAAACAGACATCAGAGGTTACAGATGTGAGAGAATCATAATTTTTAATGTTCTACACTACTTACTTTCGGAGTCAAAAGATCAGATTACGAAGTCTTAGGACACACAGTGTTGGACAGATATTTGCATGTAGAAGAAACTTGATATAATATAAGGTTGTAAGTATACATTGAACTTCCTTACAGTACTTGAGGTAGACTGTGCCTATAGACAGACGGGCTCTCAAACGTTTTTAATACTTTTCTAATATACCACTTGTGGGGGCTCATTTTAAAGCTCTTGGTGCAAGAAAACTTTTCACCGGGCTAGTTTTTCAGAAATCGAAAAATTTATTTTCATAATATTGGTAGCACAGTGATGGCAGCCATCAAATGTCAATAAATCTTAGGTAATTTGAATTGCCAGAGGGCAAAAGTAAGTTTTCAATCAGTGAATTTCTTCCTCAAATGTACATTTATTTCAATCAATTCAAAATAAATCAAAAAGTTAGTTATAAATCCATAAATACAACTAATTCCTTAAATGAAGACGAAAAGCTTGACTATTTCCGTTTCATGAAACAAGTGTTTCCATCAAACTACCAAACCACTTTGAAACCATATGCATGATACCTATGCAAAGTCTCATGTTTTCCTACAAAGATAAAAAAATTTCTACTTACATCATCACCAGAATCTCCTCTAGCTCCTCTCAAACCCTAGAAATGCATAGAAAATAGACTGTGGTTATGTTCTCATTGTTAAAAGGAAGTTGAATTTAAGGTTCATATGATCAAGCCAGTCCCTCTTTCTATCTCTCTGTTAGTCTATTACTCTATGTAAACAAACATGCGTACACCACACTTTCATTCATTCTCTCATACTCTCTCATACTCTCTCTCTCTCTCTCTCTCTCTCTCTCTCTCAAAGATGCATGCACACAACAGTTGAAATCTAGGATAAATAAATATCATCAGTGATTAGATGATTTCCTTTAGTGGGCATTGCGAGTTTTCCTTCGGAATATGCAGACTCTACTCACTGTAGGACCAGGTGGACCCATCTGACCATTTTTACCGTTGCTTCCAGGGGGACCTCTGATACCAGCTTCACCCTAGATGATTAAAAAAAGAACATTATTAAAAATCAATAAAATTTCTTCCCAGTTCTGGGACGTACTTTCAGTTATGCTCATGGTAAAACCAATTAAAAAACATGACAAATGCCATTCAGATAGACACAGACAGCTGTGCAGAATTCACTGTTATGATGGAGTCATCGATTGGTGTATCTGGTTTAAAAACTGATGTTACAAAATTATTCAAAGACAAGAATGTAATTGCGCAATCTCGAACTGTGATAAGTTGTAGCTGTTTACGCGTTTGATCACACGAAATTCTCTGTACTCTCTCTGTACTCTCTCTGCACTCTCTCTGTACTCTCTTTGTAATCTCTCTGTACTTTCTCTTTACTTTCTCTGTACTCTCTCTGTACTCCCTCTGTACTCTCTTTGTACTCTCTTTGTACTCTCTCTGTAGTGTCTCTGTACTCTCTCTGTAGTGTCATAAATTCATATGTATCTACTCACCCGTGGACCGGGAGGACCAGGTGGACCAGGCATACCACTTTCACCAGGTGAACCCTGCATTAAAATACAGATTACATTCATGAATATCACAATCCAAGGTGATTGTAAGTTCTACACTAACAATCTGTTTTGAACATCACAATCATAGAAAGTGCTGTTCGGTAAAAAGAAAGCTTGGTAAACAATCATGTCAGTACTATCTAGTTGAAAGAAAAATCTATTTAGAGATTCGGATTCGAAAACTTTTCACTAAGTAAACTGCCATAAATACCTTATTTAGATGTTAATTCACAGATAACATCAGAATTCATGTAATCCAATTGCAAAAAACTCACAACATGTATTACAAGATCATCTAACAAGCTTACAATATTATTTATTTCTATTAATCCATCATCCGACAGGCGACACTCAATCACAGAATGAGGTACCCATGACCCACTGCCAAATAGAGCAATGAGGAGTAAAGCGCTTTGCTCAAGGGCACAACACTGTGCTGGAGTCTTGAACTGACCATCCTCAGATAGCAAGTCCATTACCCTGGACTTAGTGGGTCTTGAACTCACCATCCTGAGCTGGTAGTGAGTCAGGTAACCTAACCACTGCCCTACTGTGCCTCCATTTTACCAATCAGCCGCGTGACAGCTCACCACAAACCAAGTACCACGGAAAAGAAATTTCCACAGTAGTTTTACTGCATGAATATTAAAACTTCCTACACAAACCCGAGATTAGCGACACATTTCTCTGTCATGTTATACAATGCCTTTTTTGTGCATTAATTATCTGAATGCAAAAACCTAGGACAACCCATGTTATTCGCATGTACGAATAATGCATTGTAGATACTTACAGAAACACCAGGTGTACCAGGCATTCCGTTGAAACCACGATGACCTTTGATTCCCTGAAATTGAAAACAGTCTGGTTAATTTTCTGTACACAACATATTACATCCTTTATCACACTCCACATAGCAAAATAGCCAAAATAATTTACTTCATACATCAATAAAAGATCTTCGAAGAGTTAAGAGTTCATTTTTATAAAATTTGCAGAACACTGAAGAGGTGAGGGCTTCTACACCGAATATTATCCACAGTATGCACATAAAAACCATAAAAGGTGAAATTATTTTCATCGCAATTTTCATGACCTTTTATCCTGTGATTCAGCCAGTTGTTATGATCATTAGGCTTTGTGGCTCTGCGATAAAAGGCCACAGGGCTTGTAAATGTTGTCTCTTCCAGACATAATATTGGTTAGCTTCAATATTCAAATTTTGGGTATGAAGCGGGAACCAGCAATGACATTTGGACTGCCTTAAAACATAGGTATACTGAGATGCCCCAGTGATTTCACTGAACGTTCAACTGCTTTTGAATACCAATTACTTTCCAGCTCCCTGGAAGTATTTTAGTCAAATAAAAGCATTAGACTCTGAAGTCCAACCCTTCTATAAAATGTCGCAGCCGGCCTGTGACCTCAAAATTTTGTATAAAGCTAGGACTAATATGCATGAAAACTATTTGATTTAGATCTTTGATTTAATATTACTTACTCTTGAACCGGCTGGACCAGCTGCACCTGCGGCACCTGGCAAACCTGCTTCTCCCTAGGATTTAAGAGGAAAAAATAGGAAAAAACTGTGAGAATAGGTTTACATCTGATATAAATATAGTGAATTGGGGCTGGGCATGGTATACATTATGCAAGTTCAGGGATGTATGTTCTAGAAGGTACGAGCAGTAAGAGCTGTAAAGGCCAGTGCTAATACTTTTTCACATCACTGTTGGGTGAAGCTAGCCATTACGCTGTTACCAGATGTACATGTATATAGTTGTTTGGATTATCTCATTGTACTTGTGGGCTTCTTGAGATGATCAAGCATAAATAGATATAAATATTAAACTTGGCTGAAATTGTCAAACAGGCTAAATTTTCAAAATTAGCAGGAGTTAAAAGATGTTTATGCTGATGACAATTTTCATCATTTCACTGCTAATCAAATATTCATATATTGTTTGTATTTGTTCAGCATGCATCTTTCAGGGCCAGTGTCTTCTACTTTTGAATATAAAACTGGAAAGAAAGTACACTGGTGTATCTTATCAACTCACAGAGGGACCTCTTGCTCCCCTGGGACCTTCTGGACCAACTGGACCTGTGGTTCCTGGTTCACCATCAGCACCACGAGCACCATCACTGCCTGGAGGACCTGGTGGACCCATGTGACCTGGCAGACCGCTTGGGCCAGGCAGACCAACTGGACCACGGTCACCCTTACCACCTGCTTGACCTTCCAAACCTGGGAGACCATCACGACCTGGTTGACCCTGCATGAGGAGGACAACAAAAGGGTCAAAGGTTGCTCTCAGTCACATCACTTCTGGTCAAAGGTTACGCTGGGACTTGTTACTAGGTTGATTTTTTAATGACAGAAGTACACTATAAAGTATATGGGAGAATGATTTTTCAGCAAAATAGTACGGTAATGTTTTTCGATCTTAACACCATTTTTTTCAGGATTGCTTTGAAAATGGAAGATGATCCGTGCTCACCACTTTTTTTCTCAAGAACATGAAGAATCCCAAATTTTCCTAAAACAGTACACCCATACAGGCAGACGTCCACTATTTTGAATTTCAAATAATTGTAAATTTGGAGAAGTTTGATTCTCTGACTCTCCATTTGGTGGTCCCTTATTTTTTACCTTCTTGAAATAAAGACTATTTCAAAGTCTCCTGTAGCATAGCATGTGCAAGAGTTTTAAATTTATGAGATACTGTGTAATATTTTGTTAAAATGTCATATTAAAATTAGAAAATTTAGCTTCAATCTATAATGACAATAGATATTTTCTTATTATGGTAAGTGACAAATCAATTACCTCTGCGCCGGGTTCTCCTCTTGGACCCTGAGGACCTGTGTTTCCTGATGGTCCGGGGGCACCTGCTGGACCTGATGATCCCGAAGGACCCCTCTTTCCTTGGTCACCCTAAAAGACATTAAAACAAACACAATTTAACTTGTCAGAAAGTTTTGACAACAGGCACGCAGCGTTGGTAAATTGCTTGAGAAGATGCACTTGAAGTATAATTGACTTGTTGATCAAAGACTTGATTTCGAATTTCAGTTCCCACACAATTTCCAATTTGATGTTAAATCCTGCTCACTCTAACCATGATTCGCAATATATTCCAAGAAGATTCACAAAATGGCGTATACACTACAACTATGTTAACTTGAGTTTGTGGTAACTTCAGAAATTGAATTTTTCACGCAGCTTGATGCACGGAGGAACCCCTCTTAGCTGCCCTTGTCAGATTCATAATAGATGTCCTCATCCCTTTCACTACTATGGTTTAGCCCAAACCCATTGTGGTACATGGTAAAATGGGTCTGTTCACAGCAACTTTTGTGAACAGCATAACATTTCATATACTGACCGTGGCTCCTGGTTCTCCCTTTTGGCCGGCAACACCTCTGGGACCCATTGGACCCTAAAATACACAAGATAAAGATCAATATTTAGGAATATTCATGAATGAACCAATGGTGACCAGATCCTAATATTAGACTGCTTCAATTTTATTGAGGAACAAATGTCTGACTGTAACAATGGTGTTTAATGAAGGTTGAGCAGTAATGTTTATTTTTCTTGCAAGGTACGAAGATACAACAAAAAGTGTATATATGGAATTTCCAGCTTCCAAATGGCCGAGGCCACCAACAGTTTCTGGAACTGTCAATGGGAATTCTTAATTTTTGCTTTGCAATATTGATTGTTAATGAAGCTGGAATATCAAAAAACCCAAAGTTACTTGCGGTTCCCTGGATACCTTTACGGAGCTTGGGTCCATGTTGACAATCGATTGTTACATTGGTGATAATAGATAATTACAATCCTCCTTTTCTAGAGGTTTCAAAACTGCCATGCTGAGTTCAGTTGAAAGCATGCCTAAATATTTTCAATGAACTTTGCTTAAACTATCTCCATCCAGTTCAATTTTTGTTGATAATTTGCCAGTTCATAAGCTTTAATAGTCTGAACATGGCTAGTTATTTCAGGAAAACCAGCAACCGTTGACAATCCTTTTGAACTTGCAGTTGTCCTATTTTTGGTCAAATCACTGTCAGAAAACAGACGTGTGGCAAATTCAACTCAAAAAAAAAAGATGATTAATAAGATATGTTGTGAACAAAACTGATAAAATTGGACAAATTCTTACCGGTGCTCCGCCGCCGCCAACAAGTCCTCCAGGACCAGGTTCTCCATCCTTACCCTGAAATCAGAAACAATGAGATATTCAATGGAGAGCTACCTCAGGGTGAAGTTTCTCGGAAATTGAAATATTTTTTCGGTCTGCTGCTTGTGGGCACGACAAAGTTGCAATGTCCGACTTCATCTAGCAAGAGGTCATTACTGATCTACGTGTATATGCAAATTGTGGAGGGCAAATACGTAGACAGCGAAGTATATGGCTAGCCTTCCAGTTTCACTGGCACACCATGAAATTAACAGTTCATCACACAACGCAAGACGGCTTTAAATTCATTTTGGAAATATTCCTCTGTACAATATTACAGCAATTATGACTGTATTAATTGACAGCTGGTACAGACATCACTCCTGCGTCATATTGCTGATCGCAATTTGTCACAAAATACAGGAATGGAAGCATGACATGTTTAAATGAGCAACGATGGAACAGTGACGTCATTCTGTACATCCATGACTATAATGCAGAGTACATGTATACTTACATCTTTGCCATCTTTTCCGGGATCTCCTTTAGGTCCGAGTGGTCCTTCCAAACCTGGATCACCGGGATCTCCTGCTCTTCCTGGGTCTCCTGGAGTACCAGCTTCACCCTGACATGATAAAAAAATTTCAAATCACACCTACTTGAAAAATACACAAAATTTTGACAATGTCCGGTTAGTTTCTTGGCTCCACTTCAATTTTTTCCCCTTCAATATTTTTTGCAAATATGCATATTTCTTTTGACAACATGTTGGTATCCTCATGGATAGATTTATCGTTTCAGATTTTCTAACCTTCTTGGAAAAGACATTTTCTTGAATGTATACTCTTAGAGAATATCTTCAGGGTTTGAATCACTATATACCAGTTACAGGACAGTGCAGGGGTGTTAACAGAAAGTTGGGCCTGAAAGGATTAGCATGTTTATTTGAACATTCAAAATCAATTTATATTTTAATGCACAGTTCATACTGAACTATCTGTACTATTGGTGTATACAAATTCAGTGTGTTCAAAACTTTATCTTTACACAAGCTGGCATCATTTGATGGGCTACAAGGAAAAAGGAGTTGTTTAGAAAATTTAGATCCCGTTCAGGATGCAAAAATCTTCAAAACAAAGAGGCCTGCAAATGGTTCTACTCTGGGATACTGAAGAGATGCGTGGTGTTCAGACAGATCACATGACGGCGGTACAAACAAAGCCATATGCATGGAAATACACATATTTCTATTTATGTTTGTGCGCATGCTTTTGCTAGTACTATGGTCATTTGGCTTTGACACAACTTTGCAATGCACAAATCTTTGATATAAATTTTGAGCCTTTCTTACCTTAGCACCAGCAGTACCTTCTGGACCTGGTTCACCTTTCTCTCCGGCTGGACCCTGTCAATTGGATAAAGCCCAAAGCTTTGTGAAAAGATGGTACAGACAGATTGCACCAAGTACACGTACAAATGCTTGTACTTAATTTAATAGTTGTCTCACACTAACCAAACATAACCGGCAAACATGAATATCTTGCTTTTAAGATGACAAAAACATAATTCCTGTATTGTCCACACCCAAAGTTTCATCCGAGTTTATATCTGTTATACTTTTCATTCATAAAGAGTATATTTTGACAATCTCAATTTCGTACTGTTTTTTAAAACCCGGTCCGATTCTTCATTTCAATTTGTTCTCCTGATTTTCTGCAGACTTGACCTTCGACCTGATGAGAAATTGACCTGTGACCTGATGACAAGTATTAAATTGAACACCTACCACAACTCCTTCTGCACCAGGCGTTCCTCTTGGACCAGTACCACCGAGGGGACCCTGAAAATTGAAATCAAATTACATTTGACAAACTGAGAATTATCAACATACAATAATTTTCTGCTGACAGCAAAAGTGAAAAAATTCAAAAAAAAAAAAGGAAAGTTGATGTTGTAATATAAATCCTAAACATCACTGTCTTCAAGTAATTTGCTTTTGAAACAGGCATTCTTTTCTTCAAACAGTCACATACAATATTTTTTTCTAATAAACAATAATTTGATGAAGAAGCCACTGATCTAAATAATTTCATACGTTATCGAGTTGCTATTGTGAGATGCTAGGGCAAGACTCTCCAAAGCATGAATATTCCGCTCCACTTGCTTTCAATCTTTTACTTACTTCCTGAATGTTTTTGGTCTTTTTGTAAACAAAACAGTTTGTCGGTCTACTTCGGAAATTACATTAAAAAACACCTAGTTTTCAACTTGTCACCATAGACAGTATATGTGTGTAATGTGCAACGTCACTGCACCAAAACAGCTGAGGATTCAATGCACTTTGACTTCAATTGTGGACAGAAATAGATGGACACACAACATTTACAAGTTTACAGATCGACTTAACCCTTTGAGTGCCAAAGTCAATTTTTGTCACCCTTATAAAATATACCTCAGTCAATTTTTGTCACATTTTTGCCAAAATTTTGATAAAAAACTGAGGCTAATGAAATTTTGTGTCCATTTGGTCCAAAATTATGAGAAAAATTACAGAAAAGTTCATAAAAATATGTAAAATGTTGGACTAAAATTTAGATGGGAAAAAATACAGCACTCAAAGTGTTAAACAGATGGGAAGTGGGCCCAGAGTGACCCTCACAGTTTCCTCTGTGCATATATACCTGGGAGCTAAAAACAAACAGATGTGAACCTGGGCTCAGAGTGACTCTTATAGATTCCTCAGAGCATTTGTGCTTTGGAACTAAAAAAACCAAGAGAATGAAGTGTATACTTACGGGCAAACCATTGTTTCCTCTCTCTCCCTTCTCGCCAGGAGCTCCTTCTGGACCCTGGAAAGTTAGACAACCAATTATTACAATTACCTTTCTAATTATGTATCATCATAAAAACATATTGAAAATGATCATGATGGGAGGTAGAATATTGAAAACAACTGATCACACGAATAATATGATTTTTGAACATCATAGCCCATAAAAGCAATTCCTTATATCCACTATGTAATGAAAATTTCAAATGTCATGGCTCATAATAAATACAGTGTTAATGCATCAGCCATTACTGATCAGAATGTTGATAAGAATACTTCATACAGTGTTGGTGACAAGTTTTACTTCGCTTTGTTTGTGCGCATGAAACTTTGTAAAAACTGCAGGGAATGTAGTAATTAATGATATGCATTACATTTGCTGCAACAAATATCTGTATAGTTTTATATCCACATTTTACTTACTTGATCTCCTTGGTCACCTTTTTCTCCGGTAGCGCCAGCTTCGCCTTCTTCACCCTACAAATGAAACCATATCAGGTAAATCTCACTTTAGTTTTGAAAGGGGTATATTCAGTGACCTGCACAACATGAAAAAAAACACACTCTTTCTGCCACAATTCAACTTCAGATGCTGTAGAAATTTGAAACAGATTTGATCTGTTTTATAGTCCTGGTGTACGTTGTTGTGGCTCATGGCCAGGGCCATTGACATGCGGATTTTTCAAGTTTCAAAATCTCAGAGACAGTAACAAATAATTATTATCATCATTCGTGCATGTGTAACACCAAGAGGTCTTGTACAAAACAATGGTGAAAGAAAAATGCATGTACTCAAAAAACATGGAATTTTCTATTTGAAATAATGACTGGATATTGACGTCACTTGGTAATGACCCCGTTGAATGATAAAGAACTCTTTTCTTAGAAACCTTTGATGTTTGGCTTTACTGAAGGAATATCAAAGGCAATTTAACAGAAACGATTTGTGTTTACCTTAGGACCAACATCACCAGGTCTGCCTGCTCTTCCGGGGCTTCCTGGCCTTCCCTGTTAAAATAGTGAAAAAAAATATAACTTGTACAATGAAAGAATGAATGTAATTCTGTAAAGTTTTGCTACAGCATGTCCAGAAATTCTTTTGAAAAGTGCTGACAAACACTAGCTTAAATGGATACAAAGGCAGAAGGATGATAGATTCTGCGTTTTGCATTAATTATTAGTAACTTAGGGACTCTCTATGAAAACAGTACATAGCTAGAGGGCCCCAAGAAAACCGTTCTCATTGGCATCCAAGGATTTGTTTAGTAATCTCTTTACTGGTGCCTTTCATTTTCAGTTACAGCAGATATATCATCATTTGCAGCGGAGTGTACGACTTGCGCATTGTTGTAAAACATACTCTGTCACAAAAAACAAGAATTTCTTCTCTTTTGACATTCACGTGATGATATTATAAGAGCTTTTCTTGTATTTCATTATTTGCAAATACAGTACAAATTGTGGCAAAGATTTCTCAAAATGAAAACACAGAACTGGCAACTGGCATTTATAGAAGTCTTTAAGCATTTAGCATCTGCTGAACTCAGTGCTATTTTTTTAGGAGATAAAAACTGGCTATCTTACCATTGGACCTGAATCTCCGGTTTGTCCTACCCTTCCTGGATCACCAGGTTCTCCCTGTTGACGGAATAGCAAAGGATATCCATGTAAATTTGTTCAAGAATGTGGCAATTGTCCTGTAGTATTTTTCTACTTGACTAATTTCGTATCATTATGCTCTCTGAAAAAGTGTAAATATACAGGCTGGGGGGATATGGCTTTCGAAAAATCCCGTTGAATGACGATAATTTATGTTGAAATTTTTGACACTCATATTCAACGACAGAAAAATTTAAGAAAGCATGCACTGACCAATGTAATTACATTCAATGAATCCTTAACATGCTTCACTGCAGCTCCATAAAAGAGGCAATTTGCTATCATTTACAAAACTAGATAAGCAAATGGTACCTGCAAATGGTGTTTTTCAGCTAGCATATTCAATATTGGATTTTTCTACACAATGTTGCATCTCACAAGAAAATAGACTCACCACTTCTCCTCTTGGACCTCTGGGACCAGGGGCACCAGCAGGACCGACACCTCCCTTTTCTCCGGCAGGACCAACTGGACCAGCAGGACCGATATTACCATTGGGACCCTATGGAAATGGAGAAAGTTTGCTTTTTTGTTAGGAAAATTCCTTTCTGTTTATCATTCTGATGTGAAATAATTTTACTATCATTCTATGAAATAAAAATGTACTATTATCTGATATTCACTTAGGAATTACAATGACCAGCGGTTACATTCACCAACTGAAGTAAATACAAATTTGCAAAATGTAGAAAGAAAGTGTTTGAAATCAATAGAAGGCACCGTATGGAGGCCCTGTTCAACTCTCAAACTATACCATTAGAATAAAACGATTTGTTACCATGATGACTGTATAAATTCCTTCCAGCAACATGGTTTGGCCCAACTCCATTGTAAGCAATGGTAACTGTGGACTTGTTCATAGGGAATTGGGGCTATCAGGTTCAACAAACAAGCAGCGACAGAACGCATTACTTCCTGTAATGCTAATCTTTTGAATCCCAAAGTCAATTTTTGTCTCCTTTACAAACTATAATCCAGCTAATTTTTTTTCAGATCGAGACAATTTTTCTTCAGATTTTTCCTAAAATTTTGAAAAAAAACTAGCCCATGAAAAATGATGTCAATCCGATCCAAAATTATCAAAAAATTACAAAAAAATTTCGTGAAAATTGTTAAATGTTTGCACTAAAATTTACACCTCTGAGAGGGTTATTAAGAGATGTGCTCATCACTAACTTTGACAACAAGAAAATAAGAATTCTTACTGGGCAATTATTGTCAGAAGAGTAAAATACCTGACAAACCCATACAAGCAACAATAAGTTTCTCTGTCAAAAGTCTATATGTACAATCCATACTTCAAGAAAGACCAAACACTCTTCTGACTTTTCTTCTGAAATGTTAGGCAGCAAATCAATGATCACTTGAGTTGAAATCTACTTACTGGGGTACCGGGCCTTCCTGCAATACCAGCTGGACCTGATTCTCCAACCTCACCCTGTCATGTAAAAATGCAAGAATAAATATATGACTGGCACCTGTAAATAACTAGGGCAGCAGTACTTTGATGTAAATATATACTGATTGCCTTTTAATTGATCAATTGGTGTTGATACAAATGCACCACACTCGCTGTATGATGAGATTGGAAGGTCACACCCTGGCAGAGAGGGTACATCAGTCTTGTACAGTTCTCGAAAAAGATATTTATGTTGATGATAGTGACCGTTCCAGGATAGAGTGTTCAAACTTTGTTGTTTGGTCTGTAAATTGCACTTTAATTGTATGATTACAAGTGACCAGAGAAAAGAATCATTTCACATTTCAAATTTTTTCACTCTCTTGGCCTGCAAATATACAGATGTCACATTGGCAGGGTCACAAGAATGAATCTCCTTTTGCTGTTGAAACAAACCAGTGTCATGATTTAAAACACAGGGTATAATGGGATTGATACTAGTTTTCCCTCCAACTTTCTAGAAAGTTTGTTGAGGCAAATTTGTACTAAAATAAAAAGACTCTCCATCATCCAGTGGACATCCAAGATTGCTGAATATCACAGAGAAAGATCAGACACTCTAAATGGAAAAATTTGAACTATGTTTTGGCATTCTTCAATGTCTGGTACCACTTAGCTCATAATAACGATAAGAAACCTTCTTGAAGACATTCTCAAGAACAAAGCTGTCATATTTTTACTTACAGACTCTCCCTTAGCTCCCTGAGGACCAGTCAAACCTTGTGGACCAGGGATACCCTAAAAAAACAGAAAAAAATTCAGAACTTCAGTTTCAAATCTATACACTCGATAGAATTGTAACTGTTGATTAACACAATTGATATGTCACTTGTGAATGTCAATTGCTGTGACTTCCTACACAAACTGAAAATATATGTTCAACAAGCAGTATGAAGAGCGAAAATTAAGTTGGAGCAAGCTTTCCACTGTTTTCACATTTCATTGAAAATGTTTGCACTGCTGGCATGGTGAGATATAATGAGTCAAGAGTTGATTTGGTTGGCATGGAAATAATCAGAAGAGCGTGATTTATTTGAAAAGGCTGGATCTGACAGCTACAATTCTCAAAACCAGCTTTTGGCGTCGGTCTGAGAAATCTTTCAGCCCTAATATCTCCTAGGAGATATCTTGAATCATTTAACTTTACTTTGTTTGTCAAAAATGGCCGAATTCCACCACTTACCTGAATTCCTACATCACCCTGTTTTCCTGGAAGACCTGTGGCACCAGTGCTACCCTGAAATACCACATAAGAAGACAGAGTTAATACTGAATCACCTCTTAGGCTTTTCATTATATTATTTTTCATCACCTCAGAGCCAAAAGGAAATTTTTACCAGTTGATAGTACTTACCACAGATTGATAAAATTTTACATTGGTCTATCACATGCAACAAAGACATCCTCCAAAGAGTCTATGTACAATCACAGTGGCCAATTTAAATTCAATTTGCTGTAACTTTTCAAGTTCAAAAACATCTTTGTTTTTCGTCTATAAAATACTGTTTCTTATTCATCTACATACTTTTATGTTCAATTTGTCACCACTGCCTGTATGTACGGTAATGCCCAATATTATCATTGTCAGTTGAATTCAACAAAGACTAGAACTAATTTGTCAGTGGAACACAAAACTTATGGATTCGGATGCTTTGCAAAGTTTGTTTCAATGAGATGTACCCAATGAGAAATAAACTGCATACATACACATCTTTACACATCTTTTTTTTTTAAAATAAGGAAATATTGACAATACGTATGTGCATGCACAGAAAGCATTCCAGAAGTTCCCATTTACGGAGATGGTCACAAACCTTAGGTCAACCCAAACCGAACATCAACAGATCGCAAACACATGAATGTCTCAAAAAAGAAAGCGGAAAATATATCTATGCGATGATATGATGCATGTTTCACTTGGATTTGCAGATGATAATGTTGAAACCTTAATGAACCTAGTATGTGAACTGTCATGCAAAGTCACCCTTGGATTTGCATTCGTACCCATTCCCAAAAACACAGTAACACTCAGCTCACTATTAAGGTAGTATGCGCCTTGAAACTGAAGCTCAAACTTTCCACTTGGAAACTTTAAATCATTCCCTTTTGAAATCATGAATGAAAAATCAGGGGGTTACTGCACAAAATTTCGTACAAGAGAAACAATTTAACCAACATTTACTGACACAAAACTAAGCTCATTAAATCTTTAGTTATTCCATGAGCTTCAAAATTAGCCTTCACAAGTGGTAGACCAAAAATCTATTGTAAAAGCTCGAGAGTCTGAATATCTGTCCCCAAAGCACATTCTACCTTAATAATTGAGTACAACTATTTAGTTGACAGGTGTATTTTGACACACATCATAACGTAGATATTCATGGGGCGGCTACCACACACTTTGATGTAATGTACAGCTCAAGAAAAAGGGACGCTATTAAGTGCAAAGTCATATGGCCATTTGTTGCTTTAGCAAATACTGAAACTGTGTGAAAACAATAAGACCACGTTTATGTTGTGTGTCATAAAACACATTGTAGGTACTCTGTACCATGTATCTTAACTTATCCTTTTTACACCATATAAGACTCTGAGAATCGTAACAAGACAAGGTGGCGCAAAAACAACCCCATGAGGACAGCAAAGAGCTGTTGTTGTAAAGTACACCCAAGCAGGAGAGGCCCTGAGTTTGGTTTGCGAGGCAGGCATCTGCACAAAGCCTGAATGAAGACCATGACATGCATTTGTTTCAAGGAGTGATGAACAGTTGTCAGTCAGAGTAATGAGAAAATTCATCTCATGGAAGACTCAATGGCTCTAGGATGGTCACCCCCTGGACATGAACCCTGACCCCTTCCCCCAACTGGCGGGTGTGACATGTCTGGGTGGCAAATACCCAGGGTTGAACCATTCAGATACCATTGACAAATGAAGGGATAAAATTTTAGTGAAAGTTAGTTTAAACATGCTTGTGTCAATACAAGTCACTTATCATAAGGTTTTAAACTAATCTAGTTTTAGACATTTAATTTTTTTATTTAATGGGAATGGATGTGGTTTTCTCATGTCTTGTTTGGAAGCAGAAATAAACATTTTAATCAAACAGAGAGTGTAATCAGCATTTTGTAAGATGTAAGTCACTGAATATTTCAACAGATCTTTTTCCGATCCAAGTGTTTTGGCTGCTTTGTCATGTTTAGAACTAGTAGGTTAGTTGTTGTTAGTGATCAGAATAGCACATTTACATGTTTTGAAAATATTTTTCATTAAAATGTTGAATTTTTGTCGATTTTGGCAATGAAACTGAGGTCAAAGTTCATTCAAGGTAAAGCTGACAGACATGCAGACATGCTCATGCTATCGTGCATGCAAGGCCATTTAGTGCATGCACGGTTAGCAAACCTTTTGGCCGTCTGTACCGGGGTCGCCGGCTGGTCCCGGGACGCCGCGTCTCCCAGTGGGACCGGCTTTTCCCCTATCTCCGGGAAACCCTCTCTCACCCTGTATGCAAAAAAAGTACCAACAGAAACGTTAGTGTGAGCAAACTTGAATGAGCTATAGAGCGTGAAGACCAACCTTTTCGCCATCATCACCACGATCTCCCTGTGGACCTACGTTACCACGGGGACCCCTAGCGCCTGATGGACCTCGTTCACCTTGTTGACCAGTGTTACCCTAAAGGAAAGTGAAAAGACTCTTGTATCATCGAAAGAAAAACAGACTGTGTTGCTACGCCTGTCACCATCAAATAGCGTTGATCACAAATGACGTAATGTTTATCTCTCATTAATATGCATAAATAGATATTTGTCCGTATTTTCTGCATAAACGATGAAAATAACACCTGCTAGTGTTATATTGGCTACCAAAAGTCACGCTAATTCGTGTGAATTTATGGCTTAGACTACAAGCCGCAGTAACAGCCACGCATACTTCAACAAATTTGTCTAAATTTAAGGCAACGTCGCACGCATGCAGCTATATTTAGTAACATATCTGAAATCGCGATCAACGCTATTTAGGTATGGCTGTGGTGTTGCCGATGACAAAGTGGGTAACTCTGAAAAGAGTGGTGACTGGGTTGTAAAAGTTCATTTCCAAGCATATCAACTTCTTTCTTCAGACATCAATATTCGGTCTGACATTCAGTCATGATAGAACTCTGGCGGTACATCAAGAGAAACCTAACCAAGTTGATAGATTGCTAAGATGACTTGTGGTGTAGACTTAATAAGAAAAGCTTTTAGGTGAAACCATTCATAAAAAGGAATTATGGAATTTTTCAAGAGTAATTGTACAATAACTTATATATTCGTATCTAGAGATTTCAAAATCAGAAAGTTTTGTGCAAACTGTATGAATGTATGTACAGGAAGTCTGAATTCATGTGAAAGTAGTAACAATTTTTTTTGTGCACATAATAATTGCAAAAGTTCATCCACTCTACTTAAAATTTTGATGATACTGTTTAATGAAAAATTTCAGGAACTTGCAAATGTTCAGCAAAGCATGACATTGTAAAAGAGAACACAGCAGTGACTGATCAATAATATTTGCATAAATAGCAAAGTCAACATAATGGGTCATTCATTAGAGTTGTTCATTGTCAAAATGAAAATGAAAGCATCGCTCTTGAAGGAAGTCGGTGGCAGCTTCTTACCCTTGGACCAGTGGGACCAGGTGGTCCAACATCACCAGCAACGCCAGCCTCACCAGCTGGACCCGCATCTCCAGGTGCACCTGGAGCTCCAGCTGGTCCCATAAAACCTTGACTTCCGCCAGCGCCAGGGGTTCCTCTTTCTCCGGGAGCACCACGGGGGCCAACCAAACCTGGAAGACCTGGGTCACCATCTTTGCCGGGTTCTCCCTAAAAATGGTCATGGAAATTAATGTCAGAAGAATATGTGAAAATAAGACTTCCAGGGGGTGCCACCTTGTAGCCAGGCCCCTTGGAAGTAATAATACATTGTGATAATGTACGCTGTGTGTAAACTCTTTGATAACTATTTCTATAAAGCCTTTTTCCAAAAACCCGTTTTTTTAATACCTGCCTTAAATAATGTTAACTAACCCTGAAACCAGTCCTTAAGAAGTTGTTTCATGCTCATTTTGATAAATATAACATGGGCATACCTAATGAGCTACGTGTCTCATTTCATAGCTATAGGGTCAGCTGTATCAGTGGAAACACTGTTTTGATAACAAATGAGAAAACTAGCTCAAAAACTTGCACAGTTTGGTACAACTTGTATTGCAGGGAAAAGTGAAAAGTCAGCTTTATATACATACTCTGGGTCCTCTTGGTCCTGTTTGGCCAGACTTTCCATCTTTACCAGGATCACCCTGAAGTTAGGACATAAAAAAATTGCAATTAAAATCACTTTAAATGAATCAGAACTTAATATTTGATCAGTGCTGGACATCAACTCTGCTATCAATAAAAACCGAGGCAAAGCTATACCTGTACCGTAGTATGTACATGTGGTGGACATGAAACCTGAATTAGTGTAAAGCTGCAGAACTAGACTCTTTGTCATTTGGTATGAATGATTCATTGCTGAGACTTATATTTGAGCCCTTTCTAACTCTGTCATGTAGCCCAATTACTTTCCTTGACCAAGTTCCAACTTAAGGTAGTGTGTGCCTTGAAATCCAAAGTCTTAAATTTTTGCTAAAACTTTCCCAAGGGAAACTTTTAACCACAGTTTTGCCACATCAAGAATAAAACCTGGGGTCACCATACAAATATTTTGTACAAGAGAAACAGATTGTTCAATATTTACTGATGTTCAAAATTCAAAATGGCTGCTATCCCCGTGTGAACTCTATGGGGAAAAATTAAATTTTCAATATTTGCAAACTACGATGGTGGAAAGTTTACTTAATGCAAGAGCTTCAAACTGAGCCTCAAAAAGCAAGAGATCAGAAAAATTTTGGAATAATTGAGTCCAAATATCTGTCCCTGAGGCACATTCTACCTTAAACCAGCAAAACAGGGGTTGACTAGGTAAAAACTACTCACCAGTTAAATTCCTAAAAGAATTATTGTTCTATATGATAGCAAGTTATCTTGAGTCAAGAAAAGGTAATAATTTATCTGAACAAAAAGTCAATACTTGCAATAATTCACTTCACTGAATAAAAATAATACTTGGTAATTATTCATCTTGAAAGCCAAACATAAATTTTAATTACGTTAGTTCTGCATCACCATTAGGTTCAGTGTAAACTTATCTTACCTGAGGTCCTTTAGGACCAGGCATACCCATAATACCACTCTTACCAGGCAGACCCTGAAATACAAAATGTGGTGGGGAAGAGGTAAGTTTTTGATACTTAAAAGAAACTCATGTCATGAAAAAAGTTTACTGAAGAGCAATAAATGGTCACTGAAACACAAGTGATTTAAATATTTATTGAAAAAAATCATCACCTTCACACGAATGTATAAATTTTTTTAAAATGCAGAACATCTTAAGATTATTGACTGTAATCTGCAAGAATGCTGAACCTAAAAATTGTTATGAGCTTGCTTAATACACGTCTTCAATATTTTCATGAAATTTCTCCGATTGAACTTACCGGCAAACCTTGGTTTCCAGATCTTCCATCATCACCAGATTGACCCTACAATATAAACAGGTTTTAGAAGTCACTTTCAGCTGTAATTAATGCCTTCTGACATGTCATGATGGTTTATTGCCAATTTTTTTGTGAAAAATATGTGAAATTTGTCACAAAATGTCCCTTTCATTGTAAAATGTGTCTTCTGTCAAACTTTCACTTATATTACAATATCACTTTTTTCATAAACTTTAACTTTTACCAGTGTGTCACTTTCATCACAATCTATCGTTTTTTGAACAGTATTTTATATTAAGTACAATACATCGTCTTGTCACAATTTGTCACATTAAATCACAATCCTTTTTCCATCATGTCACTCTAATTACAATGTGCAACTTACGTCATGATCTGTTTTTGTCACAATGTTATCAACGTGTCGCCTCTACGGTAATATGCCATTCTACAATACAGATACTGATTTTTACGTCACAATCTGTTTTTGTCACAATGTCCCTTTTATGAAAGTGTCACTTTTACCACAATGCGTAACTTGAGTCATGATCTGTTTCTGTCACAGTGTATCGCCATCATCAATGCATCACGTTTACCACAAGATGTCATTTTATAATAAAACAATGATTTTAAGTCACAATCTAGGTTTTGTCACAATGTCACATTTATCGAATGTGTCATTGCCAGATACTTACGGGAGAACCAGGTCTACCTGTCTGTCCATCTTTACCGGGTGCACCAGTCATACCCTATAAGTGAAATATAATTGAAACAACAACGGTTATTCAGAAATTATTTATTCAAGAAAAACTTTGACTGAAAAATACCAGTGATCTGTCTCAAGAGATTAGATTGGGTGATATTGTATACTTGTGCTGTCATTTACCTGGACGGCAAGTAATCAAATGATTTGATAAATTTTTAAAAAATTCAGCCAGTTTTTTAACTGTGCAAATATACTCCCCACCATATTACATATAGCATGGGAGCATAAGCAGAGTATCAAGTATGACGATACTTACCCTTGGACCTGGCAATCCCTGTGGGCCTTGTCTTCCTGGATCACCCTGAAATGTTTACAAATGTTTACAAACGTTTACAAGTGTTTACCAGTATTTACACTAATATGGATTACTATATTCTTTCCATTGAGGATTATTTGGGTGATATCCGCTCATTTTTTGAGCAGATTGTATCCAATGGAATCAGAATCACGGTAAATATATTTTCATCTCAAGTGGCACATAAATTGGAATGAATTTTCACATATTATACATTCTATCAGTGTAGTATAATGACTCACAATTGACATGTAGTGTTTCTGTTAGTGTGAAATCAACGAATCTGACTTTCTCATGTCATACCTTTATAAGTGTGAAATCAACTCAGAATGTATTGCGTGTCATTGTGAGATCAAAGATTTTGCCGTAGTTTGTCATTTCTTCAGTAATGTGACATTATGACAAGCCATACGACATGTTGATAATGGAGTAACATTCTGATTAATTTTCCATGATTACTCCAGAGAGGTGACTGACAAAATACGGTGTGATCTTGGAGCAGATCCCACAAAAGTCAGTTTTTTTACTTGATATCGAATAGGATGATCTTTTCACCATGGTTTACATAATGGATGTCACTACAGACATTGAGATAAATGTCAGAGAGAGTGTAATAGACGTTCACATTTTGAGTGAAATCTACATAACTTACGGCTGGTCCTTTAATTCCTGAAGGTCCTGAAGAGCCTCTGTCTCCGGTGTCACCCTGGAATTAAAAAAAAAAATCAAAATATGGAGATATACGGTACATAGTGTGTAAACCCATGAACTGTAATATCTTTTGGAATTTTCTTCGATAAAGATGGTTTGAAATCAAAAGTTACATACGTAAAAATGTTTGGCGAAGTGCGACCATAGGTGTTTCAAACATTGGCGGACCAACAAACAACTTAGACTTTAGAAATTACATAATTTTTGACCTTCAAGTCATATATGGTTGTCTTGAGCGAGCACGCAAAAAACTGAACAATATACCGGATCCATTGCCAAGAACTGAAATAGTGACTTTTCAAAGAGAACAGACTCTTTCCAGAGTGATGGTATTGTGAAATTATGTCCCTGAGGGTAGGTGATCATTTGAACGACATAAGGAGGGCAAATGGTCTCCTGCCTCGAGGGTACATAGTCCCTTGTTTGGGCTGTCATGTTTTTATTATATGCCTCTCAACATAGTTTTCACTTAAAACGTTTGGGTGGTTTATTTAAAAATGATAATTATATGCTTTATTTCCATGTCCGACAAAAATCTGTTAAAAAAATGATTTTGATCGTCGAATGGCGCATCGATATGTTTTAACCAATCTCATACTTTTATCAATTTTTTAATGCACAATTTTCTTAACGCCAGATTTCCAATGTATTACATGTAATTTTAACATTTTTAATCCCAAAGTGGTCAAAGTTAAAATAAGTTCCAGTTCACTTTCAATCGAAAGATGTTTATACAGCCAAGGACATTATTGTCAAGTTACCATAGGAGCGCACAATGTTCGCTATACCATGCATGTAATACAAAACTTTCTGTTTTGTGCGTTATTTGATCGATAAATACTAGAATTAAACTAAATACTAAAACATGAATAGACAAGTACTTGGTTAAACCTACCTTGGGTCCGGGGGATCCTTGCTGTCCTGGGAAGCCGGGTAAACCTTGGGATCCCTAGAATTTGGTGAAAATTTGGTGAGTTCAAAAAAATTTGGAAGCAAAATAAATCTGATATTGAAACAGTTCAAACTTGTACTTAAAATGGTGTACTGTACTCCTTATCCACGCTTTCAAAAGTCAAAAGAACAAGGAAAAATATGAATTATCAGGGTAAAAATTCTGAGAAAAAGAAAGATCAGTGACTGTTTTTGAAGAAAAAGTGGCTTACTGATTCTCCTTGGGTACCAGCAGGGCCTGGAGGACCTGGGTCACCACGGTCACCCTACGAAGATAAAAACACATTATATGTCAATGAGAATGTACTTTAATGCATGCTATCCACGTGGTACCCAATTTTCTAAGGTTTTCAGGCATTTCATGAAATTTTTTATAATGTTCTAAATATTTCATACTTTTCTTCTCACTAACCATATCAATGTGTAAATCATTACAAATTATTTTTGTCATTTCACGTTTGACGGCAGAATGCAGTTTCCTCCTGTCGTTGGAATTAGTGTCTGTCTTTCCACATAAATTCAGTGGTAAAATCAACTCAAAGTTGCCTAGATGTGAAACTAAAAATCTGTATAAATAAGTGGGGAGATGTTGAGTTCTAAAATGTTTGCATCATTTTCAAAATAAATCCTCACAAATGTGAGTTGAAAAATTTACAGGAATTGCACTTTTCTGAAAATTCGTCCAGAAAGAACACTCCACCAAATTATAAAATATGGAAGGTCAAAAAACACAAACTATATACAGATGACTGCATGTCAATTATTTGAATACACTTACTCTCTTTCCGTCATCTCCTGGAGAACCTGGATTACCTCTTGGACCGCTATTTCCCTGGAAGAGGGAAAAATCGCTTTACATCATGGAGAGAAAGGCAATTGAACAAACCATAACATTTCTGTGACAATCATACATGAGAAATATTGCAGGCACCGCTCAGTGTTTCACAGTAGCGCAGATGAGAAGACGAGTTTGCCCTTGAATGAACAATTGCTAATTTGCATACAAACTTTCATGTTACAATTTTCAGCCAATGAAAATTCTCCAAAAGTCATTTTCATCTAATTTGCATATGCAAATACAGCTTATTCATACACTTTGCATAAATGAATACATATTCTCAGGAAATGAACCATTTGATGCTTCGCACTTACTGGAAGACCTGTTGGACCCTGTTCTCCTTTCATTCCTGCAATACCTGGATTACCCTGGACGATGAAAGAAAAAAAAAATGTTGGCATTAATTGACAGATTTAAATAGAAAGATTATCATTTTAAGTACAATGAAACTTGGTAATAGATGTAGATTAAGTTTTTAGATAAAGATGTTATAAATGACAGAAATCTGAGAAGCTCCTGATTTTCTATTTCAGACATCTGTGCGACCTAAGAACCTCACTGTCTTCATGATGCCAGGCTAAAAATCGACTTGCATCATATTACAATGAACATATTCCTAGGGGGTATGCTTCTTTTGATTGTGAAGGACCCCTAGGATGATGAACAAAGTTCTTCCAAAGGGAGTGTCCTTTATGTGCACACAGGTCTTACGGACTTGCTTTCAACAGCTGAAGCAGTGCACCCCTATTAACCTTCCATATCCCTGGGGGAGTGGGGAGGGGAGTAGAGGGAAGGTTACCAACTTACCTGAGAGCCTTTCGGACCGGCTGAACCCTGACTTCCAGTGATACCCTGCCATAAAAACATGATACACAAAAACATTGAGTCATAAAAACAAATTACAAACGCCCAATAAAAGAAATGCAGCAGGCAACACACAGATCACCTGAAGCGATGACACGTCTGCTGCTAATTCGGAGTACCCAAGCCATGCAGTAGGTTTCCTGCTTTGAAAAGTTCGGACTCACAGAGGAAAGCGTGACTTCAATGCTGAATATTTTCAAAATGAAATCACAGAAACACACGACAAGATAATTCACTTTGGTTGCAATCTTAATTAAACCATTCTTTGCGTGGTCTTTGTGTATACTTTTTGAGAGAAGTGCATTCATTATGTTTATGCTCTCTGTGTCATGGATGATGGATAATTCAAAACTTGAAAATATCCTTGCTGACTGCACGGAAGTACAAAAACAGTGTCTGATAGATTTAGGAAGTCAGGGGGAATCAAGGTAGGAGTGATACTGTTTGCTACTCACGGGTGGACCAGGAGGACCTTGAAAACCTGGTGTACCGGGCATTCCTGAGGATCCCTGTTAAAGCAAAGAATAATTTGTCATGAATTCATGAAATGGACACATGAAGTCAATTTTTTCTCCCAATTTGTGTCTTTTCTGTTTAAATGCTCTACATTAAGTTGCACAATTGTTGATGACGTTTTTGACTGCACACGTTTTCACTAGATGATGGGAGCTGTACATTGTGAAGTTTAAATCCAATCCAAAATTCACAGATTGTTTTTTTTTTAAATGGAAAACAAATCAAATGATGCACACATTCCTTCTTGAATGAGAACCATGCAATTTTAGATTTAATGGATGGATGTATTCATCATACTTACGCTTTCTCCTTTGCTTCCAGGGACACCATTTGCACCAGGTGAGCCCTAAATGATGAGAAGATGGTAAGTAATTTATTTATCACACTGGGTAAAATTGTATTGACTTACAGCACTGTGACCGATATGATCATAACAGGCACTCTAAATTGTTGCATAAATCTAGAATTCACATGCAATGTACTTTTTTAAAGATACTTTTATGGGAAAATGCTCTTTATTTACTCTTCCTATTCAAACCTGCTCTCAGTAGTTTGATGAAAAACAAAAGAAACACTTAATTCCCTATGTAGACTGAAAGATCTGTCGCTTGAGGGCGCTCTCCACGTCCCCCCTTCTTAGTCAATTCTCTATCAGTCTATTCTCTATCACACATGTTTGATGCCTCTCTCATGAATTAACTTAACAATGGATGAGGAACTGTCTCCTGCATAAATTATTATACCGGTAAATGTATCCTGGGGATGAAATATGTTCCTTGAATGCTATATACTGGAGGGTACATGTGTATTGTTTTAAACGGGAGTTGCTTACTCTTTGACCTGGGGGACCAGAGGGACCAACTGGACCTGCTTCTCCTCTTGCTCCTTGTGGACCACTTGGTCCGGAGCTGCCTGGTTTTCCAGATTCTCCCTTTGATCCTGGGCCTCCCGGAAATCCTGGTTGTCCAGATGGACCTGGTGCTCCCTGGAAAAGCGATGAAACAAATTTTAAAACTCACCAAAAGTGAATACCAATGATAAGTGTTTCATAGATGAAGTTTATTTGACTGACGAAAAACATCAAATACTTAGCATCTAAAATAGAATAATTGCAAAGGTACCATAACAAAATTGGCAATGATTTCATGGTTTTGAAGATACCCTGCAATTGGAAAATAAGTTCACAGATATACAGACTTGAATCTTCAATTTTCATACATATGACAAGTTGCATCTATATTTCTCCAACAGGTATACACTGCTGTGCTCATGACATGAAATTCGGTACAATGTTTAGAAAAAAGTTTTAATGGTATAAAATCAGAAAAAAAGATGATGGGCTCATTTATACCAGGCCAGATGGCAAATCTTTTGCAGAAAATGAGCAAAAAAAACTGAAAAAACAATGTAACTTTTGCAAGTGTGGAGAAATTTTAAACACTGCCCTTCATATTATATTAGTGTTTTAAAATTTCTAAATTACGAACAGGCTTTTTAAGTGATACTTAAAATATGAAAATTTCACTTTGACCGAGAAAATTAGATAATTATTTATATCCCTTTTCCACTGATCGGTCTGCCAGCAGATTATTTCAATGACAGCATAAAGGAATACTCACAGGTTGACCTGAAGGGCCTGGTGGACCATCTGCTCCTCTGGAACCCTGGGAAAGAAAAATAGCACAATCATTTTACGTGTAATCACATGACTCATCATCCACGACTTACAAACAACTATACGACGACAATGAGACACAGAAACAGATCTTGGTTGGATTGAGACTTATACAAAAGTGACTCACTGACACTCAAATCAAAGACTTGAGTAAGGGTTGGCTGTGGAAATGTATTCTGTTATGGATTCTGACTTCAACAATTTGCAACAGAACATTTCACAGACAAAACAAAATCTTTTGGAGAGTTGCATATATCACCAGAAATGGAAAAAACTTTTTGCAACAAACATAATTTGGAGATCAAATCCAACTTTTAATAGAGACTGCCCAGGCAAGACTGTTACTAGACTTCACACGAAAGTTGGTTATTTTTATACAACTATTATTACTGTGCTATTTTTGTAATGCTGCCCTCTATGTTGACTTGGAGGAACAAAAAGTGTGAGGTTGTTGTGAGGCACCTTTTGTAACAGGTCCACAATCACCACTGATGTACTGGATTTTGTCCAAACCATGGCGGTGAAAGGGTTAAACAAAGTGACTTACTGGTTCTCCATTGCTTCCTGAGTTTCCTCGTTCACCTGGCAAACCTCGTGATCCCTGAATCACACAAAAAAAACATGTATGACTTCTGTCATTATCACTTTATCTTAAATCCACTTAATAGTTATAGTTCCATTGTTGGATCAAGAGCATAACGCCTCAGGCACATATTTAAGAAAGTTCGCACCTCGAAAAATGAACGACTTACACTTTTGCTCAAAAATTTGCCTCATGCAAGTTTTCATCTTTCAAAATCACGAATAAAAATCAGGGACAATCTTGCAAATTTTAGTACAAGAGAAACAAATTATCCAAAACTATCCCTGTGTTATCTCTATGGAAGTAAAACTAACCTGATGAAAACTGTATTTACTCCATGAACTTCGAAATGAGCCCCCAAAAGTGGTAGGTCAAAGAAGTATTGTAAAAGTTTGGGAGTCTGAATATCTGTCTCCCAGGCACAGTCTACTATAACAGTATTAGAGCAAACTTCATGTAGAGTTCCTGAGACATTTCAATACCCTGTATCCTTGGTACTTAAACGTAACCATGACAAGGACAACAGATTTAGCTTGAGTTCAGTGTCATTCATCTATTTTCCTCTCACTGCAGTGAATAAATAGGATGTGTTCCCTCAACTCAACTTTGAATTTTATTCCTTTGAGTGGCAAAAATTTTTATCGCCACTATAAAATGGAACTAAGACAATTTTTCTTGGATCCTGACACTTTGTCTTAAGATTTTTCCAAATTTGATAAAATTGTAGCTGATGAAAATTGAGGTCCCTTTGGTCTAAAATTATCACAATCATTGCAGAAAAATTCATAAAAATTGGCAAAATGTTGCATGCACTTAAATTTAGTTGGGAAAATTTACAGTATTCAAAGGGTTAATCACCCCCACCCCACCAAAAAAGAACAAAAGAACGTATTGGATCAGAATATTTTAGCATTCTGCAATGTGCAATAGTAAAAGAGCAAGTTAATCGCGAAACTCTTTTGATAATAATTCATTTTAAAAGTAAAGAATACTTACGGGCTGTCCTGGAATTCCATTCTGACCTGCTGGACCTGGGTCTCCCTGAAATCAAAGCCAGATTAAAATTGAAGATTTAGTCTAACTCAAAGTAAATATAGCAGAATTCCATCAGTAGTTTTCAAACACTGTTACAGCAATGGTTCATCTACATCACTGTTGTTCATCTTTTTATCAGTTTCTTTGAGCATGAGGATTAATTAGAGTTTTAAGCTTTCTGGGTTCTTGCACTGGTGACTTTATAAAAACTAGCACTATTGTCTCAGTGACTTTGCTTCATATGAGGATTATAATCTTGAATTGAAATGTTGGATTCTCCCGGTCTGTACTAGTTCTGACGTCTGACACTCATCACATTATCAAATTCTCGCGGTGGTTCTACTCTGTAAATGGACTCAGTATGCCCTTGAGGTCACTCAATGATGGTACAAACAAGCACATGTGCGTATGGAAAGACACATATTTCTGTGCCCATTTAGTGTACGCTTTCACCATGGTTATTCGAACTCCAGGTTAAGTCTGTTGTGCGAAGTGTGGCCCACTCACCCTTTCTCCCTGTGCACCTGGATCACCTGGTTTTCCATCATTACCGTTCCAGCCCTTTTAAAATCAAACGATCAAAAATTGTCAATCAATGGTAAACATACAACTGGCACATACATGTATACTTAACAGTTCATGACATTTTAATCTGAGCAAATAGTGTGAAAGTAACGCTGTTTCACGCATTCCACAGTCTAGATAAACAAACTGTTTGAAGGGTGTGCATTAACCAGTCTTTCATAGACTAGGATTTTTCTGTCCTGAATGTAAACTTCATACTATAATGCAGTGATATAACACCAATCTAACATTAAGCTTGAATATGGATTTGAGAAAAAAAATGACACAAGTACACAATATTTTCCATATTTGTATTTTTCAAATCTATTTAAATTTGCACCATAGCATTTTCATTTTGCCTGTAGAATTAACCCTTTGAGCGCCAAAGTCAATTGTTATCGCCTTTATAAAATATACCAAAGTCAATTTTTTTTCAGGTTTTTGACAAAATTTTGATAAAAAACTTCAGCCAATGAAATTTGATATCCTTTTGGTCCAAAATTATCAAAAAAATTTACAGAAAAATTCATTAAAAAAAATTGGTAAAATGTTGCACTAAAATTTTTGGTGGGAAAATATTACAGCACACAAAGGGTTAGGGCCTAGTCAAACCTATGTATAACAATTCTGAGAAGCTCACCCTATGTCCCTTTGGACCTGGCAGTCCAGGCATACCAGATGACCCGCGTTGACCCTGAGGACCTACAGGACCTGGTGGTCCTGGTCTACCATCTTCACCACGTTCTCCCTGACGTAGGAAAAACAAATTGTATGTTAACATCATTTCCAGCACACTGTTCATTGATACCAGAATGTTGTAACAGAAAATCTTAACCTACATTCAACAGATACAGTCCAAACGCGAAAATGACTGATCCTATACAAGTATGCTCTGATGAAAAAGTCGCATGCTTGACAGATAGTTGACAACATGTTTCAGATTCTGTCGATTCTGCCGCAAGAGACACGAACAGCGCATTATGCATCAAGTTTGTACAAACTTGCAGAGTTTCTTCATAATGAGCCCACAAGCTTGTTCAAAGTTGATGAAAATGATGATGAAATTGTTTAAAGCCTGCAGTGTACTTTTACTACATTATATCTGACCCAATTGGGTTAAGACATATAATACACAATACTTTTTTGAAGTCAAAGAATAAGATTCTTCAGTGCATCAAAGCAAGGAATATAGTGTACGCTCAATACCTATAAAATGATCTTTAATTTTGGATGGTAAATGCAACCAACTCTAAAATTCATCACAAAAAGTTGCCTAATTTGCTTGTTTCTGAAATGTGAAAGGGGGCAGGCAATAGAGGTGCTTTCTCAAACTGACGCTAACAATATAAAATACTCGAGAGGAAAAATATCACAATTAATTGAATATTAAATGGTTCAAGTAAACATTGAAATAGTTTTCACTGTAACACAGGACTTGCTTTAAGCTAATCCGTTGCATAGTCAATAATAAAAATCTTTGATTGTCCAGCAAATTTTTAGATTTAAAAAAATATTTACCTCAAGTTTATTGATGTTTGAAATTCAAAATGACTACTAGACTCTATGTTAACTCTGAGAGAAAATAATTCAATGGAAATACAGTCTGCTATGTGAACCTACACCAGAAGTAGGCAGGCACAGGTTTTAAATAGAGTGTTTTACAAATCTTTTAAGCTTTGTCCTAGGGTGCACTTTACTTGAACTGTTTTCACTTAGATCATCTGGGCCAACTAATGTTTTCTGCAGTGAGTGTGGACTCAGGAAAAGGGTGAAAAGGAAATAATAATTTACTTACTTCTTCTCCCGATTCACCCTGAGCACCTTGTGCACCGCGAGGACCCATCAGACCCTGCCATTGAAAACATCACAGTTAGTATCAAGATATTGTACAATGTGTTCCGCTGCATCACTTTTGATGTACTTATCAGTATTTCTGTTTGTAAGGAAAATTTCTTGTTTCACTCATAAAAACAAAAAAAATAAAAACAATAACTCATACAAACAATGTCAAAATGCCGTTGTTGTTCAACTTGTCCCATGGTCTTGTTGATGGCTAAATTTTCGTCACGACAAGAATTCACTTGTCAATATCAAAGGATCCGTAGCTATAACTTTTGATGAATTTTGTCTCAATTTTTGTTTTGTATGTCGGTGGCAAGTTTCCTTTTTACTCACTACCAAAAGCTTGTTTAAAGACCCACTAAGCTTGGCAACGCAGAGTCTAAATGTGTAAAGTGCATAGTTGATGGTTACTGCATGTAAAATAAATATTTTGAAAGACGTGTATTTCACCTCTCATGTTTCCTCTAAGTTATAAACATATCATTGATGATAACAAGTCATACATAATTTATCTAAGGCAATGACGAGACTTACTGGTGGACCCATTTCTCCCGGTTCGCCTGGTGGCCCAGAAAATCCCTGTGAACCCTATACAAATCAAAAGAATGAAAAGTCAGTATATTTCATATTTGCAAAAGCAAAATTGAATATTATGAAAATAACACACTTCAAAAATTGACACTCTTCTAAAACTGTATTCTTTTACATCTATAGAAAAACGAAAACTTGTTGTCAAAGGGATTCCATGCTGATCTGAATGGCATTCATTATATTCTGTTTGGTCATTCATGGCAAAAACAATTTGACCAAAAACGAAATTGTGCTCTTCCAAATTTTTTCAAAGAATCTAACTGTCCAACGCTTTTCCAAATATCAGACTCAATGCACAACAGATATTTTTGAAAGATGCGTGTTTCAAAATGAAAGCTGGGTGAATTTTGAAATGGATATTGTAACATTCGACAGGTTTTACATAACATCATGTTTACTTCAGGTAATCCATTCGTTGATCTCAAGGAAATTTTAAACCATTCTCGTTCATAATCAGAGTTCACAAGACAACTTTTGGGATTAGCCAAACAAAAAGACTAAAATTTACGGACATTTGAAATTCTACATGGGTGCTCCTATGCTCTGTATTAACGCCAAATAAAGCCAGATTTTCAATGTTCATTAAAAACAATGAAGTGAAAACGTCATTTACTCCACACACACAGAGCAGACCACAACACTGTTTTAAAATCCAGAAAACCATCCCAAGGCAATGCTACACTGGATGGCTACTTACTCTTGGGCCTGGTGGGCCATTGGAACCGCGTGGGCCAGGAGGACCCTGCAAAATTAAACATAGATGAATTTAAAATCTCCAGGTCAAGATTACTGCAATAGGCTATCTAATATTGAAGAAGTTTCACGTAAACTTTAGAGCTTTAGTCCTCGCTACACTTGTGAAAGATTGTGAAATGAAATCATCCATAAGGCACAGGGAAAAAAATTAAAGGATTCAAGCAGATATTATGGTGAAAGAATCTTGGTACGAGAAAACTGGTAAAAATTCAATTATTTGTAAGAAAATTATCATGGCATGTGTGTGTCAATAATAAACATAATAAAAAGTGTTTTTCCCACAAAAAACATACAAAAATCAGACATCCACCTTGTCGAACTTTGACTTCATTTCTCATTCTGACAATGATATTATTTCAATAAGAGTAACTACAAATGACTGTCTTTCTTTTCAATGCAATCACTAATACCCATTATGCTTGATGAAAAATTTCTCTAAATAAATAAATAAATAAATAAACAAATAAATAAGTAAGTAAATAAATAAATAAGATGTTCATAAACTCTGTCGCCACATATAACTCACTGGCATCATAGCAACTGGTTGTGCAATTTGTCCGAATCCTGGGCCTTTCTCGCCTCCAGATGCATCTCCTCCGGATGAAATCTGTAAGGAAATACATTAAACACGTGGGAAAACCACATTTTCAAAAATCTTGACGCGTTGAGGCTGTAGGAACATCACATAATTTTAAAAGGAGCACTTTCCCCTGCGAGACTCAACCAGAAAATTTCAAAGAAGTAAACTTGTAGTACAAAGCTACTGTCCTTAACACTGATATACCTATGGTTTCAAACTTGTCTGAATTATTTCAATGTTCCTTCTCAGTTTTGGAGTGACATATCATCTCATGCCAGTACGCTGGTATTAAACATTACTGTCAGTATTATAAGGCTTCAATCTCTCGTATCATATTACCATCCTGATATTTTGTATATCACGTGTGTAAATGTTATTCATCTATGGTAACACATGCCTTATACCAGGAACTATTCAACTTGGGAAGTCTTTTAAAACATGACAGGAAAATAATCTTTTGCACAGCATCACGACTTAAAACCATTATACCAATGCTTTCTGAGTTCGCGTTTGCCTTTCTTTAATATACAATGGTATCATATGTCAGTTTCAAAAAATTTGCTATCAGGTATGTATAATACATAGATTAGGCTTAAAATATGTATCTTTTCTCTACACTTACGCCAGCAGCACCTGGTGGGCCGGGAGCTCCGGGCGGTCCTGGTCGTCCATCTCTTCCTGGGTTACCTTGGTCACCCTATTGGCGATACAAACCAGTGTGAGAATACAATCGACAGTTTCAATAAAACAATGCTTCTTCGGATAAACAAATGAAGCATTCACAATGCACGATAGTCAGATATCCACTGCTCATGTATGGTATGGACAAGAGATATGTATTCCATAACTTTCTTTGATGATAACATTTTTTTTAAATAAATGCAAAACACAAGTTGAGGAATACTTATAAAATTAAAAGAATGCAATTCAACTGCATCAGAGTTCATTATTTATTGATGTATAAAAAGACAAACTGCACTGATCTTGACTTATTTGAAAAAAATGGTACACATGAAATTTGCCTTTGTTAATGATGTTAAATGTTGAGAGTTTGATCAAATTCACAAACACAAACAGCTGATATACAAAATGTTAATATATCTCAACCATGTGTTTTCACATTCATTATTACTGCTACAATTGCAAAAAAACTCAGATTTTCCAGTGCTCCCGCCAATACAAAACTTTCAAATAGGATTTTCTCCAATGACGCAACAATTTATTATTAACTTTGTGATTTTGATATATCTTCTTGATGCGATTTGGTAGAAACAATAAATTAGGGAGCACGTTCTAAAGTTTTATCTTTATATACTTTTATTTGACAGACACATGAAAGTGTCTAGTTATGCATTTAACCTGTTCACCCCTAATTCCTTGTGAACAGATCCACAATTACCATTGATAACAATGGGTTTGGGCTAAACCATGGTGCAGAAAGGGTTAATGTGATAGGAATAACTAGTACATACCCTTGGTCCGGGTGGTCCTGAACCACCTGCAGGTCCTGGTGGTCCTCTCGGTCCCTGTAACAGAAAAACTTTAATCTCAGTATACCTATAGTGGGAGTAGTGCTAATTGCAATTGATATGTTCTTGAATGCAGCATCACGTACATGCTGCTGGCATCTGCAGATAGTAACTAAGACAACATTTTTTTCTGTTTTGTCTTTGCCTAGCCGCAGATGTAATTAGCATGCAGCTCGAAATTATGAAATTACTCACTTAAATTTTTGCGAAAACTTGCTGTAATAAAACTTAAAAACACTTCCCTTTTGTAATCAAAAATAAAATCAGGAGTCAGAGTGCAAAATATGGCACTGCAGAAACAAATGACCAAATGTTTACCAACACTTCAAATTCAAAATGGCTGCCTACCCCATGTTACTGGGAAAATTTCTATTTTTGTAAAACAACAAGTGGAAACTTTACTCGAGGAGCTTAAAAATGAGCCCTCACAATGGTAGATCAGAAAAGAATTTTAAAAGTTTGGAAATCTAAATATCTGTCCCTGAGGTGTATTCTACATTTATTGGGTTGTTAATGGTTTCCATGACGTCATTGGTTATCACAAATTTAACTCATTTCAGTGATTCTGGTATGCATAATTTCTCAAAGCCTTGCTATAACTTTTGAGATATTTATTTCTGCATATTAATGACATGACTATGCAGTCATTTGAAATTGTCATAACCATAGAAACAGTACAGTCAACTGATTTTTAACAGGTAAACATTTACATAGACAAAATGAATTGTGATATTCAATTAGTCTCCTATTCCGGCATGTGTGTTATAAAAACAACAATTTAGCTGCTAATTTAAGTTCAATTCAACGATTTTGTAAATACCACACTTCTACATGAAAGAGGCTCTTCGGTATTTGATTTGATGTCTAAAATTGAATGATGTCTTAGGTTGAAGGCACAAATAGTCCGATCAGGGAAACTTGAACCATAACTTACCGGATCTCCTGGTGCTCCCGGTTCTCCAAACGGCCCATTGCCGGGATCAACCTGGCCAAGTGCAAAAAAATGTGCAGTTCGAATGGAATTTATGTATTGAAAGTGGAGAGGAACGAGTAAAATTCCTAAAGGGGTCAAGAAGTGGACTGGGAGCTTAGATTGCTGTCCATTAGAGTTACACAGTCGCATTTCTGCAGTTGAATTGCTTTTGACGCTGGAGTAACTGATTATCATATCATTTATATTTTATTAGTGGCATATTAATGTATTAATGCCTGAATTATACACCTTGGAGAAAATGTTTAATCATAACATCGGTTGAAGAGTACAGAAAGGTTAAGCTAGCTAAAAAAATAAAATTCTCAAAGTAAAATTTCATGCGGAGCAAAGAGCTGTTTAGTTTTCAGTGTCCCAAGGAACACACATTCACTTTTTTTACTTACATTTGGGTCACCTGGATCTCCCTTTTCTCCTTTCTACCGACGGAAATCAACGGAAAAAATTGGAAATGAGCGTCATGGCAGTGAAATTGCGTCACAACATTTGGAGCGGCTCAATAATGTTTGTCAACAGAGAAGACTAAGACATCTACACATCCCTAACAAAGATATCCCATAGAAATCCCACAGGACAACTCAGGAATGCAGGATTTCAGTGATAGCACAGCTCCATGTGCATCCTGTTGTCCTACAGAAATCCTGCAGAAAGCCTGTAGAAATCCTGTAGAAACCCTATAGAAATCATACGGTCATCCTATGGGAATTTTACCCTCATTCAGTAGGACTTTTATGGGATATTTTTGCAAGGAATACCACATACAGATAGGACAGACAATTCTAGGAGATCCAAGGGAACCTGCTGCGTCTATGCGGCAAGTGAGTGTTGCGTGAAGGAAGCTCGGCAGAGTGTATAGCAAGAAAGCTGTACCAAAATTGGCTTGTTATCAAATACGCTGACCATTATGCTGTCAGAATACAGAGTAACCCGGTGTGAGAGAGAACAAATTATAAGTTGCACAGCTTGATTCGTTTCCTAGAGTTGGCATAAAATGCTTGAATTGGTCAGTCAAGTGCAGTGTACATCTTCTACTTCACTGGCTGTGATACATATATGATAGACAAGGTAAACAGACATGTCTTCCGTAAACATGTTCACAAGTAATAACGTTGACATGATTTCTGATTTACCAGCACTAATCACATCAGACTGAATTTGAATATTTTTGTATTCAGAAATCTGACTTTTCAACATACATAGATGGAATTAAGGTATTACACGCCTCAAAACAGACAATTTTACAGTTTTGCTCAATTTTTCCTCCGGTAAAATTTATGCAAATCTCTATTAATAATAATTGATAGCGAAAATCAGGCACCATAATGCAAAGTTTGGGATCTGAGAAACAGAGTCTCTAAAACGAAGGATATTTGAAAATCGCATTCTAGTTAACTCTGTAGAGAATCTGTTGAATATTTTTCATTTTCAAAAAACCAAAGACCATGAAAATTTCATTCATTCCACAGGCTCTAGAATGAGTTGACATAAACCGCAGACTAGAATACATTGTTGTAAAAATTTAAGCATCTGAAAAACTGTCTGCCAAGGGTCGAAGGAGCATACCACCTTAATACACTGGAATAGGATCTGATTAGGGTCTTTAAAAGAGTCAAGTGCTGTGACACTAGGATTAAATTGATCACATAGTGCACGCCCAAGAAAAAACATCACAAACAAAGATTGTTGACACATATAAAATTGACAAGAGTTAAAACCAGAAATTATAAGATAACTTGAGAAACTGATAATAAAAATGAATTCTAACCAAATAAAAGACACACGATACAAAAGTCAAGTCCAACATAATTCACTAGCCAAAAATTTCAACTCGTTAAAACTATCAATACTGAGCACATGAATTTTTGTCATAGTTTATAAGGACATTTAGAAATGTATCGAGAGGTACAGTAGGACGCTTAGTACACCCAAATAAATCTTGATCTGATCATTGTTTCACTTTTGCATACAAAACTTAAACACTGCAATTCAACACAGATGTCAAATTTACACCTCAAGTTATTTTTTCAAGAATACAGTGAAACATCATTACAAATTCTAAAGCTCACGTCAGGAGTTGTGTCAACTTTAAGCAGCCAAACAATATGTTGAAGAAAGTGACTTTTGTAAGACACAAATGCAGTCAGAAATACTCGAGGGACAGAATGAATAGTTCCTTTATAGCAAATCTACAGATCAAAGACACTTTGATTTATTACAACCACACCATGTGAAATCAAGAAGGCCCTGACAAAAATTAAAATTTAAATTACCACTCTTTTATGACTATTTTGAGAGTTTACACTTTTAGAGCATTAGAAAGGTTAAAATAAAGAAGGACCACACACGACTTTCAGCGATATACTTACCGTATCACCTCCTATGCAGCAGATTTCATAGAAAAGGAAAGAAATCAAAATAACACGGTTACATGAGGACAGTGTTTCATAAAACAAATTGATGAGGCATTCTTTGAAAAAAGTTGAGACAAATCAACAGAGAGGTAAAGTACAAGAAATAATCATGGACATTTTTGGACATGGAGACGAATAACAGATTACAAACATACGTAGCAATACACGAATGATATACATTTTTGTGTGAATGTGTAGATTGTGGGGGATGTGTTCAAAGATGGTGTGTGGCAAAAAGTGAAGGCAGTGAAGGTGTAGTACATTCTCCTCGAAAAGAAAACTGGAAGATATCAATTGAAGTTCTCACGACAGCAAAGTTCACTGAAGTAAGGTAAGAATCCTCGTCCTGGGAGGAGTAGGCTGGAAAAAATCTCTATGGGGAGCGTGTGACCCAGTATCTGAACCTTATGATTGTCATCAGCATAGTGGGCGATGGTGATAGTTGTGAGCATTGACGGACTTTTACTTGATAGCCAGAATTTGACAGATGCTTTCCAGGGTTTTATAGCCATGGTGGCGGCAGAAATAGTTAGTTGGGACTAGAAGCAGTATGTAAACAATTTTCGCCCCTGCCCCTGTGTCTGGTTCAGCAGCAGCAGGTAAAGTGTAGCCATATGGTGAAAAATGGCTGACGGGCAGTACCTGAAAAGGACAGTCACTAACCAAGATATATGCCAAAGCTGTTGAAGGGGATTAAAACTTACGAAGACTTTGGCTATAATTGCTAAAAAGTAGATGTCTGATGGAGGCACTTAAGCTGAAGAAGACAAGGCAGGTTCTGGCTAAATAGCTAGGGTGCACAGTAGCTTGTGATAGCAATAACTAAAACAGCTAAACTGGATGATACTTTGAAGGCGTACCGTTAAATCACAGTGGCTAATAGCTGAAGAACGAAAGAGTGAAAATAGCTCAACCAGGTAAAATATAAGAGGATATTGTACCGATAGCAGGGAAGAGCTATAATGGCCAATAGCTATTGTGGACAAAGGGCTGTGATTGGAAGAACTAAATGTTGGCAGTGGTAATCATGGGACCGGAACAGAGTGGATGATGCCAACAGACTGCATATCTTTGACGGAAAACTCATGTTGTCTGGAGACTGATTCCATTTTCAGACCTGAGAAAGTACAACCAATGCATTAAAAGCACTTTTGATCTTCAATGTCTGACAGGTAAAGTAGAGTGGATGTTAAAAATTCTCAGAATATTTGAGCAGAGTGGGGGACCTTGTTTCAGGGCTACAGATGGACAAACCTTCAATGCACTTAAGAGGTACACAATCACTTAATCTTCCTTTTAAGTCATAGTCTGGATAAGCAAAATCTCCCTTGTGGACCTCAACACACAGATAATCAACTTCATCACATTTCAATGTGCTCATGTCCACGTTGGCTTGAAGGTTGTAAAAAGTTGTGGAATCTCCAGCGGGCACATCCGTGTCGGCTTGGTAGGGAGCCAATGCTTGCTCGTCGAGCGGATTTCGATCTGTCGAACCATCAGGGGAGGTGCTTGTGAATGTTGTTGCTTTCCATATGTCATCGCCTTCCGCATCTCCTTCGTCCGGATCAGTCGTGAGGGTGACATCAAAGTCAATCACATTGGATGGCTTGCCTTCTTTGACAGTGTCACCAGCAGCTATTTTAAGATCAGTCTCAGTCACATCAACCGGTTTTTTCTCCTCTGGAAAATCAGACAAAAAAATGACCATTTATGAACAACTTCTTCAGAATGACATGGTAAAAGATACAGCATCTCATTTTAAAATTATGTAAAAACCATGGATACATCATTTAAATACAAATTGTTCAAACTTCATGATGTTAAATTGAGAATGTTATTAACTCAATATAAAATTTTTGAATTTTTTCTCCAAGCTACCTTCACCAGTAGATTATTACCATCTAAATTAATATGAAGTATTGCAAAATACAGTAGTACTCATAGCCTGGGTCTATGTTCAGTTACAACAAAAATCATTCTTTTTTTGGTAAAAGTGAAACTGTTGTTCAGGAACGATGACTTTTGTGCATTTGTTTCTCCCTTGCAATTTGTATGTTTCTACCATATTAAAGTTGCAAAGATTTAATGCCAAAGATAATTTACATGAAATTATATTGTATAAAAAGGGTTGGAAAAAGTAGTATTTCTAAGAACAAGTGATCGATAAAGCTATGCTTCAAAAGCATTAGAAAACGTGTCATGAAAGATTTGTATATTCACATTTCGCCAAAGAAATACATACAAATTAGGTCATCTTATGGGACTCAAATATGACTTTTTTGACCATTGGTTTTAGAGAAGAAGCACAAAGATGTTGGATGATGACGGGTGACAGTTGACAGGAAATGAATGTAATATTAAAGCTCAGCATTGACTGAGTGACAAATTACCTTCTTTACAGTCTAGGGGTTTACAGTCAATGAAATTCTCAGGCTCTCCTTTCATTTCATAATCCGGATTGGCTGCTGGGTCCTTGCTCAACTCAACACAGAAATACTTTGCTTCATCACACTTCTTGTTTGTCATGTCGACATTGGATTCAAGGTCTGGGAATGTGATTGTGTCGTCTGACGGCAAGCCCTTGCCTTTATCTACTGGATTCAAAACATCTTCCGAGAGAATATCTCTGTCAGTGCTGCCATCTGGTGAGGAGCTCAGTAGTGTTTTGAGCTTCCACAGGTCGTCACCTTCGATGTCTGAGCTCGTTGGATCTGATGTGACATCCACGTCAAAGTTGAGAGGATTAGATGGTTTCCCTTCTTCTACTTCTTTTGGCTCTTTCAAATCCAGATCTGTGTCGGTCACAGTCAACTCCTTCTCAGCTGGAATTGAAGAATAAAGTATGTGCTGTTTGAAAAGACTCACATCTAAAATATCTATTTGTACTATAACAATGATGAATATATAAAAGTCAAAATATTCTACCATTAAAACTCTTTGTGAAGAAAAAGCAACTACATTATTCACAAAATACTGGCTTCAAAAAGCCATATTACAATTGACCATTATCATAAGGGGCATGCTTCCATTTTATAAACAAAATCTTCTCAAGAAAAGGAGATTTACCATGAAAGGGCAGATTAGTTCAACTCTTCTGAAGGAACAATAAAGACCGATGTGTCTACCATGGGAGGAAAGTAAAATTTATAGGCTACTCTGCAGATTTATGAGATATATACATTCCAGATGACTTCATAACAATTGTCAGGGTATCATTAAAAGTTAATACAGAAATTACCTTGTAAAATTTACAATTTCTTTAACTATCATGCTGCAGGAAAAATATACTTAATAGTCAAATGTCCATTATGAGATGAAACTGGTTTTGAATGCAATAATATTTTTTTCTCCAAGCATACAACAATATTCTTGAGACTAACATGACAATTGCGAAGGATCTCATCTCTGATATAATATTGAGGTATGTAAAAAGCATTAGAGGAAATTATTCTTTGGTTATGGAACTGTTAAAATTCAGAGGTTCTTTTTTCCAACATTCTCATCGCTTCTTTACTGATACTTTGATAGTCTCAAGAACATGAAATATTTCAAAATGTGTTTATCCACAACCTTGTCTACTTTTGGTTGCCATATGAATTATTTCAAATTAACCATTAGGGAAACAGAATGTTTGAGCATCAAGCTTTAATAATTGCCCCCAAGCAATTCATAGTTTTTTGTAATTTTACTTGAATTCCTTTATCTTGCAAAGACAGCATAAAATTTATAAATACCATGAGAAGACCACGCCTCCCTTCTTTGTAAAGACAAATTCTACAAAATTATTATCATGATTATGAAATGTGAGAAAAAATGTGTGGTGATTGAAAAACTTACCTTCTTTACAGTCTAGCTGTTTACAGTCAATGAAATTCTCAGGCTCTCCTTTCATTTCATAATCCGGATTGGCTGCTGGGTCCTTGCTCAACTCAACACAGAAATACTTTGCTTCATCACACTTCTTGTTTGTCATGTCAACATTGGATTCGAGGTCTGGGAATGTGATTGTGTCGTCTGACGGCAAGCCCTTGCCTTTATCTACTGGATTCAAAACATCTTCCGAGAGAATCTCTCTGTCAGTGCTGCCGTCCGGTGAGGAGCTCAGTAGTGTTTTGAGCTTCCACAGGTCGTCGCCTTCGATGTCTGAGCTCGTTGGATCTGATGTGACATCCACGTCAAAGTTGAGAGGATTAGATGGTTTCCCTTCTTCTACTTCTTTTGGCTCTTTCAAATCCAGATCCGTGTCGGTCACTGTCAACTGTTTATTAGCTGGAATGATAGAAGAAAGTACACACTATTGAAAATGTCTGTCACATTTTCCAGAAAGTGCAATCGTAATACGACAATGACAAACACCTTGATATCACAAATAATAGTTTACCATCATGACTTGCAACATCTTGTGGAGGAGAAAACAGGCCCAACTATACTGACAAATACCGGCTTAAACCAAAGCCATATTATAAGAAACTCCTAATATTAGCATGTGTCTTAATTTCTCATGACAATTTTAGCCTCCTTAGAGGCAAGTGAATTTACATCTATAGGGCAGAATTCATATTCAGCCATCCTGACTGAAAAACAAATACTTATGTATCCATGAGATAGAGGTAATCTTAATTAGGTACATTGCAAATTTCTGAGATGTGTAATTTCTTTATGTATCCCGTAATCAACTCTACAGTACTTGTCATGCCACGCTTACGGCCATTACCATAAAAATTATCAATTGTTTTATGGTAATAATCGTAGGTTCCTTTAAAACCTCAGCAGAAACAGGTAGACATATTTAAATGTCCACGCACAGAGCCAAAAGAATCCTGACTATGAAGACCTGTGCGAACAAAACAGATGCTTGGTATGGGTTCTGCCTGCTGGCTCTAAACTCAGAACTATTTTATAGAAATTAAAATTGACAATAATGATATCAGAAAACACAGCGATAAAATATGACAAACTTTCAGTATTAAGTATTTTAGGTACACAATGTTATTGAAAGCGCTATTTCTAAGAGTGGATTTTACCTGTAACAACTTGAAACAGGTATAATTGAGAAAGATACTTTGGTTGTGATTGAACTTACGTTTGCATGGAATTGATGCACATCCAGTAAAGACGCCCTCGTCTGGATCACCTGTCAGTGTGAACTCACGACTTGGTTTAGAGCCTTTTGACAGTGTCATACAAATGTATGGAACTTTGTCACAAGTCACTCCAGTTAGATCAACATTTGCCGAGATGGGTGAAAATTCACCGGGAACTCCACCTCCCATGTGTTTATCTTGTTGGTCGGGAGAAAGTGCCTGGCTGTTAATGGGCAACGAATCGCCAGTTCCGTCTGGTTTTGTGTTGGCATAGAGCTCAAGATCCCAAAGATCTTCACCAAATATTGTTGAACCCTGTGGGTCAGTTTGATAGGTAATACCGAGACTGACTGGATTCAGTGGATTGTTTTCTTGTACCATGGTGCCTGCAGGAACGCTTACTTCATTGCCTGTGACGATGACACCTGAGAAATCATTTGAAAATATTCGAATTTACATGATGTTATAACTGAAATGTCACTGCCATCAGGTATATATCTATGTACTTCAGTTTTCCTCCATTGCAATCATACATTTTGCAGCATGAAAAGTTCTCATGTATTACTTGACACTTAACCCTTTGAGCGCTGCAATTTTTTCCCGCCAGAATTTTTGTGCAAATTTTACCAATATTTTAAGAATTTTTGGTAATTATTTTGCCAATTTTAGACTGGTTGGACATTACATTTCATTAGCCACAGTTTTTGATCAAAATTTTGGAAAAAATCTGAAAAAAATTGTTTGGGTTACATTTTATAAAGGCAGCAAAAATTGACTTTGGCGCTCAAAGGGTTAAGCATAGGCAGGTAGATGTTAGTGCTAGATTCTGAAAATAATTTTTGAGCTGATCAACAATTGAATTATAGTTCAAAATGGAGGTCTGTATATCTGATGAGAGTCTCACATATACATAGTATATCTATCATCCTTATGTTGTTTGAAACTATGGATATTCCAATATGAGTTTTTTTTGTCTGATGAATTTTTGGCTCTAAATTTGATTCAGTACAAAACTTAAGTCTTCAACAGAAAGAGGACGTACCTTTACACGGCAATGGTGTACAGGTTGCTGTCGCTTCAGGTGGGTCGGCCTTAAAATCGAATTTGGGTTTGGATTTAGGATTTTTGAGCAGTTTGACACAAAGGTGGGTGATATCTTCACACAACAAGTTCTTCATATCAATCTCCGTCATCACGTCGAGAAATGTTAATGGTGACCCGAGGGTCACCGGCGTTTGAACCTGTTCCTCGTTTAACGCATTTCTGACCAAGGAATGTTTTTTCCCTTTCGAGCCATCTGGACTTTTACTGCCAAATACATTCAGTCGCCACAAGTTTTCACCAGTGACAGCTGTCGTTACATCATTATACAAGGCAGTTACGTCAAAGGTGACCTTGTTACCCGTCAGACCTTCGATAGTCATACCATCGGGAGGAATATCAACTTGTATGTCAGTAATGACTACATCTGTAAACAGACAGAATGCAATATGATATATTATTACATACTAGTATGTTCATGGCGCAAATAGAGGGATTTGATTGGTTGAGATGTGAAAAGAACTGTGGTATATTCGTGATATACCATGGCTGGCACATGCACAAGCTCTGGGCTTGAGCAAAAATTCTTTTTGACGTTCCATGCCAGAAATTCAATATAATGTTATGATATAATAGCAATAACTCGCACCCAGCGATGGTCTACCACTCAGTTTTGACCAGGTCACTCCATGTATGCACTGGCTATCGCTTGTGCACATATGTCGTGAACTGGTCAAAATCTCTAGGCAGCCTGTTGCCGGGTGTGCTTAAATGCTTATTTGTGCTAACAAATTTAGTATTACCTGAGACAATACTTTATAATAATTATAGAAAGATGACAGTAGTAAACCCATTGATGACACTGATAATGAACAGTCTTACCATCCACAAAGTTTGTGCTGACACCCAAAATGAAAAATAGCGTCGATGGCACTTAGCTCCCATTCCCAAATGGCAGGAACATCCTCCGCAAACAACCTTGTCTTTCCAGAGATATTTGATACGACATTGACAAGGCTAATGTCTAGTCAAGCATTGAATGACTGCAACACGTCCAAAAAGGTGTGGAACAAATTTGGTGACGTCCACAAATGGTGCATGTACAGGTTATTTTCCGTGGCACAAGAGACCCGTTAAGAGCGTTCTGTCAAAAAAGCCCACAGCAACAGCACATGTAACACCATGTGTGGTGTTTAACTTAGATATTTGGATACTATATGAAAATATATGCCTCTCCATATGCTATTTGTAAGCAACTTTTGTGGAGAGAGCCTGGACAAATGGTGCTCTTCTCTCGAAGCAGCCAGTATACTTGGATATACAGATGTAATAACACACATACTCACAAACACATGCTAAATTATAGTCATAACATGAACTTTTTGCTTTCTCTGACAACATGCCCAAGTCTTTTAATGGACAGCATCATTACTTGACTTCATCAAATTGAGTGTATTCATTTCAGTTCACTTGTATCTTATTAAAAGGAATACCTCAATCTACAAGTGTTATCAACTGGGATGCAGCAACCATTGATATATACCCGGCAGTTCGATTTAAAATGTCAATAAATATATACATATTTGCACTGATACTTAAACATTTTGATGGGAGAATACATTTTCCTTGGGTTTTAAACAAAATAACTGTTGTATTTAAATGTCAATTCTTCTATATCGGAAATTCCAGAAAACAGAAGTTGCTGCACGAAAAGTACCTTCCACAGGTGTTCAAATGGCAGATTTTAAATGATGAAGTTCACAGAGAAAAATACAAAGTCTGCCAAATAATACGGTTGGATGGTCATATTTTGCCTGTAAATGATCTGGAGGGGACTGCAATTGATTTTTTTTTTTAAATTTGAGAAAGATAAAAGCTACTCCTACACTTCAAAACAAACTTGTTGCAGCTGCCATTTTTGTGGGACATCGGTGGAAAATTAACTGTCAGAATTTTTTTGGTAATATGAATTAACATTGTTGAGCCAACATCTAAAAATAATATGTTGTTATGGCATTGAAAAAATAACTAATAACTAAATATCATCATTCATACAGTACCTATGGGTCATTAAAACTTAGCAAATTTTAGAATGATCATCAAGCTAGTATTAGTAGTAATCAGTTTGAGAATTTACAAACATTTAAGATTACTTGGGTGAACTGTTTTTGAAAATGCTTTATATGGTGATGGAAAAGTTTGTGTTTTAAGTTTAACAAGTTTTCATGTAAAATTAATCATTCTTAGCAGTTGAAAATGCTAAACATTGTTGCAATCATGATAGATTTCTCTAAGGAAAAACAATTTGGTTGCTTAACTTCATGATGTTAACACGATATCTCTAAGGAATCTTCAATGCAATAGAAATAGTGTAGTTGTGGCATGCATGACATGGACTGGTGGCATACTTACCCAATGTTCATTTACTCGAATGATGGGTGGAACAGCTATGGGCTGATATAGTTCCAACATGATATTTCCATTAAATAACTATATGAATTATCATTACTATAGCCAAATAACAGTTACAAGAAAATCTAAATACTGGCTAAAATAAAGTACATCTGACAGCTTTGATATCACTTATGCCAAAGTATTAAAACCAGGTTGTTTTCACATTCGAATCTGTATGTCATTAAACAGTTCTTTTGTAGATTTTTCCTTCAAAATTACAACAGCTGATTAAACCCTTTTTTAAAAGAGTCTTGACTTAAAATTCCATATGAGAACATGAGACGTAAGGCAAATATCAAATAAAGCTCAAAAAGACGATTTGCAAAATACAGTGTAAATACCATTGCTCCTATTTGATCAGAAGTGATGCGAGAAAAAGTTTGGTATAAGGAATTTACAAGATATCTGACAGGTGATTTCTCTTGCCTCAAGCCTTGCATATTTGATTTTGCTAAATTTAATCAAATGTCAAATCTGTCATCTTTTAGCATTGATGAACTAAATTAACCTAATGGTTTAAGAGAAAATGATGTGCTGTAGGAAACTGGCCCAAACGATTTACATATACACATTTCATCATCTTTTGAGAAAGACATATCATATAATCACATGGAACCTATATCATAAATTTGAAAGTTATGTGAACAACAGTTGTTAAAGGGAAATATTTTTTTAACCAAATATGAGAATATTGACCAATAAAATTCATATTTTAGCAACTTTATCATCATCTTGACCAATTTCAATGAAGTCGTCCATAGGAACCCTTTTGTCAAATGATAAAGACATCTAATTGTGCCTTCAGAGAACTATGTAATTTTTTATAAAAAATGATAAAAATAAAAGTAAAGAACACATATGCAAATTTATGGTAATTTGAAACTTAAACTCTGGCATCTATAGCAATACATGTAATAATATCAAGGCAGATTGGCCAGCAGCACTGGGGTTATGAATTTTGACCATTATGCATTTTAATTGGCCCATTTATTGATAGTGTTTGTAAGTTGTGCATTCATTTGAACAAATCCCACCTGCAAGCCATGGCAAATAAAACTAAATATCAAGGTGCCACCTGCAGCAGTTTGCAAGATTTTTAAAGTGGATAGACAAACAAACATAAATTAAACACACATACACACATACATATAGACATCTTTTTTCCAGCCTTCACGACAAGCTCATATTGCCATACATTTATGGAATGGGGGATGAAAAACATTTTCATAGAAATTTACTGGCAGATTTAATGAAAACAAACAATTTAGGACTTACATTCAGTGTTATCAATGGCAGATTTCGAAAATTTAGGCATGTGTAACTGGAATGTGCAAAGTCTTTCAAAGTTGACACCAAAATACCAAAATATTGCAGTTGCTGTTCATAGTGATGGAAGAGATTTTAGTGCGTTCTGGGTTCTATTTCACAAAAATGTCAAAAAAGGTAAGTATACAGAAATTAAGCAAATTAAGATAAATAGATAAAAAAATCAAGGTGAGACTTTCAAAATTTCAAGGCCATAGTTTGATATAATTATGCAAGTCATATATGGTTGTAACTAATGAAAAACAGCAAAACGTAATAAAGCTGATTTCTTTCAATATCCAAAATTTTTTCTTCAGACATCACAAAAATGTCATTATGGCACAACTAGAACAAATATATTGCCTATTCCTCAAAAAAGATTTGGCTTATTGTTTCTCACATGAATTAGAATTGGGATCAAGAACACATTTTTATGGTACAGAAGGAAATATTTGGGGACGACATATGCTGGATATAATTTACTCCATCTAATAAACATTATCAAATGACAAAAGACATTTATTTCATAAACATCAATAAGTAATACAACACATTTATTTCATGAACAACATCAAATAAACAGAACTACAAACAGCATTCGCGATGACAAAACTACATGAACTAAGAAAATAGATAATATACCAGACAGTTTGGATGGCTTACACAAGATAAAACCTGAGAATAGCTGGATTTTCAAAGGGTGTAAATTTTTGTTCACTGGTTGTGAGAGCTTATTCTCAATATAATGATATGCCATCACTGTCAATGAAGATATGCATTTCTTAGAAAGGCTGCTTGAATATGTGGATACAGGGTCTAGTACAGAGATAAAATCATCAACAGACCATTTCTGCAAATGAAAACAAACATTACATCAATATCACTTGAAATGATCAATATTTTTACAACTTTGTAACGTTCATGAAAGTTCAACCAATTTGCATGAGCTTGGACTAAACACTATTAATAGCTACGTAAACATAGTTACATGAACGCCTAAAACAACATTTTTAAATACCTGTTGTGAATATGTTGAAGGCTCCTTGATGTAAGTTTCATGTCATTTTAATAGAATATCTTTTTATCATTTCTAAAATACCAGAGAGAAACAAAGAAGTCTAATTGCGCATAAGTTCACATAAAGAGTACTTTTCAAATACAATATAAATGAATTGTCTATTATCATTTTGTCCCAGCCCACTTAAGACCATATTGTTTTATTCTTAGAAAACATTTTGTCATAGTGCATTTTTGTCCCAACATGCTTGCTAACTACATTCCAACCTTCTCCTGAATAACTAAGTTGTCCTCAAGCTTTACTGTGAACCATAAGGCTGTATATGATACACAATAAAAAAAATAATAAATAAAGACAAACGAAGACTAAGCACAACAATTATGAATGATTACATCGTATTACTTACCTAATCAGCACCAACGGTCAACCCAATATCAGCGGCCGTACTTAAAAAACAACACACGTATCCATAAAATGATGGCGATGGTGAAAACTAAAACTTAAGATATGTGGCAATGCTGTGTGAGTAAACCCCTATAAGGCAGCTTTCAATAATTACAGCCGTCAGCATATGATGTGGCTATGTCTGAAATGTTACAAACACATGGTCTCAATATTCAAAAATGAATTCTGGAGGATGTTCCGACCATTATGGGACTCAACAAGTCATCGCTGATGACACAGTCCCCGCTCGCACCATTACTTGTGATGCATATGCACACTACAGTACAATGTCTGTGTTCCAAGTTTGAATGAAATCTGTTCAGGGATAGTTGAGTTATGGTTCAAAAACATGAAAACATCGCAATAAAATGGCCGCCCGGCAGCCATATTGGATCGTATCGCTAAATAAATTGACGTGCATATATATGCCATAGTACTTTATCTGTGTACCAACATTGAACAAAATTGGTTCAGGGATAGTTGAGTTATAGCTCAAAAACATGAAAAAATCGCAACAAAATGGCTGCCAAGTGGCCATATTGATCGTATTGCAAAATAAATTTATGTGCATATGTATGGCACAGTACTTTATCCTTGCACACAGTTTGACAAAAATTGGCTTAGGGATGACAGAGAAACGACTGCTGACAGACAGACGGACGGACGGACGGACGGACGGATGGACGGACGGAAGGAAGGACAGTACCCAATCTATAAGTCCCCCCTGGACTGTGTCTGCGTGGACTAATAAATATACAATCAACGCAACAAAATCAGTATGCATCAATAACTAAAGAACAATCCTAAAAATTAAATGAGCAAAAGCACACGGTGTCAAAACAAGATTAATTTTCTCTTTTTAATTAATAAACTGCATCTGTAAAATCCTTTTGTTCTGCTGCAAGAAAGAATCCTGTCATCTTTCACTGCATACAGTGGTCTAAAGTTCTCCACTTGAAACAACCACAGCAGGTCCATATTCCCTATAGCACATGGAACCCCCAAGGATGGACATACAGACAGACGGATATACACACAGACCAACAGATTGATGACATTGGCCCCTAGTGTGCCTTTGGCACAAGGGGGCAAAAATGAAAAATATCAACATATTACAAACATACTAAAAAGATGCAAAAAAATTTGCTCCTTAAAGCATAAAATTCAAAATACAAATATAAAAAACAAAATGATAGGCTTTAAGAAATAATAATTGAAAAATGAGAATATTGAATGAGATCAAAAAATACACAATGAAAGCTTAAAATAATGAGAAAAATATTAAAAAAAGAAGGAAAAAAAACAAAAAAGAAAAAAAGACAAGGATTAAAAAGGATTAAAAATAAAGAAAAAAAGACACTTAAAAAGTACTCACTTGGTGGACATTCTTGACAACATTTTCCCTTGGGTATATATGCATCTTTGCAGTTGGGTATTTCACATGTTATACTAATACATGTGGTTGTGGAGTTCCAACATGTACAGTTTGAACATGGATTAGCCACCCATTCCTGTCCATGCAAATGCAACTGTCCTAAATACAGGCACGGTAAATCATCATCTACAGTGACACGAAAATAACTAAATTTAGACAAATGAAGTTTCCAGTAGTGTATACACTACAAAATCGCATGACTGTTCACCCGAGTGTGCAGTTTCTTTTTAGTTGACAAATCAAAGAATCAAGGCTAATTGTATTATCTACCCAGTAATTCCCTCTAAATTTTGCCTTTCTATTTCTAAGGTTTATTACTTTTGTATGACTTCAGCTATTTCCTGCAGCATTGCTGTATCGCAAAATTCTCTATCAGTTCAGTATGAAAAGAAAATAGCTTGTCAAAGGTAGTGTTAAACTACATACAAATAAACTTGATGAGATGAATGCTTTAGTCTATTTAATCTAATTGGATCTCTTTGATAAAGTGTAAGTTATGGCTTATTTATGTTCTATTTAACTCAATAATAGCTGTCTTTTACATCCTCGGTTAAAATCACCAAGTTCTATTCGTTTTATAACTGGAGTAATTCACATTGATGGTATATATCACTAGAACAATTTCTGTACTACCTTTACTGCATCCTTGACATTTCATTATTAAAGGTACCTCTATAACTAAATTTCTACAACAATGTTGGTGAGACTGGAGAACACTGGGTCCAAAATGAGCCCTTTGACAAATTAACATTATCCTAGGGAGCATGGGCCTTTTATCTAGTATTGCAAAAGGGAGGACTGTGATGAATTAACATCGTCTTAGGGAGCATTGGTCTATTCTCTGGTATCGTGAAGGGAGCCCTTTGACAAATTAATATCATCCTAGGGAGTATGGGTCTATTTTCTAGTATTGCAAAAGGGAGCCCTTTGACAAATTAACATTATCCTAGGGAGTATGGGTCTATTCTCGATCTACTGTTGCGAATGGGACCAAGGAAAAGTTAATCATGACCAAAAGGAACAGGTGACCCAATACTCTTCAGTCGCACTTAATCATGTCTCTTGCCGGGGACCAAATCTCACCATTCAAAATATTGTAATCCTTTTGTTATCAGTGGATCATTTTTCTCATTTTAGGTAATACTAAATTATCATAACATACCTTTGCATTTAAAGCACGATATTACTCAAAGCTACAGTTGTTTCAACTACAAAGTTTCCTCCAGCGCTTCCAAGGCACGAAGCTTTAAAGATTTCGGCTTTCAATGCACCTGTATTGCTTATTGTACCATAACCAGTTCACTTTCATGGCTTGCTAGTTTACACACAGCATGCCCACAGTGTGAGTGGTATGAAGATTAAAATTTTTTCCACTTATCTTATATATATGTATATCCAAGGCTTACCATTGGCCAGTAGCACTAGTAGTACACTTGTTTAGCTTGCTGTAGGCTGGCATCATTACGGGCTTGCTTGCTTGCTTGCTTGCTTGCGTGGCTTGTAATTGTCTCTCATCATTGTTAATGCGTCTGCATGTTATCCATAAGGTTGTATAGCTGGCATTGTGCACATTCCGTAATGAAGCTTGCTCCAGTGTTAGTAAAAATGTATGGTTTGCAATTGGCTTTAATACGCTGAGACGAGCACATCTCTACGGCATGCTGCGGGTGTGTATGACTATTAAAAGCACAAACAACAACCTGTTGGCTTGTCAGCATCATAAGCCTATAAGCATAGCTTTTTCTGCACTGCTGTTAAAGTATTAATAAGCACAGCTTGTTTTGCAGTACACAGTACACCTGTAAGTATTGCTATTGGCTTGCACATTAATAAGCACAGCTTGTTTTGCAGTACACAGTACACCTGTATGTATTGCTAAGGCTTGCACATTTGTAAGTCCACCTGCATGCTTTGCTATTGGCTGGCACTGCTTCTAGTTTGCCTAAACAGCTTATTATTGGCCGGTACCACTTTTAAGTACAAGTACACCATGGATTCCTATTTGTCTGTACAGCAAGACTAGACACCCAAGTTTCTATTGGTCTGCACCACTATGCGTGATCATACCAAAGTTCTTGAAAATATGGTATCACGTACTACACTGTTGTGCATATTTGTTCATAGCACCATTCATATGCCTGCTAATATCCCTTTACATGGTAAGACACTTGCCTTGATTTCCATCAATCTGAAATACTCAGTATTATCAGTACATGTGTACTGATTTCCATCAGTCAATTCAATTCAGGTTTGCTGCCTGGATTCCAGTGATCTCTGTCACTAATATCATATTCTATGTCATTGATCGTCTTTCAGAGTATTTCCCAACATTTCTTTTTTGTGTCAATATCATTGTACAAACTCCACACCATATAGCAATACACTTGCCATGATTTGTATTGCTCTGTGCTGGCATCAGCACATTTGCAGCAAGTTCTATTGGTCTGTACTACTATGTGTACACCTGCCTGTATTTCTATTGGTCTGTATCACCGTGGAGCCATTATTTTTATTTCTATTGGTCTATACTGCTATGCCTACACCTGCCTGTATTTTTATTGGTCTGTACTATTATGGGTATTCACCTGTTCTTATTTCTAAATTTGCGTTTACTACTACAGGTACACCTGGTCTTACATCTATTAGTTTTACACCTGTTCTTGTATTTATGGGTCTGCACTGCTATCAGTATTGGCTTGTACTTCTGGTATACACACTTGTATTAACCCTTTGAGTGCCAAAGTCAATTTTTGTCACCCTTATAAAATATACCTAAGCCAATTTTTGTTGGATTTTTGCCAAAATGTTGTCAAAAACTGTGGCCAGTGAAATGTTGTATTCATTTGGTCCAAAATTATCAGAAAAATTACAGAAAAGTTCATAGAAATTGGTAAAATGTTGCACTGGAATTTTGGTGGGAAAAAATACAGCAACCAAAGGGTTAATCTTACTGCTATGTATAAGTGAACCTATCTGTCTTTTATTTCTTTGCACTCAGTGTCAATGCAGGAGTCTAGCAGTGTGACAAAGAGAATTCCCAGCAGTTACTGATCAAAGCAAGTCATGCTGTTTCAGGTTTGTCAGTGTTGCTGCTGAAAATCTGACTACTGTCATTTCTGTCGGTCAATATTTCTAAAAGTAAATTGGCATTAGGATACCAGCAAGACTTGCTATTGGTTGGCATACATGCTGGAATTTGACTGCTATTGGTAAACCTGACATTTGTATCGGGTTAATATCTCTTTAGGCACACGTGGCCACCACTAACAAAACAGCAAAACGTGTTAGTGGTCAGTAGAATTCTCCTGATACAACAGGACAAGATACTAATTACTGGCCTGCATTACTGGTACCTACAGTAGTAAGACTAGCCAACGAACCATGATCTTGTGGCTTAACCCTTTGAGCGCCAAAGTCAACTTTTGTTACCTATATTAAATATAACTCAATCAATTTTTTTCAGATTATTGGGAAAAATTTTGATAAAAAACTGTAGCTAATATAATATAATGTCCATTTGGTCCAAAATTATAAAAAAATGAAAGGAAAATTCATAAAAATTGGTAAAATGTTGCACTAAAATTTTGGTGGGAAAAATTACAGCATTCAAAGGGTTAATGTAGCTATCTTGCATGGTTGAGTGTACTTGGTTATTTCTTTGTCTCATTGTCGGACCAGACTTTGAATTATTTTGACAGATACATGTATGTGAATCCTACCATCAAAGGGTACTGAATTAGTTATGTACTGTTTCACTGGTCAGCCCTAATGTTGACTATTTTAGAAAGTATTTCTTATCCTGATATTCATAGTAGATACATTGCACGATGAATCTTTTTGGTAACATCGACAAAATGCGTCCCGACAGAAGATTAAAATGTGGAAGTTGGTATGTTTGATGCCGATGTTTAGTCTGTATGATTCAGATAATGTAGGTGGAAAAGAAATAGCTACATGATATGAACACTTTTCCCATGCAACCTTGGCAGGTTGAACAAAATATTGAACAAACAACTTTGATAGTGAAATGAGAAAAAGCTGAGAAAAGACATTCTAACTTTGTAACGTCAAGAAGGAAAGAACCCACACAGAAAAGCTCACTGCAATATATATGCAAGAACCTTTTTAATGACCATGGTAGTTACGTCATGTGTGATGTTAATTGTCTGTAATCTACATTAAATAGTCTGTTTGACACTCTATTATTACTGAATCGAATCAACCATGATGACTAATTAACCTTATCTAGGAGATTCTGTAAACTTATGATAAGCATCCTGAAAACAGGTGGAATAATTTAAAATGAAAATTACGGTTCAACATGTAGACTAAAGGTTGTGAACGATGGAAGTGAGCTTAAGATATTATCAATCAATACTTGTGGTGCATAATTGGTGAATCAACTGTAATGTTTTCACTAAAATTATTAAACAATATTCTGTATAATATACATATATATACATATATATATATATATATATATATATATATATATATATATAGATAGATAGATATATATAGATATATATATATATAGATATATATAGATATGTAATCAAAAACCATGGTTCTCAAACTTTCAAGGCATATTTGAAGAGTGACAACACAACTTCTTATACAATAACTTACGACACAGCTAACTTGTAAGTGTCATGTTTATTTCAGATCCTTGAAACAATCTTGTCTTGAAAAGTACATAACTGGTACATAAGTAAAGAACAGAGTACAGTCTGAAATGTAATCACAGGAAAGTTACTGAAAATGTAGCCCGTATGTAAGAAACACTAACTACTGAAGGCTTTAAGGTTGTATAGGAGGTCAGTTATGCTAGCTTGTCAATGTGTAGAAAGCTAGCAGGAAGGGTTGATGGGATTAACGGAGAAAAAAGAAACAGCTGGGGAGTCTCTAGAGGAAAGATAAAGCTAGGGGGTAGTCTACAGCTCAGGGGTATCTAGTGGAGAATGCACTTGATTATTGTCTCACCTGCCCTTGGACTTTAGTTGGCTGAGAAACAATACTTGAAAAGTTAAAATGCAGTTGTTTTGACCTCTCACTGCTATCCAGACACTGCGTTCTGTTTTGTGTCAGTGTAAATATGTGAAAAAAAATACATAATGACATGTGTGGCGTGTTAGCGTAGCAAATTCTGTAAACTTGTGGTGAGCGGTGTGTGACTATCCGTTTAGTGGTATTTGTGATGGACATAACAGGCTCGTGAGTTGCGTTGGTGAGATGAACTTGCTATGTCCATGAATAACAGGAGCACAGCCACGCCGAGACAAGACCTTTTTTTTTTCATCGACACTTACAAGCTTACAGGATGGACCCAAAAACCATCACATCCACACTGTAAATTTGGCAGTGGATAATTATTTGAGTGTTTTGAAATTGAACTTCACAAGTGTTTGTAACATGACAATGGCAATGACAGTGTGGCGATGCGTAAGAAGAAAATGTGTTCATAAAATCAGGTGATGGTACACGAGGGAAAAGAGAGAAAGTGTAATTTTGATAAAGACTTTAACCTGTTGGGAAAAATCATAACACATGACAGACAACGGGGTTGGGACAAACATAGACACACAACACATCAATACTACTTTTGAAGTTTAACATACATAAAAACAAAAAAGAAAATTAATAAAAAAGAAGAAATCAATACACACTGGGTGCTTGCACTAAATAACACAAAAATAAAATAAAATACGCAAAGCGATGACAAAAGTGTTTTAAGGCGCTTGTAGCAGCCCCAACTATAGATGGCTCCTGAGAGCTAAGCTGTGAATAAGCTTGGCAGCTTTGCAGCAGCTAAATGGAATAATCTATGCAGCGGTAGCAAATGAAGTAAGCTATGTGAATAAATGGCATTGGGATATGCAGACACATGGAAATTCTTGGGAGATGTGAAAATGTGATTCTTTCGGGCCAAGAATCGGCACAAAATGTGGGGTTTTTTTTTTAATGAAAAATATAAGGGACAAGCAAAAAAGTCAGTTACTCAAAGTAATAAGCTTGACTGTGTGGGAAAAAATTTGTGAACAAAAGTTTCTCAGCCAACGTAAGCCTTGTGGAGCTCAGGTGCAGTCCTGTGCAAACACCCAGTGTAATGGCTGGCGCGTGGTATATGTGCAGTGGATGGTCAGCAGGACTGGCCAAAACCAGCTTCTGTAACTAGACATGCATCCATTGGTAATATTAAAAAAAAAAGCCAATATTAAGCAGAAAAACAATATGATAATAATAAATAAAACAAACAAAATATATGAAGCTGAAGAAATAAAAATTTACTGAGCAGCTGTGCATGCTTTCTCAAAGATTGGAAGAAAGATCACTGTATAGATGAGATCTGCAAATGTTAACAAATAGTTTTGAAATATGTCTCAGAGTCTAGGATTTTCATCATCTTGGTCAGAACCTGAAAACTGTTTCATTCACCGTGCAATTTTTTGTCGTTGTGAAACAAAAAAAGCTGACACTGAGACATTGGTAAACCAAAGTGATTTTGCCATGGATAGTAATTTAGCTGTAGCAAATTCCCATAAGGAAAAAAAAAAAATTGATCCGAAGTCGAACAAAAAGTCGGATACACTAATTTTAGCCCATAGCAAAATCACAGAAATGAGAGAAAGATACTTATATTATGCTGAGACAAAATATTAACATCGCTTTATGTCATGCAAATTATGCTGCTTATAAAACATGCACAAAATAGAGGCTTACAAAAAATATATACAACCTTTTAAACCCACCTATATAGTTCAGTTCAAAATTTTTTTTTAATGAATGCCAAACTTACATTTTGTACAAACAAACAAAACAAAACAAAACAGTACTCTGTTCTACTACTTCATATATTAGTATGGACTTCAAAAGTGTCCAACAACAGACCAGTCTTTTTTTTACTACTACTTTAGGATTTAGGATTATGGTGAGGAAATTTTGTGATGTATTAGCTAGCCACTTTTAGGATTTGTTAGTCGACAAAACCTTATGGGTAATTGTCAAATAGTTAGATAAATGTTATCAATAGTTTCACGGAATTTGTTTTTTCTCGTGTTTAAACGACAGAAACCTTATGAGCAGATTTGGAAGTTAGATTTGCCAAAGCTGGTTCACCAATGTCTGTACTCTATATGGCTCACTGTTTTGAACTGCCAACACAGATGTGTCATTTGACCCAATCTACGTTCTTCCATAAACGACTTAACTCATGCTGATTTCCATTAGAGATATTTAAACACTGATTGTGTATGTTTGAAATCATGGTTCTTAGAAGGAGCAACATGAGACATATTCCAGCTGTACTCAAAAAAAAAAATTGTTTTGCATATCAAACCATTTATCTACGCCTATTCCTGATCTACAAATTTTCTTAACATAAGTAATTGCCTTCGTAAATAGCTTGAAGCTGTTTCTGCTGGTATCTACTCTATTTTTAATTTGAAGTTTTCAAATTGTCTTTATGCAACAACTGGCATGAGTTGCGGATGATTAACTGAGATGTAAATAAACGCTGAGATTGCGTGTGAGAATTTCATTCAAAACAGCGGGGCAGCATGGTTCTGAGATGGAGCCTACTTTATGTAGTGCAGTCAAAACAACCAAATGACCTTCTTGAAAGAAGTGCCGGAAAACTGAAGGATGTTAACTTTGCCCAAACTTTTACCAAGGTGACTGCAAACCATTCTGTTTCAAAATCACCAATGGAAATCACTGGTCACAGAGTAAATTGCGCTAAATTGTAGTGCTGAAGAAAAATTTGACTCTGCAAGCTTAAATATTGGTTTGCACAAGCAGCATACCACTAGTTCTATATCCGCCCGATCCCCAAGGCATATTCTGCCCTGAGACCATCAATGAAAGGTCAAATTCAGGAAAACCACTGAGGCAAAACAACTACAAACAAAAACCTTACTCTATACAGTGGTACCATCCAGAAATGATCTCGAAAACAGTTGCCCTCCGCAGTACAAAAAGTCAGGAACAATCGGATTTGCATATTTTCTTATTTATTTCTTTGCATGCCCCCAGACTGACGCCAGCTAGCCTTAGTGTACAGGATTCATTCATACCAAGATTGCAGAAACAGCAAAATGGCCACTTTTTGAATGAAAAGTCTGGAAACATTTGTCTTTAAGTTGAAAGGCTTTCACAATACTGCCAATATAACATCATATTAGACTTGCAAATGAACTCTGAAAAGAGGCAAACAAATAAATTCCACTCATATCACACTCCAAAAGATGATATAGAAATGAATATGCCGTATGATGGTTGCTTGAGACAGTTGCTTGAGACAACGTGTCAAAATCAGATTGCCAGTCATGATTGATACGTGGAAGATGAAACTGTTTCATCGTTTTGTGAACACCACTGATTGCTGTGTTCCCAAATGGCCAGGGATTAGCTTTCTGTAGAGAACAGACTGTATTTGCTTGATGAAAAAGACATTAGACTCTCCCACAGCCCCCTCGCTGCCATACACACTAGTGTGGACTGGCTCAGCGAGCCGGCGCTGGCTGAAACAGCTCACTGAACTAGGCTACAACATCCACAGAAGTGTGCAACCAGTAAGGGGTGTGAGAAAGTCTCACAAAAGACCATGCTACCACTGATGAAATCAATACTGCCAATGAAGTCTTTACAGAGCTTTGAGAAGTTCGCTGTGACACTTGTCACACACCATCAATCCATCACTGAACTCAAGGGTCAGGCAGTGCAAGTATTTTTGCCATTAACCCAGGGAGTGCTGTAATTTTTCCCATCAAAATTTTAGTGCAACATTTTAACAATTTTTTTGAATTTTTCTGTACTTTTTTTCATTATTTTGGACCAAACGGACTTCACATTTCATTGGCTACAGGTTTTCGTCAAAATTTTGGCAAAAATCTGAAAAAATTTGACTGGGGTACATTTTATAATGGCGACAAATGTTGACTTTGGTGCTCAAAGGACTGTTGATCAATGTTTAAATGGAAAGAACTAACAACTTGTGTATTGGACGTGCAGCTTTGAAAGTCCGTGACAGGCTACAGAGTTGTTTTGATTACTTTGAACACATCGGATATATGGATGGATCGCTGATGATATATAAGTTACCGACTTTTCATAGAATACACAAACTATCATTTATATCATAGTAGGGTGTATATACAGTATTTTCAACATGCCCACTTACACGTAGGTTAAATACAACCAGAGCTTCAAAGTTGGCTTTGAGCATCAGTAACATCGTCGTTTGCTACACTGCCGATGCTATCAGGCTTCTGTTACATGTGCACACCATCAAACATTGAGATACATAGTCAGAGGGAAACTCAGCTCTTTCTGCACAAATTAATGTCATATGCACCTTCAAACAAATTTTCGCCTGTTTACCCTGATTCCCTGTAGACAGTTCCACAATCTCTATTGAGAACATTGGGTTTGGATCAAACCATGGTGGTAAATGGGTAAAAAAGCGTTCTCAATCAATTTTCTTTCATGATCTTGAATAAGATCAGAGTTCATTATGAAAAGTTTACGATATTTCAAAATGTAAAATGGCCACTATACGTTGATTTCACTTCTGCCAGAAAGTATTATTTTCAATGCTCACAAAAAAACCCTGAAAAGTTAGTTCACTCTACAGGGTTGACGGTGAATCATGCTTCAAAACAGATCAGAAAATTATCGCATAAATTTGTATCCAAAACACTGAACCCAGGTACATCCAACCTCACAAGCCTGCAAAATATACAGATATTAGACATTGCTCTTATGGAACCCTGTCAAAAATGAATGATTTACAAACTGACAGAAAAAAAAGTTTTAGAGAGAGGAACCATGCTCTGGAAATCATCAAAATTGGAAACCTAGATCACCTTGTGAACTTTTCATGAAAAATAAACAAAAAAATCGACCATGCCTCAAAAAAACTTTGTATGCAAGAAGATCTCCCCATGCTTGATCGGTGGGTGTAAAACAGTACGATTTCTAGACCTTGCTAAACTATGGCAAAAACAGCATGACTGCCTGCAGCGCCCTTGCCTAACAACAGGACACATTCACAGTTGTGACCTTACGAAAGGACAGATGCAGGGAGTGGTTCCAGGCCATGGTTGAGACAATCACCATGTATTCATATACAGGGTTTAGCTTGACTTTGGAAGAGGCATAGACCCTTGAAGGTCTATGGAAGAGAACACATTTTGTTCCTGTTAAGTATGTGATCACTATTTCACAATAAAATAGACCAACAACTCTAACTTTTGGTAAATGTTTTGCTCCAGTAAACGACTTTTCTACTTCAAGCAAATGCTACACATTGCATACAATATGCAAAATTGTATTGGTGACAAATAAATTCTTGTCCACTGACTAAAATTAAGCTGTCAACAATTTTTACACTGCATGGATGCTACAAAGATTCGTAGGATATTACAAAATGAATACTACATGTATCACAGTGATCGAGGAATTAAAACTTGACACTGACTTTACAAATGACGGATAATGCCTCACATCTTGAAGCAGACAAAGCTTGAATGAGTAAAATTTCCAAAATGGGCCTTGTGTTGCCACTGTCCTCTTTCACAACTTTTTGATGCAACTCATAAATTTGAAGTATTGGTTCACATTTCTGGCTTGTTCATAAAATATCACAAAAGTTGCCTTGTAATTATAAACAAATAACAAACCATGGAAAAACAGCCCGGAAATAGACCCTAGATGTCACTGTCATCACCATTTTTTTCAATCACAGGGCAAATTTAAATCTCCAGTTTAATAGGTCATCCAGACTGCAAACATTGTGTCTCCCTCCACAGGGATTACTTGAACTTTGACCCCTGCCACTTGAAGATCTCATGACGGACACATGGCTGTCTTGAAGTCAGATGTTATCTCGAAGATTTCCATCTAAAGAGCCTGGCACCATGCAATCCCTGGCCTCTTTATGTAACAACTGCATGAATAACCTCAGCTTTGGCAAGGAATATTCTTTTGTGTAATAGCAGACTATGCGCAGCACTTTCAGTCCAAATTTTTTGATTGAAATGCCTTTTTAAGCGATACAGAACAGTGACAGACTCCCAGCTTTCACAAAACTTTTTCCTTTCTTTGACCAATTCAATAGCAAAGACTGGAGGGTTCACAGGGCACAAATAAAAAGGGGAAATGCTTCACAAAAGGTTTGATCCAACCAAAAGTTTCAGAACCTGAAAAGGATTATGGGTAATGTTTGTTTTTAGGGAAATTGGTTTGTTGGTTCACTTCTCCTCAAGTGCACCACTAAATGCACCGTGGATCCACAACAATGGAGGGCTTTTCAGAGTCAAATACAGACGTGAGAGATGATAAGGGGCTGATCCGGACCATTTGAACTTTCCATTAAATGATTGCTCCTTGTCGAAAGGAAGCAGACAATGAAACAGCACCCATAAAACCCACTCTGGAACACATTTCTGCACATACAGCGAACCTCCTTGAAGGGCTTATTTTCACAAGTGCGAGGACCTCTATGTCGGACGGTGTTGTTGTTTTGAACTAACGCATTGCATTTTAAAAAGAATGTTTACGGGTCATTGCTTGATTAACACTTTGGAAGCCAAAGTACACATGGGGCCATCTCAACTTTTTTTTTCATGACCCACCAAAAGTGGGCTGTTCCAATTGTTTTAACACACTTCGGACAGCTGATAGAATTCCTAGTTAGGCAAAGACACCCATTCAGAAACTCCAGTCAGGCAAAGAATCTTTTACAGAAATTGAACAAACAGCGCCTTCTATTCATTTGGTCAACAGTGAACAGAAGTTGAACTTTTCTGATGGATTGCTTCATGGCTCACGGGTCTGTGAATATTTGGAACAAAGCTCTAGTTTCCTGCTTTATCCTTTTTTTTTTAAAGAATGCAAAAAAAGCCACCAACCAGACAGCACAGGAAGAGGTGATCCAGCCCTAGACTTGTTGAGAATGCCTCTCCAAATCAAAAGAAAGTGAAACACCCTTCTGACTTGGCTCACAACCTGAATTATAATACCTGAATTATAACACCCGTGCACAGCAGCTAAGAGTCATTGAGCATGATGGGGCATACTCATCCCCCCCCCCCCCCACCCAGTCGTGTCTGTGCTTCCGTTTTGCTTTATTTTGCATCATGCTGTACTAGTTTGGAATGTCGGGGTCAGGCCACAGTGTAAAGAGGCCAGACTAAACGAAGTACATCACTATGCAAGACAGCCCTGCTCCTTAATTTCAGCCTTCCGACAGCTGGATAGTCTTCCATTCCCACATTAAAATTTATGAACTTGTGTCACAAAAAAACAAAATTAGGCTTTAGACGGCTCAGAAGATGAATTAGCACCCTGAAGGCACACAAAAAAGGCTGGTGATCAACAGTATACTTTTTGTTGCTGAAGAACGTCTGAGTTTAAAATAGTCTGCTAAGAGGGTTGACAGAAAGTGAGAAATTTACGACGAACACACAAAATCTCTCACCGGTTGTGGTTAAAGCCACGTACGTGTGTCAGGAATGCCAGTGGCAGTAGCAATGAACCCAAATGATAAATATTACATTCTTCAAGGATTGTTGACAATGTTCCATTAAGACTGATACATCCCCCAAACCATGGGATGTCCTAAAACAAGGCCACTGTTTGTTTGTGTCCGCGGTTTTTTTCTTTAAACCATTTCAAAGTTTGATGATAACACTCTCCAGCTGGGTTCCATCACAGCTTCCCTTCAGCTGAAGTCACCAACTATGCAGAATCTTTTTGATTTTGGATCTCTGTTATCCAGGCAAAAACTTAAAAATTTCTTTTTCACATGTTTGTCTATCATCACTGGCTTCTATTCAATATCAAAAGGCACACAATTAATAAAAATATTTCCCTTGTCACTGAACTGGAGAAGTGGCAGCTTTGAAATGACGTTTTAAATATTTATAGGTTAAATTTATGTTTATCATCATTGAGTGTGTTAATGATTGAACTTTCACCTGTGACAGAAAATGAATAAAGATGAACTCATAGAATAGATTTTTCTGGGGTTTTCTTTTGTAAAATGTTACTGGTTTAGAGATATGCTCCGGCACAAGCTTTTATTTTTGCTCGTCACAATGCCAACAGCCTAAGCAGAAATTCTCATAACATGCAATCACTGCAATCTAGATATACCACTGTTTGTGTGCATTCCTTGGCACAAGGGTTCAATGACTTGGAAAGCAAACTAACGAGTTACCCAATTGATTCACAGCCTTCACCGAACTGCTGTATTATACCAGATCAGGCCAGAAACCAGTTCTACTAGCGAAAATCAACCGAAAAATAAGCCGGCAAAAATAAACGAATAGCTGGTCAAGTTATCTGGTGTTTGGATAAAATGTTGAGACATGCTATCCAAAGTCTTGGTACACGGCAAGTCTTATCAGCTGTGCATAAATTACATAATAATGCTGAATAGGCACCGAAATTCCTCATGTATTTAGATTAAAGGAAAGGGGTGGTGTCACGTCCAGGGGCGTTATGCCAGAGTAATTAAAGTAGGCTGCACCACCCATCAACAGTCTCTAATCCCTCCATTAAACATGCCAGCTGTTTGTTTATACATTACGCAGGGTGTTCAACTTTTGATGTGAAATCTCCGTGATTGTCAACATTTCCACTTCAGGAGTATCCCAATACAGGATGGGAGGCATTCCAAGATTATTTCAAATTGCTAGTATGTAATAGTAGCATAAAATGTTCCATTGTCTCTTATTCAAGCAGGGCGATACATCCTTCTCTGGTAGACATCAGTAACTGTGGATTTGACAAAAAAAACTTTGAATGCCCTTAATAACACGAATGACAGACAGGAAAATGTTTTGAACTGCAACATTTTGTACAAATGTATTGCATGTCCATGAATTCACACGATGTCTCTTATGCACTGGCATTTACTACATGACAAAGCAACTTGAGAATCACTCAAGAAATTGCAAACAGATGTCTATTCTAATCAAGCACGTACATAGCTTTCTTGTCCTTCAAGGGACCGCCATCCCTGCTTTCACGAGGGCACTGAAGTTTTAAGTAGTTTTAAAATGAGGGCTGGATGCGTGTCTGAGAACTTGCCTGCTCAACTACAAATATTGGCACGCAAACATTGGCAGCGAAGAGCATGCAATCAGCCATCATCGTTTACAAACTAGTTGCAAGAGTGGATCACAGGAACTCATAATAACAAAGACTGACCAATAAATTGAAACAATCTACTATAGATAGTAATTGACTTCGGTTTAATATGCAGATCTCCCCTCAAGTGCTGTTGATGTGAAGGAATTTAGTAACATATATGTGATGTCACCATGGCAACCAAACCTGGCATGATGCAGTAGCAAGGGTGATAATTTCTCAGATAAGCATAGAAAACAAAAGGTAAATAAACCTGTGATAAATATGCTTGACCTCAATGAAGACAAAGTCAAAAGGATACTTGAAATTTTCAATTGGAAACACTAGTGAAGCCCCCTCCCCCCAAAAAATTTAAACTTTTCAAGCAATTGTACATTCAATGACATGTCAATTAGGTTTCATTGCAGTTTCCAACATTGACTAAAAGTGCCAGGATTCTTAGGGCAAGTTCCGAAAATTTCTCCTGGAAAAATATTGATTACCGATCAAGCTAAAGAAACAAACAGAAACGTGGTTAAGTTGCATGGGCACGCATAAATATGTTATTCCAACGTTGGACCACCCACAGGCAGAATAAAAAGCAACGGGTTGCACACACCACAATTGTACAAAACAACATAATTTACAAGCCACCGGCTAACTTTAAATTGTAACTTCAAAGTTCTAATCTCCAAAATTTCTTTAACCCTCTGATACTCCCCTCCCACCCCCATTTCAAAATACAGAGGTCCATTTTGCTAGAGAACACAAAATTTGGCAGTGAAGGGTATTGACGGAAACTGAAGTTTGGTCACATCTCCTTTAGATATTTTTTTACATCCATAGCATACATATTAACCTTAAATGAGAAAAGCAAAGATCCCCTATTGTACCGAATTCCTGTCTTGAAACAGCTGTATACAAAGGTGTTGGCTCGATGGACACAGAGCTTTGAGTGCCACTTCAAAACGCTCTTTCATTGAACTTGAAAATTCAACATGTTTTCTCACTTAATTGGCAGTCCTCATTCAGCTATTGAGCGTTTCCTATCACCTCACAAGGATGGTGCAGACTACAGCTTCATTCAGTTTTGACGTCCACTTTTTAGGAACCTGCTGACATATCCTCATGACAATAAAGTTGTGAATATGGAAATGCCGGAAGTACTTCAGACTGGTTTGGATGGCATTTGCAATGTTAAGCTACAGTACATTGGCTACTGTAGAATTTTCTGTCTGTCGTCGATAACTAGACACCATAACCTTTTTTTTTTCAATGGATAGCTTCATGAATGGAAAACATATTGGGCCAGATGTGTGACAGCAGATTGGTTCACGTCGTTAAAATTAAAATTAATGTGGTTGCTACGATCAAGAGATGCCTTCTAAGTTTGAGTTTTAAATGAACGTTTAAGTGATGGTTTTGATGCCCTCAGACAAAACACACAATGCGGTGCTTGTTGCAAAGATGGTAAATTTGTTCTGTGTTTACACAATTGTGGGCAGTGTGAGTTGCTATGTACCGGGAACGCCTTAAAAGTATGGGTTTCGACTGCACAAACTTAGGTTTCAGGATTTCTGTGCCTTTAACAAGAAATCCAGACCAAACAATGTTCCAAGAATAGTGGATTTGAATGCTTCTTAGTAAGTGGCAAAATTTTCTCAATTCTATCTGAAAGTTGAAATGAACCTATTATGTACTGTCATTATCAGCAGAGCTCTTAGCATTGAATATTTTTCCATTACAATTCCATTTGCACAGCAGAAGGTCACCCCACTAAGATCAATGATTGAAAAGCTCCAATATAATCCCCTGAATTTCGGAACACTGTCATGCAACCACATTAACTCATGAATAGCAAGCCATACTGGGTGACGTAACAGTTATGTAGATGAGACAAAGGTCAACATCTGTGCTGTAACAATAGCTAACCTAATCAAGAATCAGCTGATAACATGGCCAGGTACTTCCAAAAAGTAAAAAAAAATATGTAACCCCCACCTGTGAAAACCATTGTTCATATATTAACATGCATAGAAGCGGCACACTGGCAAAATATATAGCATAGGATTATAAGTTGATAATTCCTAGATCCTTGCAGGGAAAGTTGATTGCTTGGAATGGAAAACTTTCAGAGTTATCACCAAACAAATATGTGCTGTAATCTTTGTAGAAATGTCCAGTAATTTCCACTTAAATATTTGTTTGCCATCAGTTTAGGTATCTGTGATTCAAAACTGCTGACGTAATGAACTTGCGAGTCAATTAAGGAGTTGCTTCAAAGTGTAAACTTTCCATATTTCCACTTTCAAAATGCTATTGAAATTCCAAGATGTTCCAAAACAAACGAGAATACCTAACTTTTACAACTCTTATCCAAATAGAGGTGACTTATTCACCACGATCAAGGGGTACACATTATGCAAATTTTATTAATATCTCATGTAATATTCAGCACCTATGCATAAGAAAGCAAGATCACTTATTTGATTGGTCAACAAATATTCCACTCCTTGATGATTCATGTCACTTTAGGATAATTTTCGGGAGTTGGGGTGATCATTCACTGCGTGATGAGAAATAGCGACATGCCACAAGTGGCCATAAAACATGCCTGGAGAGTTAATTTGGATTGATAATGGCAAGTGCAGATGACTGATTGCCGAGCTTGGAATAGAGTCTCCTCCATCAAATGTAGGCACCATGATATTATGAGGAAAACATACGCACAGATGAAAAAAACTGTAAAGTTCATCAGGCTACCGAATGTGGCCAAGCTGTTTCACCAATTAAGTTTACAGCACTTGCCTGGCTCTGAACTTTTTTGCTGAGAAGTTGAAGAGTGTTCTAAACTAAGAGCGTTGTTTTTTTTCAAAGTCACTAGAAGGTCCTAAGCTTATCGGTCATGTAAATAAAGGCAGTGAGCAAAGTTCCCTCTCTTTGATGTTAAGCAGACATTACTGGGCCAGATAGTGCGGAGAGAATGGTAATTTGATGCAAAGTTCACTCCCCGCAGCCTGAAGCAAAGAATGCGGCTGATGTGGAATTCAAATACGATACTCTATAGGCAGCAACACACAACTTCTGAAAACTTTGAACTGCTCCACGGCCACATGAATGTGTATGAGCAATCAACAATGGCCCCACATCTCATTAAGTTGGCTATCTCAAAGTGGTGGGTCTTACGTAATTCAACCATCAGTGAACTCCTTCGTGGCTTGATCTTAACAAACAGACCTTTGCACGGGTTTTATATGCTGCAGTGCTATTTGAGGAATCAGTTCCTTCACGTCGAACGCTTTCATAAAATATATTGGACAAGAAGACTGCCTACAAAATGGATAGGCTTGAATGCAAGTCTGACACAGTCTCACAAGTGTGACCTTTGCTTTCATCAACATTAACCTGAGACAAAAAGAGTAGGAGAGACAGAGATGGCACCTAACTGGTACTCCTTTGAAAACACAACTGTAGCAAATGATGGAGGGTGAATGTGATCTGCCTCATTACGCACTTCTAGTCTTCAACATCTCAGAACCATGCTATTGCTGCTGCTTGAACTGGGGTTTTCATTTTACTCAAAATATTCTGTATCTCTGTTCAGAACGTATTGTTTCCAAAAAGTTTGGCATCATTGTGAAATGATAGTCAGGCAATCAATGCATGCTAGAAGATCTTTCTTATCCCATGCAACGTTTCAAATTAGAAGTTACAAGAAGACAAGTAATTATAAACAGTCAATAAAAAAAGTTCTACTCACTTTGTCCCTCTGATACTGCTACAAGAAAACATAGGCCTACGAAAGCTAGGAGCATCCATCTATTCCGATGGGTTATATCCACAAAGCTATACATGGTCGCACAAATGACGACCTGTAAATTCTTTGCACAGGCGAGGTATCTGCAGTCTGACAGCCAGCTAACAGCCCAGCGAAAAATCCAGAATGGCAAGACTGGGCAATTACAGACTAGCAGGATTAAAAAGGAGCTTGAAGCTGGAGATGATTGGCCAGTCGCCAGCAGAGATAACTGACAGTTTCTTAAGTATACTTCAGACAAATCAGGCAAAGTGGGCAAGTCTTAAGAGCCATCCCACGTCCAAATATGGCATCGTGAAAAGTGGACAGCCAGCAGTTCACCTTTGGCCAACCAGCTACTATTTTCTGTTTGCTTGAGTACAGCCACTTTAAATAAGTTATTGTTTTCACAGGGAATGAGAAGGGGGGGAGGGGGGACAATTAACAGAGGATTCAGGCTGAATAATGATCTTGTGTTGTCTGAGTATACGGTGGGATGTGTAACCAAGGATACAGGTGGGGTAATAACCTACTTCAAAAGAGTTCACGAGACTTGTGCGGAAAGGCAGAGCTGGTTGAAAAACAGAGGAAGGAAAAAGGCGGTGTTTGAAATTCACTTCAGAACCAGACAGGGAGACATGCAAAATAGGCCAGAATCAACTCCTGTCTGACTTCGTTTGTATGTTGCTGATGCAAGTATCGGATTCCTTTATGCACATCTCTGAGAAGCACAATCAGCTCTATAGATGGAGTTGATTATGTCACAGCTATGTCCATCACTCTAATGTATGCTAAGTACGTCAATGACATTGAACTCAGTGGAGGTCTGTAGTGAACTCAGACTTTTTTCCTGGCTTTCTGTGCTGTAAACTCACTTACACTTGGTTTTTGAGGACGTAATGTTAGTGTGGATACATAGTTTGGTGTAGCTGGCATGGAATGTCAGAGGAATGAATTCTGACTGTGGGAATGGCAACATTTCTCCCCCAAGGATTCCACAGAGGTCACTTCGACCAACTCCTTTAATCACTACCATATTAACAATGGCGCAATTGTGAGCCACGGACTAACAGACTATTTGCCCGGTGCATAAAGCCAACCGTCTGGAAAAAAAAAGACTTCCTCACTCATGTAAATCATTTCCCTTGCCGAGAGAGCCAGAGTTACACAAAGATGTCTGTTTTAAATTCAAATTTCATGTCGCACACTGTAAGTCAAAAACAAACATGGCAAATCTTTAAAAAGCCAGGCAGGTGAAGTCTCATTTTACACAATAACCATAGACATTTCAAAGTAATCTTTCTTTTTTCACCACCTGAGCACAGAATCTTCGTCAAAAATGCGGCAGAAAATAAACACGCATACATTAAGAAGTAGTAGGGATTATTTTGTTTTGGGCCTCCGAGATTTGCCTTACATTTCTATAAAATAACCATCTTCACATAATACTGTGATCAGTTGCTTTGTCATGTCGGGAAGAATTTGAAACTCCACAAATCCAGTGTTGACATACTTTATACTTGTCCCAGACTACTGAAAGTGAATTTGAGAGCACTAAGGGTAGTTTGTTCACAAATACACTTGGTACAAAGGACCTGGTCATGGTTGTAAGCACTTTGCGGTCATTCGACGCAAACGCCTAAACACGTTCGATACAAATGAATAAATTTTCGGATGACACGATGCGGCTTCTTGAATCACTTTAAACAACACACAGTCTCTTCAGCGTGGAACTTCGCAGCAAGACTCACAAATCTACAAGAATAATTGTGCCACAGGGTTTTCTACATTCAAATCAGTATTTTTTGCTTTGCCAGTGTTTGCGAAAAAAAAAATGCCTTTTTTTTATTGCGGGCAGATATTATCTTTACCTGTTTCAAACATGACCACACACTACTCGTTTCCCCAGAACACACTCCCAAAGCCTTATTAAGTGCCATTACTAGTCATAATAGACGGAGCTGAGCCATTGTTCATACTGGCCACTTTGGGGATCACTTCATTGACTCTTGACGGGACACTCTACCTTTCCCTCCGCTCTTTGTGAAGTATTTCTTGAATGTCGTGTTGAAGCAGACACTATTCAGAACCATGCATTTTAAGGAGTGCAGTTGAAAACTATGTAGCAGATCTGCAAACAAAAGCAGCACATTTTCTGGAAGATACTCAGGATTTGGCCCAATGCTCGACATACAACGCCCATTCTGGGCTTGAAATTACCTTTAAAAATTGGTGATTGGTCAAAAATGCTCAAATATGCCATGTCAGTTACACACCACACAAACAAAGAAATGACCCAATTTGCTCAAATTTCAGAGTATTTTGAGGCAACCTTGTTAGGTACTGTTCAAAACCTTACAGGAGTTAACTTGATGTTCTTTTGTTATGCATACACGCACAGATTTATTTACAAAACACGTCATCTTGTTGAGTGAAATCACAAGATGTTCATAGAAGATGTATGTAAATGAAAAAAATTGCTAGCCTTGGTTTGGACGAGCATTTTCATGCTTTGATAGAAATACCCATGTCTCAATAGTATTCATTTCCTTGCCAAGGTAAGGCTCCATTACCTTTTGATGTTTTGTCCGTAATTTTTGTTCTGTACGTCAAGTGGAGTTGTCAACACTGGCTCTTTGATACATGCAGTGTCCAATATTAGTGTTCCCACCTGAATTTTGGACTGAGGTAGAAATAATTTCTCAACAAAAATGTTCATACAGTGTATGATGTTGGCAAGGCTAATGCTTTATATTTCAACATACTTTGGATAAGATTGTACAGTTTGTTCCGTGAGATACAAGTAATGATAATATCAAAACTTACAGCAACTAGGGCTGCAAATGCTGTGTACAAAATGAACAGAAAAAAAACCAACGAATTTTTGTACTCAGTGCAAATCTTATCTGGCAGTATAAGCAGAACGTTTAAGATTACTTTTTCTGGTCATTATAAATCACCAAATCCTATTGTTGCAAAAGAAAAAAAACTTTTGTTGGGAGGGGAAACAATGTGAAATGGAATAAAATTCACAGTTGTTCCACGTTTCAGATCGACAGTTCCTGTTACCTCAAGTCCCGTGTCTCATTACCTGTAATGGCTAGACACACATTGTTCATTTTAGACAGGCCGTGCGCCATTGAAAGTCATAAAAATTCCAAACCACAGTCGGACATGTTTCCACTTCTACACAATGAGAAACCTACTTTTGATTCTCGAGGACTCAAGCTTGCCAAAACTCAGCAGTAGGTGTCAAATTTCCACCCCTGTAAAACTCTTCAATGACCTTTGACCTGTCTGCCATTTAACAAACGCCGGTCATATTGGTATAATTTGGGATGAGAAGTGGTCTTCCGTACAGACTACATCATCTGTTTGATGATCATATCCCATTCACAAGAAAAAAACACCGCAAATGATGATGAAAATTCTATTCTCAAATCAAAGCATCAATTCTGCAGGTGTTTGAAATGTTGAATATGCAGATATTATTTATTACCGCCATAATTATGACCCTGTGTTAAAACCACGACTATCAAAGTAAATTGGTAGTTAGATTGTAGAGTAACAAATCGTCATGACAACAAGATGAGTTATCACAGTGTTTTCTCTAGGTTTCTCTAAGGGGGACAATTTTTGATTATGATAGAGGGGGACTATGCTGCTAATAAATTATGCAAATTAACATTGTTCTAGGTAATAGAAAACTAAGGTTATAGCATTGATCAATCATCAACTAAAATTCACTTGATTTTGTTTCTTTTTTCCATCCAGTAAATTTTGAATAAATTAGAAAACTAAAAAAATCATTCACACTTCATTTTTTAAATTTAAAATAACAGTTTTGTAATCAGGTGGCAAACTTTAGTCAGTAGTCTGTCAGCTTTTATGACATCCTTCTGTTGACACAAAGCTGGTATGACTTTACTGTGGCTGCAGATAAAGGGTTTAATCAACTAATATGTTACATCATTAGACTAAGACTATAAGTCTGTAATCACAGTGTTAGAATGCCGCTATCAATACTGTCAGGGGTGACATGTCATGGGTTTGTGTTTGTTTTAGTGGCAACTTTGATTAAATTGATCAGGATTTGTGTAATTACACACTCTGAAGAAACCACTGTTGTCATGGATATTGCGCTGTCGTCAGAGTTACCACTGTCAAGTTGACCAGCAACATTTGACTAAATAACATGCCGTTCATCAAAATGGACGAGGAAAAAGGTTACCATTTTAATACGAGAATTTAAAACAAATGTGGGTATAGTCTGCAACGGGGAAACGTTTTCAGGAATAAAATTTTTCAAAATCACAAAACATGACAATACACCCTTAGTCATACAGAAATAAATCATTGTAATTTTGTCTATCATTTCATGGCCAGTTTTGCAAACAGTAAAACATCTTTGATTTACGTGTAAGGTTGATAGACTTTATCTCATAAAATCATTTCAAATGATGCTTCTTTTACATGGTTAAACTTTGATAAAGGCGTATTTCACAGGAAAGGCGTATTTCACACAGGAGAGTTCATTCATGATATTGCTGTTGATTTGGGGGGCATTTGGCCAATTTGTTTTGTCTTCGTCAGAGACATGGGTTTGTTAATCAGTAATTTTGGATGACCATTCAATTCACAGTGATGCTTTTTTCTTGTGACTTAATTTCTGAAGTATTAGCAATTTGATTCATCTCTGTCATTTCCGTCAAACACAAAAGACGCACTTGCATTTTTATCCCCTCGCTTTTGAATGCATTTTCTGATATTATAAATCACCAAATCATAAAACGTCCGCAGGATTGATGTCAGGGTTGCTCAACACATTAAAAATTATGCAACAACTCATCAAATTTATCTAATGTTACCGGGTGATAAATTTACCAGGTCTATAAGACCAATATATTTATCTAGATGTTGATGTACACCTTGAATAAACACAATGACTGTGTCGAACTCGTAATCCGTTTGTGTTACCTCATTGAGTTATGACTTTATGGTGAATAAATATGGCCTGTTCTGTGCCACAATGGCCACATTCCAAACCTGTTGCACTTTACTTTGCCCTTTGCAATCGCCACCCCATTGAACAATGCCACCGCCAAAACAAACAACCTCCAATCACCGCCTAATCTCCTCATAATCTTTCCAGGAGTTGTCCACACAGGAGTTGTCCACATGCAGTTTCTTCTGCGATAGTTCAATGATTTTGTCACATTTTGTAGAGATGTGCCGGTATTGAATGCATTTTTTTATCTCTTTGTATTCAGTATTGTATTTTGTATTTACATACAAGGATTACAGTTTTCATGTTCCCCTCTCTGCTTATGGCCTTGATCATGTGGGTTCCTTGATAAAGTTTTCAGTAAACACAGCGAAAAACCGCAACTTTGACCACATCAAAGATAAGTTCTGGGTTTCTTTGAATTTATTGACAGGTTCTGAATTCTGAGTTCATGGTCAATATTGTTGTGAGTAAGTCGACACATTTCATCAGAACTTGTGAATGCCTTCTTCCGTGTTTTAGTGATTTTCACAAAAGTATTCTAATAAAAGTTTCAAAATTAATATTGAACATAACAAACATAGGGCCACGGTCCCTGAAGCTACTATAGACATTGATACAAAATTAAGTATTTTCTGACTGTATGAAATTATCTCACTAAGGTCATCCTGGGGACCTGTTAACCAAATATTAAAGCTGTCTGACCAGCAGTTTTGAAAAAAAAGTCATCGTTGATGACACAGTCCCCACTTGTTAATGTGTACTTTGATTACAATAAGTCCTCAGAGATAGAGTCCTCTTCATTAATTAGGTCTGTGATAAAAAAATACTTTGATACAGATGGCACTCAATGGCCAAGAATGAGTTCCATAGTGTTGAAAACATAAAACCAATGTAGGCCATCATCCTAATTACAAAAGGTCATTAAACAAGTCAATTAGGAATTAATTGACAGGATGTTGCCAAACATTTTTGCATACTATCCTAACACTAACAGATTATCACCGGTACCATATTTCATAAAGTTTGATGTACTATTTACAACACTATGAGATCAACATCTGTATCAAGTTTCATCAAATTTGAAGCAGTATTTGTGGATATATCACTCTAATTAGGAAAGTTCATTACATATGCAATTACAAATTAATTAAAATGACACTGATACATGACTACAGTGGTAAATCCAATGGATATGAGAATTTTTTTCAATGGCATTTTGAGAAGATTTTCCTATTTCCTGTCAGAGATTTTGCCGAGACATTACTGTGAAATGAATGACTTGCCTCTCTGCTGGGACTGTGATACGTGTTATATGCGTTATGTTGCAATAAAATGAACGTATATTTGCAAAAATTTGTTTTGCCATATTTTTGGTCCTCAAAAAAGTTGCTCAGTTGCCAAAATTTCAAACTGAATAGTGTTCATGGTGGGATGTTACAAACTTGCTGAGTCTTGTTCTTTCTTACCTCGGAAATATTAAATTTTCACCAGAGTTTCAGTTTTGTATTTCAGATGTCTAACAAACGTTGACACAGTAGGTTTCCTCTTGAATTTGTATCATATATTCACTTTTTCACCACCATGGTTTCACCCAAACAGTCAGTATGCAGATTTTGGTTTCAGAGAAAAAATTATCCAATATTTACTAATAGTTGAAGTTCAAAATAGCTACCATCCCTTTGTTATATATAAGGGGGAAAATAAAATTTCCGATTTTCACAAAACTAAGCTGGTGAAAACTTTATAGACTTCATAAGCTGCAATTATATTGTTAAAGTCTGAGAGTACAAATACCTGTCTCGGAGGTGCATTCTACCTGAACAATCAAAATTGTTATAATTATCATGGATGGAACAATAAAAGAAGTACTTACATTGATTCCTCATGATAAGTTCTCAGTGACAACTTTCTATAAACCTATGACTTAGAGAAGCCAAGAGGCAGGATGGGTTCTTGATAGATGTATATCAAAAGTTACTCGGTAGGTTTCTTGATGGAACTATCAACAGATCTGTTATGGGATTGGTTCTTGATGGCAGTATCAACAGTCACTGGATTGGTTTATTGATGGCAGTACCAACAGGCCAGGTACAGGTTGGATTCTTGATGACTGTAGAAATAGCTACAGGATGGATTCTTGATGGCCATAGCAATAGTTACAGGATGGATTCTTGATGGTTGTAGAAATACAGGATGGATTCTTGATGGCTGTAGAAATAGCTACACAATGGATTCTTGGTGGCTTTAGCATTAGTTACAGGATGGATTCTTGATGGATGTAGAAATAGCTGGATGGATTCTTGATGGCTGTAGCAATAGCTACAGGATGGATTCTTGATGGCTGTAGAAATAGCTACAGGATGGATTCTTGATGGCCATAGCAATAGCTACAGGATGGATTCTTGATGGCTGTAGAAATACAGGATGGATTCTTGATGGCTGTAGAAATAGCTACAGGATGGATTCTTGATGGCTATAGCAATAGCTACAGGATGGATTCTTGATGGATGTAGAAATAACAGGATGGATTCTTGATGGCTGTAGAAATAGCTACGATATGGATCCTTGGTGGCTGTAGAAATACCTACAGGATGGCTTCTTGATGGTTATAGCAGTAGTTACAGGATGGATTCTTGATTGCTGTAGAAATACAGGACGGCTTCTTGATGGCTGCAGAAACAGGATGGATTCTTGATGGCTGTAGAAATAGCTATAGGAAGGATTCTTGATGGCTATAACAACAGCTACAGGATGGATTATAAATGGCTGTAGAAATAGCAACAGGATGGATTCTTGATTGCAAAGCCAATAACTTTATTGATGGCAGTACCAATAACACTGAGGCACGATTGGTTCTTGATGGCAGTACCAACAGGCAAGATACAGGATGGATTCTTGATGGCTATAGCAATAGCTACAGGATGGATTCTTGATGGCTATAGCAATAGTTACAGGATGGATTCTTGATGGCTATAGCAATAGTTCTAGGATGGATTCTTGATGGCTATAGAAATAGCTATAGGATGGATTCTTAATGGCTATTACAATACTTACAAGACTGGTTCTTTTTGCCTATAGCAACAGTTACATGATGAATTCTTGATGGCTATCAAATCGCTACAGGATGGATTCATGATGGCTATAGCAATAGTTACAGGATAGATTCTTGATGGCTATAGCATAGTTGCTGGCAATAGCAAAAGCTACAGGATGGATTCTTGATTGCTATAGAAATGACTACAGGATGGATTCTTTATAGCAACAGCAATAATTACAGGATGGATTCTCCTTGATGACCAAAGAAATAGTTACAGGATGGATTCTTGATGGCTACAGCAACAGTTCCAGAATAGATTCTTGGGCTATAGCAATAGCTATGGGATGGATTCTTGATAGCAGTACCTACAGTAAAAGGATACCTGGGTTCTTGACTGTAGTATCAGTAATGGGAGGATTGGTCCTTGATATCAGTATTAACAGAAACTGACACATGATTGATTCTTGAAGGGTTTTACCAATAGTCACAGGGACAGTTCTTGATACCAGTAGCAGCAGCAGGTACCAACATGACTGAGACAGGATGCATTCTTGATAGAAGTACTATCAGTGACAGGATTGGTTTCCGATTGCGGTATCATCTGGAATGAGATAGGAAGACTTCATTGTGAGAAACATGGATATTGGGTTTTATCATTGTGCAAAGTGAAACATAACCATTATCATCATCTTAATCATCATCATTACCATCATCATCTTAATCATCATCACAATCATCATAATCACCGTCGTCATCATCACTGTCATCTTCATCATCATCATAATCATCATCATCATTATCATCTGCATCATCATTTTAAAATGATATAATGTCATGGAAACGGCTCCTGCAGAGAAATCACAACTTTCTCCAAGTGGTGATGATGTTTATGATGGGTGTGAAATTGACAATAGAAGTAATGATGATGATGAAGACGATGATGATGATAATGATGTAGATGATGGTAGTTGGAACCTTGCAAAATATTAGCTTGATACTGCTCAATTCCAAGCAGGAATGGATTACTTATTCCGTACACTTTAAATGCTGGCAATTAAATACAGGAAGATAGAGTCAGAAACTACCAGAGAGTGCAATATATAATGAAACATTTAAAGGATATACCTGTGGACTGAATTGTTTGACAAGCAGTGTATATCTCTGGACATCATCTGGATGAGTTACGTTCCATATTAAACTGCTACTGATACAGCTAATCAAGTTTCACTTTGCGCTACATGGATGCTATTGAATACTGGGTAGGTTGCCAATAACCCAAGCAGTCAGACATGAACAGTATACACAGATGAGAAAAGAAAACGAAAGAATGCTGAGAAGGGTTATTATGACCCTGACATCTGAATCTTTCATTTGAACCCAGAACTTATCAACAGTAAACTGTTGGGAAAACTGAAGGCTGAGGGGTTAGAGCTTAGGTTTACAGCTGAAGTCTATTAGATCACTGGCAAATTGCCCACAGTTGAATATTTTTGGTGTTTAGTAAACGTAAGGTTTCCTCATGCTGAGGAACTTCTTATCATATTCCTTGATTTCAAGTAAAATATTCAAGCCAACAGCCTTGCATGTCCTGAAGACGGTTGCTCGAATTAGTTTTACCATTCATATTGCTGACGTTAGCTATATCAGTTTGCTGCAAGCATGTCCAAGCTTGGTAGATTACAGGAAGTACAGTTGTTGGTATGGCTACCTACACCAATTAGTCACTATTGGTTTATCTGCTGTATCTGCTGGACAAGGTAAGAACAAGGAAAAATTCCTATTCTTTTCCTCATTGTGATGTACTCCAGACCAGAAGGGAGAAATTGGAACAATTTATTTGAAGTTTCTCTGATCTTTCAGGTAAAATAATTTAAATAAGCAAATATGAAGGTTTTGCAACTGATTCAGTCTCGCTGCCTGTTTACAACAGCCAATACATAATGAAACTGTGATTTTTGGCCATGCTTTGGTCTTGGCAGTGCTTTAAGTGATGCCTGAATATTTTCCAAATTTCGAGCTAAATTTTAATGAATTACAATGTGGGTGCCATGGCTTTCTGGAAGACATGCATTTGGTACACATGCAAGAAGTTCAGAAAGTCTATTGGTAAACATATGTTGGGAGACACTGCTTTCAATGGTTAGTTGTTTCAACATTGCTGCACCTCTTGAGAAGCTAATCTCAGTCCTAATGCAGCACTGTACTTGTTCACTGCACAATAGCAATCCAAAGAAGTTTCAAAGTTTACTTGACCTACTGAATTTTCACGTATCAGGGTCACGTTAACATAAATGGTCAGGAGTTCACTTTATGACTTGGAGAGTTCTCATGTACTTTTCACTTGCGAGCAGTTTGTGAATAAAACTCATGAATGGCAAGGGTCATTCCTGGGTCTTTCTAAATGTAGCACTTACAGATAACAATGTATCATAGTAGAATTAGATTCAAAACAACACAATGAAAACATGTAAGTTACTTTTGCCTAATGTTCACCATATAAACTCTGCCATATTGATGGCAGTTAAATCATACTTTGGGAGATACTGCTAAATTTTGGGTCAAAAATATGAGAGAGTAGCCTGTACAGAAAACTCAGTTGTTATTGTGAAGTGACATGGTCTGAGGAGGAATGTTTGCTTTTTGTCAACCATGTTCAATGGCGTAGCTTGATTTGTAAACAGGAAACTTGATGTGAAAGAGTTGAAAAGACTCAATAGCGGTGTGACAATAGAATACTAGGTACAGCAGCAGCATGGTTGTAAAACCAGTGCATAACTTCTACTTTTGCAAAATTTTCACTGGAGATCAAAAACACTTGCAACAAGATTTCTGTGGTTTGATGAATGTGGATTCATTGTTAATGAAAGAAAGCAACTAACAATTATAAATAAAAAAAATTTTCATATTTTTAACACTCATCTAACAGTAATTATTGTCATTACAAATCTACTTGCAACAAATATATTTCTTTTAGCAATGTCTGATATCATCATTTCTTTTCAACATCTGATATTACCAAAGTCAGACAGTTTTCAAAAATATCCATTGATAATACGTAAAACTTTTGAGAGTAACTACGTTATTCCCACCATCCACATGTGGTAACAGGTGCTGAGATATTTGACTTCAAATTTAGTTTTCCACTCACTGCATAGACATAACAATGTTTTATTTGAGCTTTGGGGATTTGTAAATTTGTCTATGTGTTGAAAGGAATGATTTCCTTACGGTACGGTAGGAGTATTATGACATACACAAAATCTAATGTACTTTAAAGTCTGGAACTGTGAAAACGATACCCTGTTTAAATCAGTCAGTTTCCGTAATCTATACTGCATATGGACAGTATAAAGTGTCCTTCCAACAAATCAAGAAGATGATAAAGAATCTCCTTTATGTGAAACTCTCTACATATACATCATCTGACATTGCTTTCAGGAAGAATCATTTTTTTCATGATAGTAAAAGGTTTCACTTATTTCTGAGTTGTACATACAAGCGACGTATTTATTGCTTTGATTACATTTGTGTGCGATGTGTGATGCCGAGTATATGAGTGCCAGTGCTTCATGAACGCTACAGCATGTGGAGGGGTTTGCAGTTGGAAGCTCTTTTCAACTCACTTAGTGAACCATTTTTTTCCAAGGGTGGGGATTTAGCGGAGTTGTTTTGACTGTGATGTTTTGATCTTTTCTTGGTGACTGGGTGTCACTTGCTGTGAGTTCAGTGGAATCCAATCCAGAATTTACTGAATGATACTGAAAAATGCAGGCCTTTTCAAAATCCTCTGAATCTGTTCTGTCAAGAGAACTCTCAAGGGATCATTATAGTATTTCAAGAGATTAGAATAAAAAAAAATATAGCCTAACAGAGGAATGGACAGTTGTCTAGTTTTGGGGATAAAAATATGCCAACTTGAAGGTATATTTGACTATTCACAACTGGTAACTGTTTTCTCATACCTTCGAATTCTAACAGTACTGGCATCTGCTGTGGTCATCAATGGTCACTTCTGTCCTTTGGCAGTGGTCACTTGTTAACCTCCACTGGTGGTCACCATTATCTCCTGGCGGTATAGTCAATTGTAGCCTTCACTCATGGTCACTCCTGTCAGATACCAGTGGTCACTTGTAAGCTCCATTCATCGTCACTTCAGTTAGATACCGGTGGTCACCTGTAACCTCCACTACTGGTGACTCCTGTCAGATACCAGTGGTCAATTGCAATGTCCACTTATGGTCACTCCTGTCAGAAAAAAGTGGTCATTTGTGACCTCTAATGATGGTCACTGCTTTCAACTGGTGGTGGCCACTCATATCCTGCTGATGGCTACTCCTATCTTACAAATGGGAGATTCAAATTAAGTGTTTTTCTACCAATTTTCTTAAGGTAAGGAGAATTTGTGAAAAAAGATGTAAACTTTTTCAAATACTTAGATTGAGGAAAATTTACACATCTTTTTCTCATATGAGAATGTACATTATGGGTTATCTTGCAAATTTGGACTCACAAAGCAAACTTGCTAAGATGTACTGATATTTAAAATTCAAAATGGCTGTCATTCTCTATATTAACTGTACCGGGAAAAGTAAGAAAGTTTAACTTTTTGTAAAACAAAAGGAATGAAAACCAAAGAGTTATCTTTACAGGTTTCAAAATGGGTCCAAGCAAATTGTAAAGTAGAAAGGAACTGCGAGAGATTTTGAGTCCAAAAGCTGATCAGATTTTGCATCCAAACTCGGCTTCTGAAGGCCATTCTGCCCTGGAAGCAAAAACACTCTGTCCTTTCAAACAAACTTTTACGGCTGATTTATGTCGCATTTTCAACAAAACTGCTATGAATAACATTTTTTTCTATTTGTACCACAGAGTCCCTGTCATGTAGGATCAATATTTTGATATGTTCATCGAAAACTACCAGAAAGCTACGATGTCCAGCCAGAGGCGTTAAGTGTTATCTGGTAGATGTTTGAAAATACTCAGTAATGTCCACCATAACATCTGATTCAATAAAATTTGCAGCTGCCGATAATTTCACAGATGGTTTGTGGCATAACTCCACGTTCTTTCCACACACTGTAGTTTTCCTGCCCAGAATCAGGCATATTACTTTACAGCTTCTAGAAAACAAAAAACTGCCCCCTAGGTCATCATGTAGGCAAATGTAGTAAAGTAGTCTTGCTGTTGGTGTTCAATTATTGCTGGTGTGACTGCCCTACTATGATTTGTTTTGATGGAAATCCACTTCAACATCTTATAAACTCTGTCGCACAAATCCTATATTTTTGAATGAAAAGCATCCGCATCCTTGGAGTGTAGTATTTTCAAAAAGGGTTACAGTCACAAATGCCACTCTATAAACAAAATATAAATCTCTGCAAATGTCAAAGTGTGATTACGTTCTGCTACCTCATTGGGAACAATTTTGCCAACTGTACAGAAGAGCTGTGAGCCATATAAATTTGCATATCAGAATATGGTACACTGTGATGTCATGGTGGTGTACTGTGATGTCATTGTATGCAAATTTACATTGCTTCATGCATCTTATCCTTTAATCTAGAAAGTAGCCAATTTGTGTAACTGTGGAGGTTTCTACAGTGTGGACAAATTCTCAAGTTGACTATGCAACTATGTATATGCTCACTCCCAACTTTTACTGGATGTCTATAAATTTTTATAATCTGGTCTTTGCAGAGATATTGTCACGTGATGCATACTTTACGGTGTTTCTTGAACATTGTTGACCTTTCAGTCACGACCTATTGACAATTTATCAAGTTGTTTCTACAAATTGAACGTACAACTGATAAAATCTTTATTGCAATGTAAAACACAGGAAAAACCCACGATGTTTGCACTGGTTGGAGGTAATGCGATTGTGGCGAAACATGAAGTCATCGGATGTGCACCTGTTACACTATATGCATTTCTGCTTGGGCTTCGTAAGATGGAAAGTGTATTGACAGAATAGAGGACATATTGTCATGTTTGTCTTAAGAGATCTATTTGCTGTTACAAAACGACTAACACTATGTCTGTGTTTGCTCAAATGAATTTGAACTGATACATGGTAACAATTTTTACCGATTTAAATGCTGTTTTCTCCAAGGCAGTTATGGTCAGATGTAGTAGTGTGCAAGACTGTAATGTGTGTGCGCTTGTATGCATGCATCGAACTTGTAGCTGTGACACAAATCATAGGCTTGTCGTTTTCTTGAAAGGGAGGCTGTCGTGGGAACTGCGCATGTGCAACTTTCTTGTCTACAATGTATTTCATGCACGATGCATCTGGATGCATCGAGTCAACATAGCAGCAACATTTAAATTATATGATATTCACTGTTAACAAACATGTTTTCACTTTCAGCAATCACCAACATACCATAGATACAGTGTTTACATCAGTCGTAGGGGTCCCTGGCAACCTTTGAGCAGAGTTCCGACGACTGCCTCCCTTTAAACAGTCTCAGGCAATACCACCTCAATTTTTCGTTTTAGTCTAGGTACTTTTTGACCTGTTTCTATAGTTCTCAATACACTGATGAATATTCATATCGACTGAGATTTCAGAGAAAGTACAGATGCTCATGTATGGGAGCAATGCAGGGCAATTCTCCACTGGATTCAAAACAGGTTCAGGGCCACTGGGAAATCTAGTAAGAAAAGGTATGGAGACTAATAAATTATTTGGTTTCTGGTCTTCAAGAACCTAAAATATGACTCGGAAGAAATGTTGATTGGGTTGTTCATTTGGTTGGTTTGTGTCAGAAAATATCACACAGCCTCTGATCCTTCGATGGAAAACAGATTTTTCGGTCTATTTCCACAAAAGAGAAAACCATCTGGTTAGAAAGCACGGCAACCTTTTCATTTGTGTTAAATTTGTGCTTGTTTCCTGTCTTTTGCTTGATATATTTTGGATGCTGAAAGAGTTCTACAATTGCAACAAGCTGGGGGTTGAGCATTATATTTGTAGTTACTGGTACTCCCCCAATTCCCATATTTTCTGCATTTCATCATCTCAAGTGTAATTAAAATGGAAATTTTCAACACATTCTTTCTTGAACACACACTGACAGCTGCAGTTAAATATTGGAGATCGTTTTCGAAGTTGTCCATACAGCCTTTGAAGTTTTTTTCAGTGTTCCATGGAAATTTGAACACTCATTTGGACAAGATGGGATGTATACCAGGATTCTCAAAGAAGGGGTTTTCAGGGATGGATCACCCTCAGCCTCATTTCAGAGGTGATCTATTCTTATGCTAATTAGCTGACAAAAGAGAAGCTACAAGAGGCTGTAGAACATGCAAATATACCTTTTTTTCAGATATCCCATAATGCACTGCTGCAGCTGTTTAAAAACTATTTACACATATTTGAAAAAAGTCGTGTGTTTATTGTACACTTGTAACAAACATTTTTCGCTGTATATATATTGTATCAAATTGTCCGGTAATAAAAATCACAATTATCCCAAAATATGTTTGGTGCTTTGTGTTTTGGTCTTCAATAAATATATCATCCAGGGTAACATCAGCCACAAAGGACATATAAGTTACCCTAGCGAGAAAAGCATAAGAAAGATGACTATTTAACCCTTTGCACCTTGACCTCCTGGTGACCTATGACATCATCTGGACATTTTTTTCCAAGCCTGGTTCAAAGGGTTAAGGTGTTCACCCAAATTCCCTGAAAAAAGTCCACAACCATCATTTGTAAGATGGGATTGGGCCAGACCATAGTGGTGAAAGGGTTAATTTTTGTGAGTTTATTGCCTTCCTCATGAGTTTGTATCCATAGCAATCTATGGTCATAAGAATATCTACAGGGTCAAGAGTTTTGACTTTGTTTAACATTTCAATTATTCCTTTAAAAAACAATTCCTACTGCAGCTAAAACAATGTACCCTATTCAATCTGTAATATTATTGTTGACAAATGATTTCTTGTCTCGACTGAAATTCAGTTGTAAACAATAACATTAGCCATCACTCACTTTGCAGCTGACTTGATGAGTTGAACTCTAGGCATTTGGACATAATTGTTCGGGTAGAACACAAGATGGCATTTTGTAAACATAACAGAGATAATAGAAAATACACTAAAAGTAGCCGCTAATGGAGTTTTAAATAAATCAACAATTGATTCTGATAAGTGAATGCATCTGAAGGACAGGGAATTCACATAACTGTAGTAATGGGTTGAATGTCCTCACAATCAAATAAATTCCCACTGCGTACGGATGTTCATTATCCAAACTTTTTCTACTACCTACTTGTGATAATTAGTTATAACCTGCACAACACAAAACTACACTTTCTTTCTACCGCGGCTCATTCTATAAATGTACATTTGTTCATCTAAAACCTAGTATTTAACACAACACCAAACTGGAGCTTGGCTATCTATATCAGTCTTAACACTCCACTGTCCGGGAGACGCTAAACTGACTGATATTATATGCTTAGATTTCACAGTTTGAGTGAGTTTACAAAACCTGATGGTTCCTCCCGGATTCAATTCCATGCTCAGCGACCATGATGACGTGGCAAATGGTGAAATCCCCTCCAAGGCATGTGAAATCCTACACTCCTTACCGAGTTAAGTGCAACGGAACTAAGTGGCTGACATGGGGATAGTTTAGCACAGCATACTACCTTCTGTGCAACTACACATAGCCGTAACCTCTGCCATGCTGAAAGGCCATTGTGAGTTACAAAAAAAAAATGGCCATGGTGGTTTTACAGCAAATGACCATGGAGAGCTAAGGGAAGTAATCATCATTTTCCATGAAACTATTTCTGCTTCATGGTTTATGTGACAATTCTTGTAAATTTCATCATTTGCAAACACTCATATTTAACTCTACCTAAAAACTTTCTTCACAGCATTCAAACGACAAACTATTTGTGTGTCTACCGGGTATGTACATACTGCAACGAAGTCAGTATGATGATAAACTTTCACTAACTGCATCTACCTTATAGGGACAAAGTCACCCATTTTTTCATGAATTTTGTTTGACACGAGATACTACTTATATTGTTTGACATGTTGAAAGATACTGAATAAATGGATGACCATGCATTTTTTCTACACTGGTTTTAGACAAATTAAATGAAACCATCGCTAGAATGAATTAATGGTCATGACCATTAATTCATTTTCGCGATGTTTCATGTATCGTGTCTAATACCTGGGTCGAATATATGCATGGTCACCCATTCAATCAGTATCTTTCAACATGTCAAACAATATAAGTAGTATCTCGTATCAAAAAAATTCATGAAAAAATGGGCGACTTTGTCCCTTTAAATAAACGATAACTTACTTTTCACTTTTAATAACCATAATCTAATCTACATTTAATGACCTCAACTTCCTTCGATGGCCATAATCTACCTTAAATAACCATAATCTTCCTTTATTAACCATAATCTACCTTAAATAACCATAATCTTCCTTTATTAACCATAATCTACCTTAAATAACCATAATCGACCTTTATTAACAATAATCTACATTTAATGACCTCAACTTCCTATTATGACCAAATCTACCTTAAATAACCATAATCGACCTTTATTAACCATAATCTACCTCAAATAACCATAATCTTCCTTTATTTACCATAATTTACATTTATTTGACTATAACCTACCTTCAATGACCATAATCTACCTTAATAACCATAACCTTCCTTCCATCATTTGATGGTTTACAGTTACTATACAAAATTCAACTAATCTATTTCGTAAAATACAAATTACCACAGCGACTAACACTAAAAAGTTGACTCACATACGAGCATTGATGAAATAAAAAACCTTTGTCTATTCAGATCCTTCAATCCACCATTTTTTTTTCATCACTCATCTCTTGTGGATCACTCAAGCAACGATATCACACGTCTGCTTCCTTTAAGTGAGGTACAAAAGTTCAACCCTTTGTGCCCTTTTGCACACTGTGTTGGAATTCAAACCAACTGCCCTCCAATCACCGGGTACACCTACATACTTCACTGTCTGAAGCGTGCGGAGTCAGACAGTGCCTTGGTTCTTAATCACATGTCTGTTTTTCTCTTCTACCACGGCTTGAGGACAACACTACAGATAACATTCAAGTTACACCGCCAGTCGAGCATTGTTGTACACAGTGTCCCAGAAACTTCCACGTCATTGAACCAAGAAGTCAATACAAAGCACAACCTTCTGTCTGACCATCTCTTTGGATTTAATGTATTTTTGAAATAAAGTTCATGACCTCACCGACACAAAAAGGAACTACACCCACACATCGCTAACCAACAAAACACAGCCTTTGCTTGTCTTGTTCTAACCTCAAAGCCCTCCTGGATTTCCGATAGAAAAAGAGAACTGACTTTTCTTGTGTCGATATGTCTGGAAAGCAGCGTGAAAAATGCCTCCTTTAGGCGATGAAATGTCTACGTGGTTGTCTCTGAAAGTGCAATTTCAGTGAACAGGAACTTCCCTAGACCTGGCTACACTTGGAAAAAAAACAATTGTTCTGTATCTGGAGGGGACTTGGAATGTACTGATGGGTTAGACGGACGATACACCATGACACATTTTTGTCATAATCATTCAAATCCTTGCATTTTCACAAGATCATCTGCGATGACGACCTATCGTCTAGGGCTTCTGTTCATTCCGACAAAAATGAAAAGATTTATTGTCATTTATCTGACGAATGAGGTACTGAGAAATTTCTGGATTTTATAAAAACTCTATGTAGAGCTCACCTCAGAACTGACCTAGTGGTAAGGGTTGGACGTTAGTCACTGAAAAATTTAAAGTGCCTCTGTGAAGCTGACATTTACAAATTGAAAATGTCTGCTTATTTTGTCCGCAGACAAATTCTCGTTATGTGTGGTGTACTTTGTAAAATGAGCTTGCTTCAAAAGTGCGTTCTAAGATTTGAAGTAGGAACGTCCCAAAGTCTTGAAACTGCTGCATCCAAATCCATGCATTTATCACATGTTGATACTGTGCATGTTGATACCTCTGAGTAAAAAGACATTTGCATATGGGTGATTTACATAAAATTTACATACGATTTACATATGAACAATAAAAGACGAAGCCCATCAAAGCTACAAAGAGTGAAGCAGCAGCATTTGATGTGTAAATGTCACAAGTTGAAATGCAATGATCATGACTGCATATCGTACATCTGGCCTGCACAGGTGCATTAACTCTGTAAGTTACAGATATGATTTTTTTGTAACATTTAATTTCAGTACAGACTGTGCCAAACTAAAACATCTCCACAGTGTTACTAAAATACATGTTTCATCAGTGCAAATGATTCAGTAACAGCTTTCTTGTTTGTAACACATTACTGACAAAGTTCTCTGCACGGTAAAAACAAGATTTCACCCCTCTATACGAATTTCAATCTATTGTAATTAATTGCTACCATAAATTCTTCTCACAGAATACCCTGAGGAAACACCTTGAGGTTAGCCTTGTTCGAAATTATAATATGAAAATGTTTCTCATCAAATGGTGAATGGTGAAAATAGAACTGTTTTTCCTTGCCGTAACATTTTGCAGCTAAATAAAAACAGACGCAGGTTCCTTTTCTTTTTCTCAAAAATGTTCCTTGTACAGGAAAACTGATATGGATGATCAGGAAATCTTGAGTCACTGGAGGTTTGCTAATGACTGGGAAATCTACAGGTTCCAGGAGTCTTGTCCTTGTCTTTGTCACCAAGGTAAAAGGAAACCTGCAAGGCCATAATCATCTCTGGGCAACTGGTTGTTTGGGGGAGAAACAGGCTGATGCTGAAATGGCCTCCTGGTAGCAGCAATGGATCACTCTCTCACCAAGGACAACACTGGCAAGTACAAATGCCGCTGTTTTATCCAAAGAATACAGCGACACAATTTGACAGTCCGTACTTATTTCTGATGCATGTACACATACCTCAATGATCCTGATTATTTCCACAAACATGACTTCCACAAGAATTTATGCATGAAATCAGACAGTCACGTGTTTCTCATACAACCACTTTAAAATGTACACTTTTTTCTCATTTCATATACTATTTTATTTGCAAAGACAACTATAACATCGCCGATTTCTCAAATTATACATAGGCAGGAGAAGTGTTTCAAAAAGAAGCTTTTTAACATGAAAATAGATTTATTGCATAAAATCAGCTATATTGCATGAATTTTGCACACAGATGCACACATTTGTCTCTACTCATTCGTGTAAACCAACATTCTGTGCTCTATGTCTCTATACCTTCCAACTTCACTTTCGACGTTGACATGAATCAACATATACGTCTACTATTAATTCATTTTCTCATTTCATTCTTACTTTAGAGCCCCATATGCTGTAACTTTTGGTACATTTTCGATTATTTTGGTTCTGTTTGTAAAATTTAGTTTCTTGTGGTACTCCCAACTTGTCCAACACAAAGCCTGCATGCATGTCATGTCTAATTTATTATGAACACCACCATTGTAGATCGGACACAGTGTGTTGTGTTGCCAGGGTTGATTCCTCAGATTTCAACGTACTTTCTGGAGAAATTTGTTTTCAAGAACCAAAATCATGGAAAAAGTAATCAAAAGTAACAGCCCTCATAAAAACACTTGTCAGTTCATTATTGCTTTCAAAATAAATATATCAGTTCTGTTCAGCAAAAGCAAAAAAGGGACAACTTCACATAGCCTTTGCTCCATGTATTGAATATTTTTTTCCAAAAGCTCTTTGTAAATTCTGGAAAATTTGTTGCAAACTCCATGATCTTCAGCAGCTTTGCAGTTGGCATGCAACTTATTTCTGTTTTCTTTACAGGTACACTTTGTAACTTTCGGAAATTTATCAGTACTTTTTATACAGTATACTGAACATAATTCTGAGCAATCTCCCTAAACAAACGCATGGAAAGCTTGTACCACATTATCTGTTGAACGTTTGGCATACGCATTCAACTCTACATTTGCTTTGTATTTTTCAATGATAACAATCTTTGGTGCACCGGCATAGCTTTTTCAAATTGAAAAAAAAAAACACAAATAATTTGAAATGTATTCAACAAAAATACTCAAAATCTACTGTCCTCATCTAGTTCAGCCATATGCCATATCAACATTTCTTGCATTTTTGAAAAAAAAGATCAGATATGAAAAACAGAAATGTGTTTCTTACTTACATGCACATATATGTGATATAAATATTGCAGATTTGATAGACGGGAAAATTTCATGATAATAATTTTCAATGTGTTGGAGAAAATTTTAAACATCAACAAAACAATGGCATAAGAACTTCAATGTAGGATAAAAAACGTAAATTCTTCAAATTCCTCACCTCTAAATTTTAATTGAGATTTTCCCTGTGGAATTTTAAAATAAAAGTTGGGTTTTTGAGATCGCAATATTTGGAGATCCAAAAGTGATTTCAAAACATTAAAACTACAGGATTTTTATCCTACATCAATTTCTGGGTGTGAAATTTCCTGTTTTGCTCCGAAAGGTAACTTGTAACTGATGATTTTTTCATTATTTTTATTTTTTAATGTCAACTATAGGTTCTTGTTCAACTCCCCAAAGCATGTTGAGATACACAGTATGAAGCTTGTCAACTCAGCCTATACATGTGTAAACTGCATTGTTATTGTTGACAAGTGAATTCTGGTCAGGACTAGAATTCCAATGTAAACAATAACAGTGCATTTTACACCTACAGATGCTTGGTGACAAGCTTAATATAGATGTTTCAACATGCTTTTGGGAGTCTAATAAGAACTTGCCATCGACATACAAACAAAAACAGTGAAAAAGTCATCAAAAAGTTACCGGTCTTTTAAACTTGAGCGGAACTGAAAAATTGCAAAACAGCAAACTTTTACAATACAACATGAGCTTTTGAAAACAGACTACATATTCTGAAAGAAAATGACAATTGTGAGTTGTAATCACAACGACCAAATGTAAACTGTCTTACTTTCCAGGCATTCACCATCAAGCTATGATTTTGACAGTGCTGCTGTACATGATGACGATTGCTTTTTTCAACTAGATGAGAAAAGGGTTTTCAGTTTTAGATGTTTGTGGGACAACACTCTGCAGCAATGCACAGGAACATACACACTTCCCACACCTTCTCATTTAACACACACTTCCATCTAACTTGTTAGAAACATTTTATGGTACATGTACAGCGTTTTCATTCAGAAGAAAGAAAAATCTCTGACGAGCTGTGTCATCCAAAATTTACAGCAATTCTAAAGACCACGAAACATCAAAAAAGGGAAGCTATGTTAATCATATTGATAAAAATATTGAATGTATTAAAATAAAGTTCCTTAACCTCTAGTGAGAATGACAGTTATAAAAATAGAGTTATCTCAAAGCGAAGTCACGCAGAAAATGACGGAAGTTACTAGCAATATATAATGATTCTCTGAAACAAGGTATGAAGTGAGCCATGTGATACTGACATATAAATATACGCTGGTGTTAAGGACAGGAATTTGCTTTGTATCTAATCTTGGTGTCTTTAACCCTTTGAGGGCTGTAATTTCCCCCCACTAAAATTTCTATGTGACATTTTACCAATTTTTGTGAATTTTTCTGTAATTTCTTTATAATTTTAGACCTTATAGACTTGTGCTTTCAATGGCTACAATTTTGACCAAAATTTTGAGAAAAATCTGGAAAAATTGACTAGATCTGAAAAACGTTGCTGGCTATGTTTTATTCTATAAAGGCAACAAAAGTTGACTATGGCACTCAAAGGGTTACAAGTAACGGTAAAATTTATGAGTATGGCACTTATGAAGAACAATGGAACAAACAAATGAATGAACGAATGAAAGTAAAAAGTGTGGTAAAACTTTTCACTGGGACAGTGAATTGAATGAGTTGACTATTTTTAACTGACAAAAAAAACCAAAATCTTAAAGGTTGAAACACACATTTGACAGAAATAATGAAAAGTGAACATATGAGCACATATTGAAAGTGACAAACTATGTCATGGATAATATCTAATAACAACAGATACAGAGAAAATACATGTACAGAATGAGATGTCTTGAACTGTGTTCACTAAAAGAAATGGAATTTGCTATCATAATATGACATGTGAGACTAGAACCGTAAATATTTTTGCATATGAGTTTTCATACATCATAAAATTATGAAATTACCAAGGTCCTGTTTTGGCAAGATTTGAAATCAGCATACAGTAACCAAGTCAACAGTTTGCATGCTGGGAACAGACGGAAAATCAACCAATATGCTTTCAGTGCGCTATTTTACACCAGTTATCATTACCCTCTCAAGTTTACTGGGTTATTCCATCATAATTTAGGGGTAATAATTCTTTCTTGCTTTGTGATAAATTTCACAGACAAGTTTTAAGCCTCTTAATCGCAAGAATGGTGTTTACCCTGAAATATAAACTAATTCGATGACAACATAGAAAATCAAAGTATCGGAAAAAAGATGACATAAAAAGATGTTTCCAGACACAACAAAACAACCGTCATGACATTGCTGATGAAACACTTATGTACAATGCGCCTTTTTCAATGTAAAAACAATTTGCATGTCCACTTTGCATGTCCGTAATTATCAATAACAGTTCAACAGAAAAGTGCTGATCATTTACCATGGAAACTGTTGTCATGTCAACATACAAGCTGTTACCATGGCAATGCATCAAATTTAATAATGGACAAAGTTTCTGTTTTAAGAAAATATTATTGTTAGTGTGGAAATACCCAAATGTTACAATGGAAACAAACTACCTGTTGCCATGGAAATTTACAAATTGTTGTCGTGGAAATGCATGAATTACTGAAATAGACATTCACACTAAAATTTCTCAAAAGACATAGAAAGTTATCAGAATGACTGCAGCGTGACTAGTGGTCTGTATAAAGCAACATCTTCAATATATGCAAACTTAAACAGATACCATGAAAGATTTATAAAGTCTGCTGTTTTTTTTCAAGGTAATCATTTTAAAGCGAACGTCAAAATGAACGGAGATCAACTTTGATAAGCCCCTATCAATTTCCCTCGTAATCTTCCAATATCCCTTGGGAAAACACCAAGGTACTTTGGTTGGTGTTGCCGATAAACAGGCCAATAAACATACAAGGCGCCTGCTGTGTTACCGCCATTCGATCTCCCTTCTATTTCTGGCTCCCTTTCCGGAAGAAACCATTTTGAAGCCCAAGTGGTTGACAAGAAATGAAATAAAGCGTGCGATTTTAGACCTTTAATTGTAATAATAATTTCAAACTCGATTTTTCACAGAACTTGTTTTGCATTGTTACGTGCGTCGATCCTGTTATCGTGAAGTATTTCCCGTATGCAGTCATGTCACATGACATACTTTACCCAAATTGAATAGTAAATTCCATGAGCTTGTAAACAACTGTCAGTGTGAGAGCCCGATAAAATTAGAAACATTCACATGGATAAAATTAGAAACATTCACATGGAACGACTGAAATACAGCCAGTTAGTATATCTAGTGAAAGACAATGTTGTTGTACTGAGTGAGGCCCTGATTTGACTCTCGGCGGCTGGTGAACTTCTACTCGTGGAAATGCCCAGTTCTACGGTATTTCATTATGACATCGTTCACAGTGCTGAGCGATGCATTTCTGTGTCGAATACTGGTTTGGGAAACGCCTGTCAACCATTTTTCTATGATGCTCTTTCTTGCTTAAAATTCCATTGCAAGGCAAATCGATGTCGACAGAAAAAAAAAATATGCTCACGATTTTATGAACTGGCATACCTTGATTACATCAGGGTCTCTCTATAGGCCCTAATGCAGCAGTGCACATACTAATTGACAACCACAGATAAGACAGCAAAACTCAGCCGAAATTTCCAAGATTAACTGACACAGTGTTTTATCGCTGTTTTAAATCAAACTGATTACACAATCTCTGGATACAGAAATGGTATTTTGGTGAAATTTCAGCATCAAAAAATCCTAAAACTTGACATGAGGACGTCATGTGCCGATCAACAGCATAGTGCACTGTGAACTGGCATTTATTGACTCATGGACTGTAGAGTGTAGAGAAACTGTCTATGATTGACTGCACGGAAAAGCAGTCTGCATCTTGTGAAAACAACAACATAGCAGTGAAAATTGTAATAGTCACCAGTAAAACTCTTCACAGATGAAAGGATAATTGCTTCAAACTAATAAACTTCATGTTCAGAGGATGAAAACTTACATCCGCTGTGGTCAGTGAGTGAAAATAAACAATGGCGGACGTAACTGTGTAATGAACTATACTATTAAGGTGACGGGGGTGGGCAGGGTCAAAAGATCAAGAAAGTACTGGGAAAACGTGTCATTTTCCTAACAATACTGTCTCGGGATCTCCAGCGTCCCATTGTTTTGTAATATATAACAAGTATGCCATGAGCTTTGTTGAATACACTGATATCAAACAGCCATAGCTGTAAACTGGCGCAAAATGGTTTGATCCATGCAGAAGCTTGCATAGGGAGATCGAATGGAGATAGCACAGCAGGCGCAGTGTATGTTTACTGACCAAAGTACCTCGGTGTTTTCAAAGGGGTATTGGAAGATTGCCAGGGAAATTGATAGGGGCTATCAAAGTTGATCTCCGGTTCATTTTGACGTTCATTTTAAATGTTCGAACACAGCTTGTGTCCCGCACTTGGAAAAGCAATAAAAAGAAAGTGTTCACCTTGGTGTCGACAGACAACCTGACACCATCAGCCTCACTTCTGATTCAGTGGATCCAGATCCTCCAATGAGAAATCATCATTGGCCATTGTCAGACCTCTGCCGAAGCCCTCCTGTAAAACACATCAAAATTTAGGCATAGTAAACCCTCTACAGAGAAACACTCTCGGTAAAACAGATTAAAAGTTACCTTCAATAAATGATGGAAAAAACCTGTGTTGACAGAACAAATTCAGATCATTTCCACATGCTCCCAAAATGAACGGTAAAAATTTGCACAACAAAAATGCACTAAAAGTTGTAATACGGAAGTGTACATATTTGCTACCATTTCAAAAATATCTCCAAATTAGCTGAAGAAATGGCTGTTCAGAGGAACAATTTAATTATTTTTCCTGGCCGTTTGACAACAAGTATTTTTGAGAATGTAAGAATAGCCATGATGTATAATTCACCTTTATTTCCGCCATTTGCTTGTCAATGTTGTGTATTGCAAGATCATAATCGGTGTTAGATTTTGAAGATGTGACTTCCGTGCCGGTAAATGGACCGCTACCAAAGGGATCTGGTGAAGAAATCAAATGTCATCATTAGAATTCTGCGTATCGACAAGATCATGTCTGACATACTCTCTTCTCCACACACACCCATCATGCCATTTTTCATGATTCACATTCTTTCGGGGCAAACTCCATCTCACACATTCGTCCGATAGAATCGATTTTACACAGTGACCTTGGCATATTCTATCATGTATTATGGTCTGTTCAATTTCTATATGCAAATATCATTAACGCGTACATGCATTGTACACTAATCATCTGTATTATTCCATCAAAAAATATCTATCCTTTAACTTCATAATTGATCATTCCGTCACATCTTCCAGCTACTGTGCTCCATCTTTTCCAGACAATCCTGTGCACTCAGGGAAAGTTATCAATCCCGCACTTTTATCCAAAGCATTTCGTCCCATCAGCTGATCCAAGCATCACACTGTATGTCATCCCAAAGCGTTCTCCCCCGACTTGTAATCTCCATCACATCACTCATACCACGGTCAAACCACAATCTCCATCACAAAATTGGAGTAACTACACCACACACAATCTAAGATTTCCTCTTTGACTTTCCAATGCACTATATATTCCTTTACACCAAATCACCCACACCACACAGCCCATAGGATTTCATCTTTCCTGATACATTCCTGACTTCCCTAACAACACTGCAAAGTTTTACTGTGCATCTGAAGTGAAGACATAGCATAGTTAGAGTAATACGCCTACACACTGCAAAGCCGTCAACTTTTGATTGGAAACTGTTTTGACACTGATAAATTTGATGACCCTTTTGCGATACTATAAAATCAGACTATGTTGATGCAAATGTCATCTGTTTTACTTAATTTGACCTTTGACCTCCAGAGCCTCTGTGCTTGTACCCACTGACCCATGGTAGAAAGAATAAACATATGCTAGGTTCTCATATATACAAACAGAAATTTTTCATTTTGGTTTTCTCCACAGACTGCCTGTGCTGTAGACGGTTGTTAAACACATACCGGACAGACCTTCAGATGGTTGATTTGCTGTAGTTGCAGCCGGCACGGGTCTAGGTTGAGGTGGTGGTGTTGAGTTTGAGGCAGGCTGTTGTCTTGGCCGAGCTGGCACTGGTGGTGGAGGTGCCAAGGCTGAAAACACACACACAAAAAAGATAAAAATTAATCGTTGCATCAGTACGAGGTTGCACCTGACATTATGTGCAAAATCATGCATCTTCAAAAAATGACTCGGAACAACTTGTTACATAAAGGTAAAACTTCAAAGAAAGTAAAATTTCAGTGTCAAACCGGCATTCAACATTATTTCCAACATGTTTCTTGTTCACAATATGGCTGATTCATACTGTAGCTGAATTCATTACAAATGTTAGTTTCTCCTATGCAGTAGAAAAATGATGAAATTAACTGATATGTCCTAGTTGCGTTGGAGCGACAATTCATGAGATGCGACACCATTGGTTCAAAGTAACACCTCTGTGCTCTCAATCACATGCAACAATAAAAGATCTAGTCAAAATATTCATGACACTATCAATGCAAAAATCACAAAAGTGCATCATTTTGATGACCAATATTGCTGCAAACACCCACACAAATTGGACATTGAGGTTCTCTACAACATGCAGCAGCAAAAAAATTTAAACGTAGGGCCAAAGTCCCTGAAGCTACTATAGACATGGATACAAAATTAAGTATTTCCTTACTGTATGAAATTATCTCACTAAGGTCATCCTACGGACAAGTAAACTAAATATTAAAGCTGTCTGACCAGCGGTTTTGAAAGAACAAGCAACTCAACAGTTGACAGAGCTCTGTTGAGTTATGTAGAGAATAACCTTTTGTGACACATGTATTGATGAAGAAGGTGGATATCTTTGATTAACATTGTGAGTTCTGTTTAATAAGTTGAGACTGTACAATACTCAGAGAAAGCACACTGAAGAGACAAAGGTTTGAAACTTATGAAGTTCAAGGTCATCAAAAGCATTATAAGGAATCATGTTACACTTTCATTGCACTGTTTACACAGATTGCATAATTGCTATAAATAGCACATGAGGAATCTTTATACAGCCCAGCTTTACCATAAAAACCCTATCACTTTGACCACTCTTTTAATTGACCACTCTATTTTTTTCCTCAAAAGTAATTTTATTTTATCCTTACCAAGTCAACCATAAATGGAAATTAGAACTTTCTCTATCTCTATCTCTATCTCTATCTCTATTGACTATTTTGAGCAATTTCTTTTAGATAACATACAGGGCACAATAAATGACAGTTCAGAATATGTCAAAGTTGGGATTCAGGAAAGTTGCCTTTACATGTTTTAATCCTCCAAGATGGTAAGCATTTCACTATGAACTGTCAAAAAAAGTTGAACTTTCTGATAATTCTACACTAAAATTATTTTGGCTTTGATGATTTCCTAATTAATTCAATTATTTAAAATCATATTAATTATTTTTTTCTGGGTGAATTGATAGGGTTTATACAGTACAAGAATTACATACAATGTCAGTCAAATTTTGACCAAAAATGACAAAAAAATTCCTTAAAAATACAGATTTGCATATTTCATCACAATTTGAACAAGTCTAAGTTGGGTTACCCCTAGGGACCTGTATACCAAATAACAAAGCTGTCTGACCAGCGGTTATGAAGAAGAAGATTTTTTAACAAAAACACCTTTTTTGGCATTAATTTGCCTATTTTCAACAATATAAAAAAATTAAAAAAATAGTTTCTCAAAATCATATTTTTCATCTACACAACAAATATCAAATCAGTAAGTACTGCGGTTCTCAAGATATTTGAGTGGACGGACGCCTCACAAACGGACATACATACATACATACATACATACATACATACATACATACATACAGACTGACGACGGACGCCGGACGGATACCCATCCCAATAGCTTCTATAGACTATAGTCTATAGTAGCTAAAAAGGAGCAAAATTTGTCCAATGGTTCTACTCCGGAATAAAAAGGACGCGATGCGTACGCCGTTCTACATACTCAGTACGCCCAAATAATCACGTGATGCCGGTACAAAAAAACCCACATGTGTACTGAACGCGTATGGAAATACACGTACGTCTGTGCGCGTTTGCGCACATGGCTTTGTTTGTACCGTGGTCGATTCGAATTCCGGGTTTGGCCTATTTTTGTCAGCAGCCATTGTTTGTCCAACTTTCCGCACCAAACATGGTGAAAAATCCAATATTGTATGCATCTTGAAATTTCAGGTACAGGAGGCTGGTTTTCCTATGGGAGTGGATTTTTTGACACACCCTGACTTTTAAAATCTAAACTTTAGTCACTTGAAGTATTGGCAATTTTTCCAGAATTCCTTTCCATATATTGACTTCATAGTTTCTAATCGACAGTTGTGTTTAATTGTGCTTCCACTGTGTTTTAAAACCATAAGACAAAAGTCACATGCCCACAAACATGACAGACAATCTGGGAAGCAGTAGATACCCTATGACACAGCATCATTCGTTATTCATGAGCTTGTTTAATATTTACAAGCCAAAGTTCACGTGTTTTAAATGTAGTTGTGGTGAACTTTAAAGAGGCACTCCCACTTTGTAACATTTTTAAAACACATTTTTTCAATGCCAACAGTCGATATTTGACTTGGCGACTGCGCGCGGATTGCGAGATATCGATAAAAACATGTCATTTCCCGAGCGTATTTTTCACATCCCGAAGTTTTACGATCGTTCTAATTTTGACTCGAAATCCCCCGAAGGTTTGTTGTTGTGCTGATTGACGATATTCTAGGGAGTCTACAATAAGTTTGAACGACGCAATTAATTTACTTCCCACTACAAAGACTTTATATACAGCATTATGCCTTTACCTCAGGTAAGTTTTTAAAAACTTCTCCTTAGTTTTGTCGTTTTCATTATTCTAAATCGGTTGTATTATATTTTTAACCAATACCACATAAACATCAGTTTTTACATGTCAAATATTAGCCGCCTCCGATGACTACATTTTGTCGTCTGCCACACAGTACGCCGCGCGCGTGGTATGCGCGCGTGGCATGCGTCTATGCATATCACGCGGCGGCCGCTATGTATCAACCGCACGTAACTGTGCTAGTCACCTTTGCCAATTCTGGTGGAATCAGCAAAAATTGTTTTTTGTTTATACGCCTAGTCAGTAAGACTCAGCTTTCTCCCACAGGCCATGACTGATCACCGACGCCAGTGGTACTGTGGCGTACAGCAGCGTCAGCGTAGACTCGTACTCCATAGCTTAGTTGACAATGATACCAGTGCCGAACGTTCGATGTTCGGAAGCTGAATTTAGGTGGGCCACCGGAATTCAAACTTTTACTTTTTTTGAAGACATGTTTTTATCGATATCTCGCGATCCACGCGCAGTCGCCAAGTCAAATATCGACCGTTGGCATTAAAAAAATATGCTTTAAAAATGTTACCAAGTGTGAGTGAACTTTAAAGGGCTTATAGCTGTAACTTTTGATTAATATTCAACTATTTTTCTTTTTTATGTCACACACAATTTCTTGTTCTTCTCCTTAAGGTATGTTGAGATAAACAGTATTCAGCTTGTCAACTTGCCTTGTACATGTGTCTTTCTATATTTAAGGACACAGTGCCGATAAGCTAAATGGTGGCTGTTTCAACATGCTTTGTGGAGTTGAACAAGACGTTGCACTTGACATACAGAACAAAAATTGTGAAAATAAAACTCGCAGCAACAGACCCTTTCAAGGCTCAGTTCAGAGCAAACCTACAACATTGCAGAATCCAGCATCACCATTCTCTACCGGCATGTTTCAAATTTGGAGCATATTTCTAACAAGTCCTCATCCATTGATCAAAGATAAGGTGGTGTACCTTGTCATTTGGCACACTGTAGCCCTTACAACTGTCACAGAATCCCACTCAGAAACACAATCGGTGCTGACCTTACACGGAACCTAACCCAGAAAGGAAACAGGGTGTTCAAAAGGTGGTGAATACACTGCGTTCAGCTTGACAAGTGTTAACAGCCATATATCAATTTCTCCATCATTCAGAATTCTGTCTTAATGGACAGGTTGTATTCCACATGGGACAATGCATGTCATGCCTTTGTATAGTAACTGGTTTAGGCAGAGGTGCCCTCTTCGGACAGACCTTTGATGCTAGACACAGGGACCAATCTCTCGTATGTTGAGGAGAAAGGACAATCCTTAAGTACAACATCCCTGATACTGAAGACTTAGCCAGTTCAAAGTGCTAAATAAATGTCATGGATAGAAAAGATTGAAAACTGTTGCACACTCAAAAGTGTGGAATAAAGTTGACCAGATGTCAAAAGTTGTCGATGACAGTGTCCTTTTTTCAAGGGATACAGGGTCACAATAAGGGCATGCGTACTTTGAAAAGATAAGTTTCAAACTTAAGCCAGTACTTTGGTGAAGAAAACTGTAAAAGATTCCTCAAGAAGATAGGTTGCCATGTCAGATTTTTATTTGAGTAACCAATTGCCTCAAACTTACCAACATCTACAAATTCAAATAATACCATTCTCTGCATTCATACAATGCGAAAATACTTGAATTTTTAATTTTTAGAGAAAATAGAGAATATAAGTACTTACTATTTTCTACAAATTTCAAAACAGTTTATACAAGCTGATGAACAGCATGTTATTGTAAAAAGTGTGACAGTCTGAGAATCAGTTGTTAACACATCTTACTTTGAGAAAAATGTCTGGCGGAAGGCTACACTGACAGTGTTATTTATTGTTTTCTTTGTTTTCCTATTGTACATTGATAAAAAAAATAGTCTGTACTGAAAATATACGACAAACAAATATTTTTGGCCATAAAATGTTATTATACATCCATGATGACCTCTGTGCAAATCCATTCACTAGTAAAATCTATTAAATAATGTCACATAGATTTTCAGAAAGATATAAAATACAATTTTTGTGCTTTTCTTTGAAGGTTAGCTATCAAGCATAAAGTATTTTGTCCTGTATACCATATATTTTCTTAAGACAGAGACTCAATAGTTTAGATTTTTGCCAAGTGTAGACCGAAGAGCGACAGTAAATTACCCCATGAATTACGAGCCAAAATAGAGAGCTCAAAATACACACTCTGGAAGACAGGAATTGTGCCGTCTGATTCATTATCGAATGCCTAATAAATTCCAAGCCTTTTACCACCTCAGTGAAATTCTGCACTCTGTGAAAACCATGAAGTCTCGTAGCGATGGAGGCCCCAAGTGATTATGTTATTTTTTCCTCTTTGTTGTCCGTGGGTTCAAACGAAATGGATGACTCAGAAATGGTGGTTGGGGACTCTGCAAACACTATCATGGATGCATGGATGAGTGAATTTATTTACGAGTTGAGCATCAACAAGACCATTACTATGGCAAGCCTGATGGTCCTAGGGACTATTCTGGTGGAAAATAAGGACAGCAAATCTGGGGTTTACAGTTGAATAAAGGGTCTACATCAGTAGGTACATACCTGTTGTGTTTAATGTCAAAGTTCAATATGTGCGAACCACCATTGCATCACAATTTCATTTCAAAACCGTTTCCCCACAGGTATTGTGTACTCATATATATAAGAGCAGGAGATTGTTCGTAAACAAGAGCTTTTTTTTCAAAATGGAACTACAATCAGCATATGTTCCACTGGGACACAATGTGTTTATCTGTCGACTGATGGTAGCTATTTAGCCTTATGAAACGGAATACATCAAATTTTAATGGCTGTGTGGCCCTAGAGGACAGAGCAACCTTCCCCTTTCTAAGTTACAGTACACCGAACTCTCCAAGCAACTACCGATCTCAGCAAGAAGTTTGTTGGTTCTGGATATCAAAGCACAGGATTTGCTCATACCTTGAGGGTATCCTATGGTTGTTATGATAACCACATTATCTATCGCATCCATTAGTAACGATGGACCAAAAAGTAACCATGGCAGGGGTGAAAGTAAATTAATTTGCTCTTTGGCTGGGTGCTGCAAAGTACTTTGTAATCTAGAATTTGCAGGTTGCTTGGCTGGCTTGGCAAATCCCCAGTGCCACAAATGACAGGCTAGTTTCTAGATCTCTGAGTCTGATAACCCTGAGTTCACTCTTCTTAGCATAAGTATTCTTCAATGCCACCTGTGTTCACCGGTCCACCAACCAAGTAGAATGGTATTTTCTACTCCTATAGGCAAGAGCCTGGGCAATGCATGCATCCTAAAAATTTTAATCAGTATCAACAAAGTACTTGTGTATGCAAAAACTATGTCATAACGGGGTGAACCTCTGTCGAGGATCTGCTTTGGGTTTGCTTTAAAAATAACTGACCCTGTGGGCCATGTCGGCAGCAACTGTATAATGCACACAATGACGAAAACCTAAAAGAATAGGGAGTTCAGTCATCCATGACATGGCATACCCCCTAGTATGATGTTGAATTGTAATATTGGAGAAGGTGTGCAAAGCATTATTCCCGCTTTCCAAAAAATTTTATGCAGAAATGTGAAGGTGTGACGCACATCATCTGTCACGTGTCCAGTAAGCAAAGTGATCGACTGAGAGAAGGAGACAAAATGGAACACATTTGGTTGCACAATCTCATTGGCTTTTTTGTGTTTCCTAGACTAAACATAAATAATCAATTTGGTCAGGGATCTCATGCTGAACATACCTTAAAGTGAATTCTATCGGCAGTGTCTGAGAGTATCCCATCAAGTCTGCTGCAAAAGCAACATCCTTTGTTTCTAAAACTGGCGGGCAGAAGTTCGCCCACTCTTCAATTGGCTTCTAGGCAGTCAATGAGGCAGTCAATGAGCTACACATCAACGTGCTTTGATGTAGTTGAACTGAGTTGAATGGATGTCAGTAAAAACTTTATTTTAGAGATACTGCCCAGGAAATTTAATTGGTGGATGAAAAAATAAGTAAAAAAAAAAGATATGACTGTTCAATGATAAGAATTGGCAGTTTACAATTCCACCACAACACCATAGGATTAAAAAATATAATTTGAACAGAATGTGGCCACTCTTGGCCTTATCCTGTAAATTTCACTTTCACAAAGCCCAAAATTAGCCTAGGCACTGACTTGAACAGGTGGTTCATTAAAATGCCATGAAAGCCTATCTGACAGAAGGCTATTTTTTCCCATTTTTTTGCCAGAAATGAGTGATATACAAGCTGATACTGGACACTGAACTTCTTGTACGTTCATTGGGCTTTTAATCATCGTTCTCCCAAGTTGTATTTATTTCTATGGTTGTCTATGGAGCCTGGTAAAAAGAGGATTAAAATGATTTCCAGGGTGTTCAAAAAAGTAGCAAAGTGTTACACTCTTGGGTGGTCGGTGAAAGGGTAGAGTTCAAAGGTGGTATATCCTCCAGTTCAATACAAGAGAACTTTTCAGGGGGAGGATGGGAAATGGAGCTGACACATCTTTTGTGAAAACCAGATAATTGATTTGTCTGGTGTGCTGGAAAGGTGTCTGGTTGGTAATGAAAAAAAAGCGTCAATGACACTGTAGCTCCCATCCTGGACTATTTAGTGTTTGTTCTCTGGTCAGATATTTGAACATGTGTGAAAGGGATAAAGTGCATGAAGTGAAAATACTTAAATGAAATGTACAGTGAAATATGTTTAATGTAATTATTCAGAATATAAAATGGAAAAAATACAGAATTAGATATATCAAATACTGTGATACAACCATTAACTCAACAAGTCATTTACAATGACATAGTCCCCACTTGTAATAGGAGTATTAGTCTTGATGGGGCAGGAAAATGTGGTCATTAAGAAGTATCACTGGAGTGTATATGTTGAGATCTATGGGCACATAGGTCTATGTGGTTGTTCCCAATTTGAAACACATGAGGCATGTCTAAGTTATGGTTCTAAATCGGAAAAAGATCAGACCTCTAGCAGTATTGGCCAGCCAAGAAATACATATGCGCATTAGATAAGATAAGATAAGATAAGATAAAAACTTTATTAAATCCCTAAAAGGGCAATTTGAATGCCTGCTTGACGAACGATACAAAAATAAATACAAAGTCAAAAAGCACAAAAAACAAGACCATGAAAGCGAAAACAGAGACACAAAGAACATGGCCGTTAATTTCCACGATTAAAATTTGCGTTAAAAGACTGACAGCTTGTGGAATAAAAGAGTTTGCGTAACGCTGGGTACGGGCTACCGGTGGCCTAAGTCTGCCACTTCTAACAATGCGTTTATCGACCAAGTCGTGATGTAGAGGATGAGTCTCATCGGTCAGAGTTAGTGTTAATTTCTTATCAAGTCGATCATGGTAGATAAGGTCAACTTGTCGCTGTGAATTTCCGATGATTGTTTCCACCTTTTTATGATTTTGTCAAGCCTAGCTTTCTCTTGCTTTGAGATGTTACTACCCCAACAGACAATACAATAACTTAAAACACTGCTGATAACGGCATTGTAAAATGCAGACAGGATCTCTTTCCTTACATTAAAAGACCTTAATTTTCGAAGACAATACATACGGGAATTAAGCTTTTTCAACATTGCTTCAACATGAAAACGCCAGCATAATATACTATCAATAGTGATACCCAAATACTCATAAGTCACAACTCTGCAAACATTTACACCTTTTATAACAACTGGGTCAGGCTCAATTGGCTGCTTACGAAAATCAATTAACATTTCCTTCGTCTTGTTAACATTCAAAACCAAGTAATTTCTATCACAATAGTTGACAAAGCGTTCAATTTCAAGTAAGTAACTTGAGTAGTCATCATTGCTAATCAAACCCACCATGGCAGAGTCATCTGCAAACTTAACTAAAGGACACGTCATTTCTGTTGCTCGGCAATCAGCAGTATACAAGGTAAAAAGAAAGGGAGCAAGCACAGTACCCTGTGGTGCCCCTGTACTTGAATATGTAATTCCTGATGACACAGAACCCAATCTTACATACTGTGCCCGATTGGTAAGGTAATTTGTTACCCATGATATCATTGCACTTGGGATTATAAATGAGGTACAAGATGTGACATCTTAAGGTCTAATATCCTATCAAAATTGGAGGGTATAGAACTTGTGGTTACTGAAATATGCATATATATGTATAATCAAGGTCAAAGGTCATCGAGGTCACATGACATTTTGAAAAAAAAAATATATTGCTAATTAATCCCTATATGCCAAAAATCAGATCTCTAGCCCTATTTGCTTGCCCAGATTAGATGTGTACATAATAATGAGGTAAAGCGTGTGTTGTCATAAGGTCTCCCATCCTACTAAATACAAAGGACATAGCACTTGTGGTTACTTATTTATTGACATAAACATATATTTTAGGTAAAAGGTCATCGAGGTCACATGACATTTGGTCAAAAAATTTCTCTCCTATAGTTATCCCTATATACCAAAAATCAGACATCCGCTCTATTGGCTCGTTCAGAATGATATATGCGCATAATTATTGAGGTACAATATGTGGCGTCATAAGGTGTCCCATCATACCATACATGAAGGGTGTAGCACTTGTGGTTACCGAGTTATTGAAAAATATGTATATTTGAGGTCAAAGGTCACCGAGGTTACGTGACATTTTGTCAATAAAATTGTTTTGCTAAGTTATCCCTATATACCAAAAATCAGACCTCTAGCTCTATTGGCTCGCTCAAAATTAGATATGTGCATAATTAATGAGGTACAATATGTGGTGTCATAAGCTGTCCCATCATACCATACATGAAGGGTGTAGCACTTGTGGTTACTGAGTTATGGACAAATATGTATATTTGAGGTCAAAGGTCACCGAGGTCACGTGACATTTTGTCAAAAAAATTGTATTGCTAAGTTATCCCTATATACCAAAAATCAGACCTCTAGCTCTATTGGCTCGCTCAAAATTAGATATGCGCATAATTAATGAGGTACAATATTTGGCGTCATAAGCTGTCCCATCATACCATACATGAAGGGTGTAGCACTTGTGGTTACTGAGTTATGGACAAATATGTATATTTGAGGTCAAAGGTCACCGAGGTCACGTGACATTTTGTCAAAAAATTGTATTGATAAGTTATCCCTTTATACCAAAAATCAGACCTCTAGCTCTATTGGCTCGCTCAAAATTAGATATGCACATAATTAATGAGGTACAATATGTGGCGTCATAAGGTGTCCCATCATACCGTACATGAAGGCTGTAGCACTTGTGGTTACTGAGTTATGGACAAATATGTATATTTGAGGTCAAAGGTCACCGAGGTCACGTGACATTTTGTCAAAAAGATTATTTTGCTAAGTTATCCCCATATACCAAAATCAGACCTCTAGCTCTATTGGCTCGCTCAAAATTAGATATGCGCATAATTAATGAGGTACAATATGTGGCGTCATAAGCTGTCCCATCATACCATACATGAAGGGTGTAGCACTTGTGGTTACTGAGTTATGGACAAATATGTATATTTGAGGTCAAAGGTCACCGAGGTCATGTGACATTTTGTCAAAAAATTGTTTTGCTAAGTTATCCCTATATACCAAAAATCAGACCTCCAGCTCTATTGGCTCGCTCAAAATTAGATATGTGCATAATTAATGAGGTACAATATGTGGCGTCATAAGCTGTCCCATCATACCATATATGAAGGGTGGTAGCACTTGTGGTTACTGAGTTATGGACAAATACGTATATTTGAGATCAAAGGTCATCAAGGTCACATGACATTTTGTCAAAATATCCGAGATATCTGCATGAACGGATGGACTCACGGATGGACGAACAGACGGACATGACCCAATCTATAAGCTCACTGGACTTCATCCGTGGGGACTAAAAATTGTGTCACTGCATCCTTTTTGCAATACAAGCGACCTAGCGGCCGATATAGCTCCGCTGTGTTTATGTAGAGAATAACTATTTTGACACATGTTGATGAGAAGGAGGAAATCTTTGATAGCTCAATGCAGTGGCCAGAAAAAGTGGCTAAAATAAGCTGCAAAAATACACAATTGAAGATTTCATCATCTTTGAATATATCACATCGGATCATCCCTAGGAAACTGTCAACCAAAGCTATCTGATGAATAGTGTTTTGAGAATAAAATTTTCTGACCAAAAATGGCAACAATTGCCCCCCCAAAATAAAAATTGCAGATTTCATCATAATTTCAAAAGATCAAATTGAGTTCATCTATAGAAACCTGTATACCAAATTTCAAAGCTGTTAGACCAGTACTTTTTGAGAAACACATATTTTGACCAAAAATGGGAAAAATTGCCACAAAATTCAAAATTGCAGATTTCATCATTATTTCAATAAATATCATGTAGTTCATCTATGGAAACCTGTATACCAAATTTCAAAGCTATCAGATGAGCAGTTGTTGAAATACACATTTTTTGACCTAAATTGCAAAAATTGCCCCAAAATACAAAATTACAGATTTCAGGAGAAATTAAATATATATTACTTAGCTCATCTGTAGGAACCTGTATACCAAATTTCAAAGCTATCAGACCAGTACTTTTTGAGAAACACGTTTTTTGACCAAAAATAGCAAAAATTGCCCCAAAATTACAAAATCGCAGATTTCATCATAATTTCTACAAATATCATTAAGGTGATCTGTAGGAACCTGTATACTAAATTGCAAAGCTATCAGATGAGTACTTTTGGAAATACACATTTTTTGACCAAAAATGGCAAAAATTGCCCCAAAAATACAAAATTGCAGATTTCATCATAATTTCAATACATATCATTTAGTTCATGTGTAGGAACCTCTATACCAAATTTCAAAGCTATCAGATGAGTAGTTTTGGCAATACACATTTTTGACCAAAAATGGCAAAAATTGCCCAAAAATACAAAATTACAGATTTCATCAGAAATTCAATATATATTACTAAGTGCATCTATAGAAACCTGTATACCAAATTTCAAAACTATCAGACCAGTACTTTTGAGAAATACATTTTTTGACCAAAAATGGCAAAAATTGCCTTAAAAATGCAAATTTGCATATTTCTTCACAATTTGAACAAATCTTAAATAGATCATCCCTAGGGACATATGTACCAAATTTCAAAGCTATCTGACCGGTAGTTTGAAGAAGAAGATTTTTAAAGATTTTTTTACCAAAATGACAAAAATTGCCTTAAAAATACAAATATGCAAATTTCACCACGATTTGAAGAAATCTGACTGAAGTCACCATAAATAAACTGCATATTAAATTTCAAAGCAATCGGACAAGCGGTTTGAGAAAAGAAGATTTTTTTACCAAAAACACCAAAAAATGCCCCAAAAATACAAATATGCAAATTTCACCACGATTTGAACAAACTTAAGTGAGGTCACCCCAAGTGAACCGCATATAAAATTTCAAAGCAATTGGACTTGCGGTTTCAGAGGAGAAGGCAATTGTTGACGGACGACGACGACGACGACGACACGGACGACGGACGACGGACGACGGACGACGACGGAAAATCAACCTATTTGATAAGCTCCGCGTCGCTGACAGCGGAGCTAATGAATACGATGAGAAACTAAATTTTTATTTTTCGTGGCCTTATACATGGGAGTCTATGGAGATCTGCCTTATACATGGGAGTCTATGGACGTGTAAACTAAAAATATGCAAATGTCACCTCGATTTGCCCAAATTTGGGAAAGGTCACTCCTATGCACTTCCATACCAAGTTTCAAATCAATCGGACTTGTGGTTTCAGAGCAGGAGATTTTTTGACCAAAAATGGGAGAAAATTACAAAAAAATTCATGAAAAATAGCAAGTCCAAGATACTGACCCAAGATGTGCACAATCATTTCATGTCAGCCCAAAGTACTTACATGCTAATTTTTCATGTAATCTGCTCAGTGGTTATTGAGTTTTTCAATTTTGACTGTTTTTACATTTTTTCACTTAATTTGCATATTTTTGGCAATGACAACTTCATTTGAACAAAATCTCATCTACAGCCCATCATCCATGTACACACCAAATATCAAGATGAAATGTACAGCGGTTTTGGAGTTTTTGATGTTGACGGACAGACATACAGACATACAGACATACAGACATACAGACATACAGACACACAGACATACAGACATACAGACATACATACATACAGACATTTCCCTAGCCTATAAGGATAGCTTCCATTGCCATATATACATATGGCTATGGGAGCTAAAAAACCGGAGAAACAGACATGGGTCAGCCCACTACGTATTATTCCAAAATGACAGATTTCAGTTGGGCGACCTTGGATAACTGCACAGGTCACTTGAGGTGGATGAGAGGTATTTAGGGGATGAAACCTGACTTATAATCACACAGTATCACCCTTCAGGTAGAATGCGCCTCTAGGACAGATATTCGGACTCTCAAACTTTTAAATATCTGTCTACCACTTGTGGGTGCTCATTTTGAAGCTCGTGCAGAAAATAAACTTATAAGTGACTTATTTTATTTTCCCCCACCATTGGGATGGTGACAGCCATTTTGAATATCGAGTTTCAGTAAGTATTGGGTAATCCTTTTCTCTTGTACTGGATTTTCTACATTAACCCTTGATTTTTATTCTTAAATTGGAAAGGAATGGTTGAAAATTTTCCCTACGAAAGGTTTGAGTCAGTTTAAATATTTCAATTTCAAGGTGGGTGCGCACTACATGTGACCTAATACACTGTGCATGGCATTGATTATCTTCTTGAAACACACGTTCAACGACCTTTGAACTGACATTCTGGTATGAACGTGATACAATATCTACACATCGCTATTTTTGTCTCTCGGTCTCTTGCGACACTGAAAGGACCCAGCGATGTGGCACCTGGTTGTTCCGGTAATTCCCTCCTACTTGTCTGCCAGCCTGAGGTCAAATGATCCGCTAAAGAGGGTCACATATTTCACAGCTTTTCAATGCATAAAACCATTCCCAAGATCACGCAAGGTCACCATAAAACTCTGCATTTCTTACAACTGACCCACGTCTCTGCATCACTAAATTTAAATTCAGTGGCATCATTGATAATGATAGTTTGGGCTAAAACATGGTTGTGTAAAGGTTAGGTCTGAACTTTTTCTGTTTGAGACAAAGTGAATTGACAAGCATCGAAAGAGAAAACTATTTTGCCTTCAGACAAAACAAGGAACCGTGTACATTTTGATTGACAATGGGTACATAATACGAAACAACAGAAATACTGATATTTATTTCATTTGGTCACACACACTGATTAAAAACTACCAAATCCTTATATTACCAAGCTGCATGCTTTTACAGTAAAAGGAATGTATTTTTACATATTTCTGCTCTACAAACACCTATCACGTACATTTCCCTATTCTTTTCTCCTAAGGTACAATGCACCAGGGGCTTCAATGATCACTGGGGCTCAATTTTAAAGCTCTTGGAGTAAGAAATATTTTCTCCACCTCATTTTTCTAAAATCCAAAATTTCATTCTTTTCCATAGAGTTAATAAAGGGATGGCAGCCATTTTGAATAATATTGGTACATGTTGAGTAATTTTATGGCAGCCATTTTGAATAATATTGGTACATGTTAAGTAATTTTATGGCAGCCATTTTGAATAATATTGGTACATGTTAGTAATTTTATGGCAGCCATTTTGAATAATATTGGTACATGTTAAGCAATTTTATGGCAGCCATTTTGAATAATACTGGTACAATTGTTAAGTAATATTTCCCTGGTATAATACTTTGCACTGTGACCCCTGGTTTTTATTCTTGATTTGGTAGGAGAATGGTTGAAAGTTTCATTGAAGAAAGTTTTGAGCAAAAAGTTTAAATCTTTCACTTTCGAGGTGCAGAGTAACCAAGGTAGATTGCGCCTCGGGGACAGATATTCAGACTTACACTTTTGTAATACCTTTCTGGTCTACCACTTGTAAGGGCTCATTTTGCAGCTCATGGTGTGAATTTGCACATGATAATAACGTTCAGACTTTCATACTTTAACAATGCTTATTTTGGTTCACCACTGAAGGGGACTCATTTTGACCCTTGAGGAGTAACAGAATTTTTCACTGGCTTAGTTAAGTGTAAATCAAAATTAATTTTTCCACATAGAGTTAGTATGGGGGTGGCAGCCATTTTGAATTTCAACTGTCAATAAATTTTGGGGCAGTTTTTTTGTCTGGTACCAAATTTTGATTGGTGACCCCTGATGTTTTTCTTGATTTCGAAAGGGAATAATTTTATTAAGGTTTACTTCAGGAAGGTTTCAGCAAAAGTTCAGTCTTTCAATTTCGAGGTGCTTACTACCTTTAGTAAAATTTTATTGGCAGACAGTAGCAATCTTACTGTAGTTTCGAGATGATAAACATGAGTTCCCAAATTTTGGTTGCAGCTCTCTTAATTACTTATTAGTGACACTGGTAAAAATATCTTCAACTTTTAGACTGGCTGTCAAAGGCTGATTGATTAATCCTGTTGTCCAGCAAGCCCTTCTCTGATTGGCCATTCAATACATAAGACCTACTCTGATTGGTTACCTTGGAAATACAGGGAGACCTGTGCAAATCAGGAGACTTTGTGATTGATCCAGCTAGATTTCAAAGGTACCTGCAGATTATTTGCTATTTGGTCATGTAATCCATTTGACTTCTCGTCCTACATGTGGGGTCTCAACTTGGAGCTCAGATGGCTTTCTGTAATCAATACCAGATTCCTGGCATAAATCGCTGTATAGTCAATGACCAGTTCACCCCTGTCATTGCAAAGAAGACATTGTGACCAACATTCTTAACAAGAACATTACATGATGATTACTACTTAAAAAGACTTCCTGCACAGTTACTATCAGGTACAATTGCCATCTAGTTTTGCATCATTATAGTGACAGGTAGGTAGATTTTTTTTGGTATTTTGTGAAATATATCGAAATTTGCAGCTATGACCTTTGCCCCTTTTGACAATTTTAGAAATGGAACCACAGAAGCACAGCTTTCATTGGCTGTGTTTACTGATTCAGATCCAACTCAACTTCTACATCAGAGCCTAGCAGAATACCAGACTCTAGTGTATGAACACAATGAAAACAGGACTACTAGATAGACAACCAGAAGAACAGCGGACTACCAGATTATGGTTTGTGGGACCACCAGATTTTATGTGGATGGCGATTCTGACATCTAACAATCATAAGAAGACGTTTCGCACTACTCCTGCAAACTTCTCAAGCAATGTTTCGGTGTGGAGAGCATTCTTGATTTATTCAGACTTGAGAGCTACATCACTGCTCGGCTGTCTGCTCTGTTTGCTCCGAGAGTTTACACAGCTCTGATTACATAATGGATGTTTGTTAAACTTAAAAGGTTACATTACGCTATCTCATTATCTCAAAGTATAAAGGCTTTACTATATCATGAAGAACTTTCACAACAGGATGAAGGGGTGGGCCAATGGATTATCTGGGGAGTGGCTTGGGAGATTGATTTTGTTAAACGCTTTCTTTTTTACTGCCGTAACTGTAGAAACGTTCATTCCTGGAGAAATCCCTGCCATTTTGTCATGCACATTACTTTTTACTGTCTTATGTTTTCTTCCTATCGAACTCTTTATTCTTTTAAAGCTAACTGCAGCTGGATTATTGTTTCAATAGCCGTTGATCTTTCTGTGTCCCCCCCCCCTTCAAAGCTCCCCCGTAATACAAAATGGTCCATCCCTGATATTTCATCGTCTAACCCTCTTGGAAAAAACAGACAGTGTTCATCAAAATAAAACAAAGTCATGGTCATTCTCATCGAGATTCTTTTTGTGTTAGGCTGATCAACTGTCGGCTCCCTGAAAGAAATGCAAATCTATGCTAATAACCTGCATTCCAAATTCTTGCAGGAAATTACACGAGGGTCTGAAAACAATTGACCTGTCTACCTAATCATGCAAATTGGAATGGGTCGGATAACATCAGAGGTACTGTATCAATTGATTTGCACAAAGCCTCTGTGCACTCCCAACCGGGTCTGTAAATGTATATTACATAATCTAACACATGAGTGATTCAAGGCTTTGCTTGGACGACCCTGGAATGTTCTCATATGACCCATCTGACATTCTGCTGGCACTCTGAAAACCTTATCTCCAGAGAGCAAAGTATACCTGGGTTAACCATATTGTCAATGACCTTTGACACTCAGCCAGAGATGCATTGTCAATGACCTTTGACACTCAGCCAAAGTTGCGGACGGGGATATTGCAGCCTTTTATCGCCCACTGCGAACTGCCTTCATAAAAAGACTGCCATAAACAAAAAATGCTGTCAACTGACAAAATATTTAATTTCAAGATGGAATATTTGTTGATCAGCAAATTTGGAAGAAATTAAACCCTGCAATTTATCAATTTTTTCTGAGATATGATTGTTATTAAGCTTTGGTTTTCACGATCAATGCATTATGCAGAGTGACAACTGAAATCTCATCTTTAGATACGAACAACTGTCTTTTTCTGTAGACTGTGATGACGGAACTTTGGTTTCAACTGAATGCTTTGAATCTGTATTTGTAGCTTGAAGTGTTCTCTTAGGAAGCATTGTATCTGTCAAGGAGGTTCTAGCGAAAAAAGTAACTTTTTGTTTAAGTACATATCAGTAGAATGACTGGAACAGTGGAAGCTATTTGGTTTGTTTAAATTGATAAGCTTTTTACTACCTTGCCATTTTGTGCATTTAACTGCTTACACAAACAGTACACGCCTAAAAACAGAAAGCCTTACTCAACTTTCCTCAAGAGAACTCAAAATCGCTCTTCTTTTTGGATTCATAACACCCAAAATTTACCAATACTTGAAATTCAAAATGGCTGCCACCCTTATTTTAATCCATGAGAAAAATGCAATTTTTTTTATTTTCATACAGATGAGACAGTTCCAGCTTCTGTAACTCCACAAGCTTCACCAGAAACGCCAAGCCAGACAAACAGTAGAACAGAGACAAGTTAGAGAAGTCTGAACGTCCATCCCTGAGGCACATTCTACCCTAATACTTTGACAATGGCAGATAGTTCTTGGCTTTTTACGTAACTATGTACTGTTCCTTGGTAGCAAAGTCAATTTGCTGAATGTAACCTCATCCAGGGAAGCACTAAGATGTCATGACCAATCACGCTTTTCAACTGTTAGGATTGTATAATGAGGGTTCTATTGTAGTAACCAAGGTGATCACACTTCATGCAGTTCACCATTGTCCACCATCACTTAGACCTTTTGTTGTCATAATGGCTCAGTTAAAGTTTGTGGTGTAAAAAGTTTGCTTTTAGGGATTGTAAGTCTGAAAGTGCAAGGAGTTTTAAAATCTTTACAAATTCTTAGGCCATGATGGACATCGCCATGGTTACTTGGCTATTTTAGTCACACAACATCTCAGAGTTGCTGAAACACGGATAGTTTTGTGCCAGAATATGTTTCAAAGCACTGCTCATTAGTTTCTCTTTCTTGTTTTTTTTTTCACTCCTTCACAGGTATGCAGGGACTTCAAACTGGACAAAAACTGCAACACAGCCAGAGAAATCCTATCTCAATGGTGTCAGAGGCTGCCGGTATGACACCTACTTCATGAGTATTCAATGTTAGAAGAGGGTCGCCATATTGGAAAGGTGGCTAGCTGTGCAAGTGCGGGAGCACAAGTTACAGAAATGCATTATTCAAACGGAAGCAGACACCTCCATTGTGAATATTTTTTCAAAATACTTCATATTTGTGATAGCACTTGGAATCATTTCCATACGTATATACAGCAAATCCTTTTCAAAAATTTTTCACCATCTACCATAACACTGCAGCAACTTTTCTGATTAAAATTCCAAATATACAAAAACTATAATTTTACTGTTATGTATTACTTGTTAAAATTGTTTCCACAATGGGAATATGTATTTTAGATACTTTGAAAATATTTGGAAGTGAAAATTTTGTCAAACTACTTTGAAAAGCCCCACATTTTGTGATCAACGCAGCACATCTTGGTGTCATTTAATGACATTTGACATGTTTCAATTTGAACTCTGGAGTGTTTTTATATTTAAGAGTAATTCAAGCAACGAAGCATGATATGCTTGTCTTAACAAATTCCACTACTGCATGAGAATACAAATACCATCCTAGCTGATGTCCATTCAAAAGTCAGTCAAAGAATTCTGGTGTACATCAGTTCAAGTCACCGAGTCACATAAATTTGCATATATCCATATATGGTAAAAGATATTTATCAGCAAATGTACATATTCAAAATTTGATCAAAGCAATCTGGTATCAGTTAAAGTTACTAGATCACTTATAAATTAGCATATATCCATATATGGTTATTGATAAAGTGTCAATAGATCTACGCATTAAAAATTTGATCAAAGTAACCTGGCATATCCTTGAAAACTACATCAGTCAAAGTTACTTGGTCACGCTAATTTACATATATCCATACATGGTTACAGATGTGTCAGCAATTTATGTACGCATCCAAAATTTGATCAAAGAAACCTAGTATGTTCTTGAAAACCATGTAAGTTGTTGTGACACTTATTTGTTCCAAATTTTCAGATGCAGGACGTGAGGCTTGCCAGTCATGTTTATTCCTGGAACATCAGAGGTCTTACACAGTATTGGTGGTTCTGTTGTTGTAGCGTGGCCGGCCATCAAATTGAAAGATTGTGATTGCATACCATAGATATAGGCGGATAAGCTTACCTGGAGCGATAGGGACAGCAGGACTTGCAAGAGGCAGAGTGGTGTTTGACTTGGAAGGCTGGGGAAAGCCGTTGTGAGTTCCTGCACCGGTTGGAGAAAATGGCTCCATTTCGAACAGGTGGTCACTAGTGGTGTGCGTCTGTAGTGACTGTTGATGCTGGAGAGCCTGTAGATTAATTGAAACATTATTAAGAAAATCTTTCAAAGAGCCTTATAGTGACGTTCTATTTTTGCATCATTTATTAAATATCTTATTTCATTATCAAGGAAAATATTTGACCTTGCTATTTATTACAGACAGCAGCGGGAAACTCAAAGACAATGACGGCTTCTGATTGGAACTCTAAGACTTACAGCCTGACGGTTTGCTAATCTTTCTATTTGAGCGGACATGTTCCTACACGTGGTCACAAACCATTCCAGGGAGTGAATCAGGAGTCACAGAGTGTGGGGCTTTGCTTTGCTGTATTCTAACTGACTTTTACTACGATTGGACCTATGGAACATAAAAAATTGCATTTGATCTTCGGTACGAAAGATGTAATGGGCCGACGAATAACAAACCTGTGAAAATCACGGCACAAATTATTTCTTGCAATTCATGCATAATTAAAAGGTCAGATATTGACTGTTTTTGTCAAAATGACATGTTAGATATATTTTACAAAAGAGTGACGCAATTAAAATTAAAACACCACATTCTTGTATCTCTCATCCCTGACACCCCCATGCAAACTCATAACACTTTAACCCCCATATTCCTATGGAGACGTCCAACTTTGCCAATGAAAACAATTGGATTGGACCAAACCATGATGATTAATGGGTTGAACCAACCCAAAAGGCAAATCAATATCATGTTAACGATGGAGGTTACAATCCTGCCGTAAACCACCAGTAAACTTTGATGAAAGGACAGCAAAAGGTGAATTTTAATATCACCGTTCAAATATCAATTTAGATTTCTCTGAAATACTGTATACATCACGAACATTTGTTATCTGGAAAAGTAGACACTTATTGTGAGATAAGCCCCTTCATTCAAATAAAATCAACATCTTCATCTGATAAAACCCTAAAAAGAAGCAACTATTAAAGATACAGAGTGGATGATCTTGATTTTATCAACCCGGACATCTGCATATCATCTCTCTTGTACAAGGAAACTGAATTTCAAAGTTTGTCAGAATATAACTGGTGGATTTCACAGTAAAATGATTATGTATATCTGAGCCACACACTTACTTACATTTGAGACTTTATTATTATTTCTGTTATTAAATACAAAGAAGAATTGCAATCATTTAGAAAACTGGATGAACCTCTTCATTGTATAAACGTCAAACATCTAAAAATTTACGGACCTGGAAAGTCCCTATACAACAAAATGCCATTTCTAGAGCCTTTTTCAGGGTTTGGCCCACAGACTTCACAGTCAGCATTTATTTTACACTCCATGCCGTGATGTTGTGAAAAATCGAGTCTTTTCATAGTGGCTCCAGCTGCTGCTGTGAGGAAGTTTGCCGTTACAACCATGAAACAGTGCAACCCAGCGCCCAGAGTGTATTTGAGATGGTTGATAACTTTTGACCAGACAGCTACGTGGATTCGGATCACGATGTTTGTACAGTTCATTTTTAGGGCATCTGGTCACGTAATCTGTCATCTGGTAAGGCTAAAAAAAGAACAGGTTTTCTTTCTCATCATTGTGCCTGTTGATGCAGACTAGCCACATGCCTTTACTTTTCTGTTTACTTGACAAACTTGTCCGTAAAAAATGACAATGTGCGACACATCTTGGCACAAAATGTAATATTTATCATAAGTAGATCACATTGCACAAAATATACAGTTCTGAACAGTGACTAGATATCAGAATTACCTCAGCATACAAATATTCCTGTTTTGTTATTTTCAAGTCATTATTTGCATCTTGCAAAGAAAAAAGACCAAAATAAAACAAAAACTGCTTTGCCCATAACTTTTGCAAGAGACCTACAATGAGAAACAAATATTTTTTTCGGCCTAGCTAGACTCGGAAATTACAAACAACTAGCAGATGTCTGAATACTTCTAAAATTTCAAAACTTCTAAAATTCCAAGACTGATTTACTAAACACCCAATAAGATTTGCAATCTTGTGATAATTTACAAAGTACTGAAGAGACAAGACTAAATTTTCTATGACACCTTACCTCCATTAGCTGTAACTTTTGATGAATTTCTGGCATTTTGTGTTTTCTTTGTTTTGTTCATTGTTCTACTTTCAAAATCATGACTAAATGCCTAGCGTTCAACTTGTTTACAAAGTCGGTTTGTATGTTATTGTTTACACCTGAATTTAGTCTAGACAAGAATGTTAGTTTGTTATCAGTGCTTCAGTGCTGTAATTTTTCCCATCAAAATTTTTGTGCAAAAGTTTTCTAACTTTTACAAATTTTCTGTAATTTTTTTGATAATTTTGGGCCAATTGGACGTTATTTTTCATTGGCTACATTTTTTGATCAAAGTTTTGGGAAAAATCTTTAAAAAAAATTGTCTGCATTAAATTTTTATGAAGGCAACAAAAATTGACTTTGGCACTCAAAGGGTTGATATTGTAAGCAATACTCTGTATACTTAGTATATAACCATTTCTACTGGGTGAGAAAAAAGTTTATTCTCAAGAAAAAAAATAATGAAAATATTCTTAAATGTTTCAGTACTGTCCTTTTTACAAGAAGTCTACAGTGGCAGGGTTTATAACGCAGTGGTGAAATTTCAGTAGACCAGCAAGAGTCTTGAACCGAGCAAATTTCCGGGCTCTGTGCAGCCCCAAATCTTTTGCAGGGCCTGGAATTGAAAGCTCGGTTCCGGGCTGGAAGCAATCAAAACCACCTTTAGCATACGGAAGTCTGGTAAACTGAGCTGAGTCAGTGCAGTCTCCCATTGCGTCATGTTACTACTGACTGCATTCTCATTTAAGCTTCACGACGTGGGAGGGAAAGCAAGGTTCATTGACAATCCTGAATCCATGGAAGGGAAAACTACACTCCATATGTCCGTCACTCTCAAGGACCATTCATTCAGTGACACATCAACTTGATGTGGGAAACCTTTGGTGGATAAACTGAGAGAATCTGGTTCAAATATGATGGAGTCACTTACAAAGCAGAAATTTAATTACGCACAACTTGCAGTATCCTGTCTTGCAATTGAGAAATTAAGGTAGAATGAGTCCCAGGGACAGACATTAAAACACTCAAACTTTTACAATTCTTTTCTGATATACCACTTGTGGGGGTTCATTTAAAGCTCTTGGTGAAAGAAAACTTTTCAGCGGCTTAGTTTTTCAAAATTCGAAAATTTTTATTTTTCTCCATACAGTTAACACAGGAACGGCGGCCATTTTGAATTCCAAATATCAGTAAATCTTGGGTAATTTGTTTCTCTAGTACCAAAATTTGCACCGTGATCCCCGATTTTTATTCTTGATTTTGAAAGAGAAATGGTTGAAATATTCCTTGAGGACAGTTTGAGCAAAAGTTTGAGTCTTTCACTTTTGAGGCGCATACTACCTTAACTAGTCTGAAGATAGCTCAACTCGTCATGTGAACTACTGTGATGATGACTGAAAGTTTCAAAATAACTATATTAAATAAGCACAAAAGTCACAATATGTAGGTATTACAAATGCCAGACCTACAGGCAGCAAGTTATGACGCACTGAAGGGGTTATTCTGTGAGAAAACTTTACATGCAAATTTTTTTTGTTATTTTCGTTGGATAAAAAAAACAATATCCTTTTGTTTCATAAAACAGGTGCAACTAGTCTCCCTACTTTCCATCACATTATTCTGTATGACTGGAGACACAATCAGCGGAAAATTTTACAAAAACGGTATCTCCTCTCTCAATCATGCATAATTTTCCAAATCATTTAAAAATGAGAATTGAGAAGAATGGTGTGTTTATAAGTACATTTTCAGAATTTTTACCACTAGTTTTTGAATTTGTCTACACATGAGAGACATGGTAGACCACTGAGGAATCTCCAAGGATACAAATCATAATGAATTGTGGGAAATCTATAGTACTGTGTGGTGCTTTGTTTCTCACTCAGGAAAAAAACACCTACTGGCCGGTTGACCTTCCAAACACAGTCTTTTGGATACAAGTAAAGTTGCATATTAACAATGGACAATATCCAGTTCCTTTCATGCCCTTCCTGCCGATTCTTTAAGTGGTCAATAGAACATGTCGGAGGGTGATTACAGATTTTCTCAAAGTGCCTTCGAACCTGACAGGAATGTCAAACGTCTTTTCAAAGAAAATTACCTAATTACCAGTAAGGTGATATATACTGACACAGGAAAATACTGTACTGTATGGATTCCTGGTGTGTCAAGGGTGACGACATTGTTGCACACATAGTGCAGATAGGGGTCTTGAACTTTGGTTCTGTTGTGCTGTTTGATTGGTCATCCACGCTTGATATTCGTTTGCACCTCCTCCAAAAGCACCCCAAGAAATTTCTTTTTGGCAGTCTCGGATGGCCATTCAAGCCCTGTAGCAGGGTAATTTTTTTTGGTCTTACCCCTCCCCTCTAGCACTGTCTTTTCTGTATTGAATCACACTCATTCGAGCCCACCAGCAGTATCGTTTTGCATTCTGTAATGTGTGTTCAAAGTAGTACACAACAGAACTTCTCTATTAAAGCCCCTTTTCTCTCTGAGAACCTTTATCTCCCGAATGGTATTCCTCCATGCCCCTGTCTAGGGTGGTTATTCATGTGAAGAGAGTAGACTATAGATCTCCAGGAATGGGTAATCTACCATGAAGCAGTCAAGCAGAGCATTTTTGCAGCAATTGATGATGCAAAGGCTCCATACACAGTGTTTCCCTTTGGTTTGTATTGGTGGACTGGCGATGAAAGTTACAGGCAGGCAGGAAAAGGGTCATAATTCGGATTAACAATGCAATATTCTGGCTGTCAGTCATACTGGATTGAACTGCAAAACAAAATAATGCTGTTACTGGTAGTCAGTATGTGTGATATTACGGTTGGAAATCCAGATTGTTCTTATCATCGTGTGCTTCGTCAAAGGCAGATTTTGAGCAGAAATCCTAGCAGATTTTGTGAACTGAAATCCTATTCTCATTCCAACTTCTCCATACTCTAACTTAGACCCACACTCTATTTACATTTACCACTGGTCCCTCATAGGTACCATGGAGGGTAGCTATAAATGCATGCACTTGGCAACCACACCTTATCACCTATGACCAAACCAACCTCTCCTATGAACGAAAGTGTGGAAAGTTAGAAAATCCAACAACAAACTTTGTTTTGGACTCTGAGACACTATAAATAGCTGAAACAGTTGCCTGAATGAGGTGGCAAAGCTGTTGATTTCATTACATTGTTCAAAAACAAAGGAAGCGTGGAAGATTTAATTAGTTTGCAGAGCAGTTTTACATACAATGGAAGTCTTTCTGAATGGCTCGATGTGAAGCAGGAGGGCAAGGCAAAACATCGTCAGTTTTTGTTGTGCCTACATTACACAAATTTCTATCCCATGTAGCATCATAAACTTCTTTTTTGTAGTGTCATGGTAACATCCATGTTGAGCCATTCATGACAGTAATCAGCATCTGACTTTTAACTTTTTTCAATGAGCTTACGAACTTTCTATAAGCAGCACTGACTTCATTTATGCTGACACAAAAGGATTTTCTAAGTGCTGGACGAACAGTTGGATTCTCAAACACTATTTTTTTTTTTCGCAAATAGTCGTCTACTTCTTGCTGTCAGTTGCACCCTGTCATTTACGGCTTACTGGGTCCCAGATTCGACACAATTGCAGGACATTTCAATAGTCAGACTCTGCCTGCAGGAAATATGTAAATTATGAGGTGAGCCTATCAAGAACACTAGAGCTGATTGTGTGATGTTCCCATCACTTGTCTGGCCTTCAATCATTAACATTATGCGGCAGTATTTCACTGATGCTCTCTTCTATTTAGCCGTAGCACCCTCCTTTTCACATTAAAACCATCCACACCTATCTGTCAAGGACAATGGGGTTCTTGCAACGCTAAATTGGGTTGTGAAAAGATAGATTTCTTTCTTCACGGGCACTGTTGACATGCAAACAAGACGGATGCTAGCTATCATCCAGGGTATTGAATAAGAAAAGTAAACCCGGCCTGAATGAAAAAGTAGGGTCATTTGCATACTGAATTGTTAACACCAGGGGACTTTGTTGACCTCTGAAGATGGCACTTTGCTCTGGCGCGAAAAACCCTCCTCCTTCGATGAAGAAAAATCTTACAGCAAATTCCAATCTAATTATGATGATAAGCAGCATGAATTCCGGATTTAATCACTATTCTAAAATATCTACTTTCTTTCAAAATACACCAAAGTCGTTTGAATGGGTTACACCATTTAGTAATGCTTTCTATAGACTAGACACATCATACAGTTCTCAGAATGTAAGGGAAAAAAGGTATAATTGGTATAGTTTTCAAGCTAGGCATACTTCCAAAACACAATCATTTGAAAAAAGTCACCAACATGTATTTAAACTAAATGTTACTTGCTGCTTGTCTACATTCTTGTGTTGTTGACATCCAACTAGATGCCTGGTCTAATTACTCTCTAAGTACCATCTCAGTGACAGACAGATAACCGGTACAATAAACACACAACAGCGACTGTTTCTCTTATCTTGCCCTTTAAGAATCTCATGCTCATGAGGAATTTTGCAGCAACATCACTGCATTTTGAAATATATTACATGGTCCGCATAAGAGATAGATATTTTTTTAGAATTGTGACGTTAATGTTCATATTGGTAGAAAGTTCTCTGAAGGGCCATTTGAAAGCTGTCACTACTGAGGTAAACTTGAAAGCAGTGCTTCAATCCCTGAAGAGTCCAAGATGGCAAATCAATAAGTATAGTCCACACTGTGGCAAAAGGAAGTACTGCAAATGACAATTATACAACAGACAGGGTGTGTCCAGTGTCATAACAACATACCCACTTACAGAGGCCATACTTCAAGCTAATATCACACACGCCCTCTTCAGCCACAAAGTTGGCATTGCTCTACATCATGCCCTCAGCCATTGAATCAAACTATGCTTTTGTTTTCCATTGGTGGATGTATTTACTTGTGTAAAAATAAGAAAACAGCTGTACACGTCTGCTGATCCTCTCAAAAAGCTTACTTCATTCATTTGTGACAACTTATTAGTGTGTGTTCAAATATTTGTTCGTTAAAAGTTAATATATTGTTTACAATCAACAATGCCAGCCACTTAGACTTGAAAAAGGTGGCCTTTGCAATGTTGCCCTTTTACAAATCTTTGCTCATCTGCTTTTTTTCTGAATTGATCTTTTTTCACCTTGTCTGGTTTAGTTAAATTCTTCCCCTGCTCCCTACCCCCTTCCCCTCCCTCTCTCTAACACACACAGACACACATACACACACACAAAGACAGACACACAGACAGACATACAGACACACATGGATACAAACACACACAGACACACAGACAGACATACAGACACACATGGATACAAACACATACAGACACACAGACAGACATACAGACACATACACACACAGACACACATGGATATACATATACAGAAATGTATTTTTACAAAAATTGCTAACTGGAAGTAGGAGACTTACCTGTTCTTTAAGGGTGAGTTGGGGAGTCTTAGATGCAACAGAAGAATTAAGAGGACTACTTGACCTCTGCGCACAAGTCAAGGAAAAGAAGATGGCAAGTAGGAACATGGTTTTACGGGAAACAGAATGGAAAAAGGAAAAAAAAATAATAGCACAATTATCACAGAGTAGTGTAAGGCTGGAAAACAACTAAAAAAAGACAGCTGGGGGGGGACAGTGGGGTTTTGGGAGAGGTGGGGTAGCAGTCAGAATGTACACTTTGTTCAGTTGCATGCTGGGATATGTTTACAAAGATAAATCAGCTGCTACATTTGTTATGAGAGAAAAGCAACGCTGAGAATGACCAAGCTATAATGCCAATTATTATGACATTAACTCCCCCTCCCCCCCTAGTCAGAAGTACAGACACAAACATGAATAAAGATGGGAGCAACAAAAAATTAGCAATGACAGAGAGCAATGGTTATTGGCAGAGTCTACATGAAAAGCAAATTACAGAAACAAAACAGTCTGAAAGGTCCACTCCTTGAAGACGCTTGCTCAGTGCTCTTTTTCTTGGAAAACTGTACAAATTGTCAAAGATCAGACACTTGTTTTCAAGATTTCTACATTCAAAATTACTATGATTGCTTGAAGTTTCATACTCACCACTGGAGTGTTGGATGGTACGCTATTGTTCTGCATGGACTGTTGTCCTGTTAAAGCTTCCAGTTCAGCCACTCTTTGACGGAGTTTGGTGTTTTCAGCCTCAACTTCTTGTAACTGAGAAATAAAAAAATTGAAACAGCTATCATTCAGTGTATATTTTCCACTCATAAAGACTTGCCTTTTGATATATGCTCTACACACTGAAGCTGAGGTACAAAACTTGACTACATTGGACTGTATCTCAATTCTGTCAGAATTTCTTGGACATTCCGATTCTAGTTAGGGCAGTAGTTGACTCTACCCAAGTTTTGAATTGTGAGGAAGTGCATGGATTTTCACTTTCATCACATGAGGGCGCATAAAATTTTTCCAGAATGATGGCTAAAATTTCTGTCATGGCAGACCATGGCTGGGCGATTGCAGCGCTACACGTGAAGCAGTGGGAAAACAAACATGAATGAGAGATATTGTCTGATAGCTAATTATTATCAATTTTCTAATGTCTAGGATGTTTAGCTTTGTCATGCATTGGTATATAAATGTAGGCTTTGGGTGTAGACAAGACATCTTTAAACAACATTTAGACAAGGCTTTTCTGAGACTTTGATTGTTTCAAGTTTGTGAAAAATAGTGTCAATGACACTGTCCTCCCATTTTGCAGCGATACTAACTACTAGTACACACATGACATTGCATTCTTACAGGTTGACTAAGAAAATTCCATTGCAAGTCCAAATTAATCTTATACCCCAGCAATATGAAATGCTCCATCTCATAATGACTTTTACACGTCTGACAGAAAACAACCCTAGGATCAAGACTATCATGTTTTACAGCAATCCAACTAATACTTTGGGAGAAAATGATTTTTTGACAAAAAATGGGAAAAATTGCCCCAAAAACACAAATATGAAAATTTCACCACAATTTGAACAAATCTGACAAGGTCAACCCTAGGATCATACATACAAGTTTTCAAGGCAATGGGATGAGTGCTTTCAGAAAAGATTTTTTGACAAAAAACGGGAAAATCGCCCAAAAAATACAACTTTCAAATTTCACCACAATTTGAAGAAATGTAACTTAAGTCACTATAAAGAGCCTGCATACCAAGTTTCAACCAAATCTGGCCAGTGATTACAAAGTTTTAGCAATTTGCAGGATTTTTCCTTTTTTCCCCTTCCCCTTCGTTTCTTTCAACAAATTCACATCTCCACCCCTCGATGCACCTGTCCATCAAATACTAAGATGGTAGGTGCTGCGATTTAGGAGTTTTTAATGTCGACAGACATACATCCGCACATAATAACTAACATACATACATACATACATACATACATACATACAGACAGACCATAGACCCTCCAAAAAACGCAGGTCTATGAACAAACAGACAGACAGACAGACAAACAGATAGACATGCATACATGAATACATTTATTTTTACAGCTTTTAACCTCCAACAGCCGACCAACTTGTCAATATTAGCTTGATCAACTTGATACTACTGCTTATAATAATATAAATGAGAGTTAATTACATTCTAATTAAAGTAAACAAGATTTGCTTATCAACATTTACGTCATAAAAAACAGCATATCTGTCAGGTTATAAAGAATCTTCAGCTGGTTATCTTTATCAGTATTTCATCTTATTAACCAAGCACATTTTAACTTTCAAATTAACATTGCAAGTAAGTTCTATTGAATAAGTTGAGCCTGTAGGTACTCAGAGAAAGCACACAGAAGAGACAAATGTTTGCAACTTAAGAAGTTCAAGGTCATCAAAAGCATTATAAGGAATCATGTAACACTTTCATTGCACTGTTCACACAGATTGCATAATTGCTATAAATAGCACATAAGGAATCTTACAGTCCAGCTTTACCATAAAAACCCTATCACTTTGACCACTCTTTTAATTGATCACTCTATTTTTTCCTCAAAAAGTAATTTTATTTTATCCTTACCAAGTCAACCATAAATGGAAATGGAACTTTCTCTATCTCTATTTATGTGACCAACCTATCATGACAAACTATTATAAGCAATTTCTTTTAGATAACATACAGAGCACAATATATGACGGTTCAGAATATGTCAAAGTTGGGATTCAGGAAAGTTGCCTTTACATGTTTTAATCCTCCAAGATGGTAAGCATTTCACCATGAACTGTCAAAAAAGTTGAACTTTCTAATAATTCTACACTAAAATTATTTTGGCTTTGTTGATATCCTCACTAATTCAATTATTTAAAATCATATTAATTATTTTTTCTGGGTAAATTGATAGGATTTATACAGTACAAGAGTTACTTACAATGTAGTCAAATTCAGTAAACATCAATTACCGTCTAACATTGCATCATTCCTATAAATAGCACCTCAGCCTGGAACAGCACAATCATAATCTGCTCATTCACACAGGCAGTACTTGACTTTGAATGAATGACCTACTACATTTCACCTATGTACCAAATTTGAAAGCATGACAAAAAGTACCACAAAATTTGCAAATTTCAGCTTGAGTTCAGAGAGTCATCTTCAGGTCACTCCTAGGAACCTGCACACCCAATTAGAAAGTAATGGCATACACAGTTTCAAAGAAGATTTTTTTAAACAAAAATGGCAAAAATTGCTCAAAAATACAAATTTGCAAATTGTGTTATAATTTTGATGAATTCTATTTTGAGTTTTCACAAGGTACCTGCATGCCAAATTTTAAAGCAATCCACCATTGGTTTAAGAGGAAAAGATTTTTTACTAAAATGGCAAAAAAGAAAAAAAATTCATTAAAAATAGAAAGCATCAAATATTGACATCAAATCTATATGTTTAAATGAGTTGGACCCAAGGTACCTAAAACCCAAATATGACAATGATCAGATGAGTAGTTCCTGAGTTATTGATTTTTGACCATTTTCGCTTTTTTTTCTACCTCATTAGCATATCTATGGGACTAAAAAGTTCATTTTAACAACGGCACATCTACATCATATATGGCATCACTACACCAAAATCAGCTCAATACGTGCAGCGGTTTTTGAGTTTTTGCGTTGGACGGACAGACATCCATACATACATACATACATACATACATACATACATACATACAGACAGACATCTCACATACAGACTTTTTCAACCATATAACCTCCCAATTGCCATATATGTATGGCAAATGGGAGGTAACAAAACTGTTTTAGCCTAGGGCATATTCTGAACACTGTTTTTGTACTCGGCTCATGCAGCTGTCGCTAAACTGCATCGATCTTGTACGTTCTCTGCACAGGTAAAACCCTTGAGCTTACACTGTCCATGTTCTCCACACAGCCGCATCAGTGAACAGCTGGAAAGTCAAAGTATACAGCCCTTTTTGACTGGAATTACACCCACAATGTACAGTACGTCCTATTTACCTAGCAATGACATCAGTAGTCAAACCACTGAGCTAAATCCCCACTACAAAACCAACCAAGTGATTTTTGACACTTACCCCCTCCACATGCTGTACGAGTTCAAGTTTCTTATTCAAGTTTGCTTTCAGACTATGATGAAGCATTGCTTTTCTGATAATTTCAGCGATAAAATAAAACAGTGTACAAACTGGTATTTTGAACCTAACTGCACTGAAGTGAACAGCGCAAGGGGGATTTAATTATTTTAAAACAGGTTTCACTGCCAAGTGCATCTCGCATATCTGGAATGCACACACCTTCCTTCTGGACCGATCGATAGGGATTATATCAGCAAAAATTTTGTGATGAAGCAAGGGATCAGGGATGCATTGTATTATTACACTGAGGGACTTGTACGCTCATGCCTCCTGTCCAAAAACAAAGGAATAAAACCTCGAGAGATGAGTGCAGCTGATGCATGTATCCATTTGACATATTGATTTAGGGTTGCTGTCACACACAGTATCCTGGTAACGTTACAACAGATCCCTGGTCATTCTACTGGGCACATCAACACAGGTACAGAATTATAGTAACATTACCATCAACAGTAGTAGTCACAAGTCAAAAGTAACCTTTTTACTCTTCAAATCAACATGCTTTTGTTCACTACCCAGCCGCAATGAAAAAACCATCGCCAGTGATATGATGAAAATCACCAAAATAACACGTCACGGAATCTGAGGAGAGCTGTTGGGACAAACAACAACTAGTACACAACAAGAACCAATCAATGTTACCCATGCAATACAGTGTTGCAGCCAGACGTGCCCTTGTGACAATGCCCCCAAAACGGAACCCATTGTCCTGCATTCTCGCGTACTGCGGGCCATCTCGGGTACACTCATGAGTCAACTGTGTTGGGTGTGTTCTGAAAGTATTATCTGTTACTGATGATTACCTTTGTTTAGCATGATTATTTTGAGGCTTATATTTACATACTTTCGGAGCTATGATTAAAAGTAATTAGAATGCTTCACTTGATATCATAACTTGCTCGTAGTCTGACTGAGCTCTGATTGGCAGCAGATATGATATACTTGCCTGAAATTCAAGCATAGCGACGCGGTCTCGATAACTTTACTTTTTTGTGTATAACTATTTTGTTACAAAATAATATAAAATTTGACTGAAAACTGCCGCATGTTGTCCCCAAAATGTGCAAACTGTCCCCAAAAATAAACGATAGTGGGACACGGTGTCCCCTGATTTAAAATTCCTGGCTGCAACACAGGCAATACATTTTTTAACAAAACCTGCAATGCTACTATATCACAATATTACCTTTTTCTGCAGCACGATAAATTGCTTCTTCATTTCCATGTCCCGACCAGAAGTGTCCAAAAATTTCCGGTAAGCCAGGTCAAATGCTTGTCCCACAGTCAGTGTGATCTCCTCTGCCTGTCATTACAATGACAAGAAATACCGCTGATCAACAAAACATTGGGAAGTAAAATTGAAATTTTCAACAAACACAGAATAATAGTAACTTCCGTCACATGTAGATATGTGTACATTACAGTCACGTGTGGGCAATAACAAACAAGTGTTGTTGTTGTTTATTTTGTTCTTATAAGGACTTGTCTTTAGTGCATATTCATATTATTTCCAATGATCAGTTGCCACATCTAGCCGATTTGGCTTATACGACAAATGTGCAAACAGAATAATTAATCCAGGTAAAAAGCGAACTACATCACATATGAAGCGCACTGTTTCTCATTGAAAACACCTTGTCAATAAAGTCTGCAGTGTCATTGAAAAATCTTGTCACAATTATAGCATGCGTATCTTCAGTGCCTAAGGTGTGAAAGTCTTGTATTGCAGTGGGTACTTTATTTATCAAAGGCCTTCATAATATCATTATTTATAAAGTGAACGAAATAGAAAATACACTTCATTTTTGACTGTGGAGGGGCAATAATCTCGAAGTCTATCTTCGACAGGCAGACTACAAAATCTACCTCTAACACTATTGCTGAGTATAATGGCTGTCAAACTACCACTTTTTAGCAGGAAAGAAATATACGCACTGGGTTTAAAACAAACAGGAAAATTTAATATTTGAGTGTAAAATTTTAGAATTAGAAGTGACTTGTGGTATGGCAGGTGAATCAAGGTCAAGAGTGCAATTACACGATTCTGTGAGTCAGTTTACTTCAGGATGTTCACAGAAGGACGACAGAAAATGTAGACATCAGTGCAAATACAACTATGGAAAAGGCAAGTCTGGAAAATCTTGAATAAATTATCTATGGCTCATCTGCAGACTACTGCCTCATGAAAGCAATCAGGCTTTCTTAGAGGGCCTCACATTACATTTTGAAGCAAGTGCACCCCTTAGAATTATTATATAGATTTATATAACAAAGTTGAGTGTTGGTCAACTGTTTTTCAGTCTTGCATTATCTTTCACTGATCTACAAAATGAAATCATGAACACTCTACAACGAAGTACTCTACTAGGGTGCATATCTATTAAGTCAAAGGCAAGGGAGCTCTATAATTTAAAGCATTCATACCCTTAACACCCCCGCAAAGCCCAATTTTCCTTGTCCTACTTTGCTATAGAAGACATTAGGATCGGGCCACACTATCATGCTGAAAGGTAGAAACCATCATGTGGAAGTATTGACACCTAGATAAACACAGTAACAACATTGCCAGAGCTTTCTTTTTGTGCTCAGCCACAGTGCCTCAACAAAAACTCTTTTGTGAAAGGACTGTAGCTGGGCCTATGTCACGTGTCAAGGAACAAACTCTTCAATTTTTTTCCCCAGCCATGTTTTTTCTCAAGTAAAAGGTTTGACAACTGTGTATGGACTGAGTAAAACTTCAACTTTTTCAACTGATTCAATGACAAAGCAAATCTAAAAGCCACAATCGAGTACAGTGTAAGTAACAAGTCCACAGAGAGTGGAGGGGACACAGAGAACGCACGTTTAGCAGAAAAAGTTTCGTTTATAACACAGGCTGACATAAGTGAAGCTTCTGTCCACAGAGCAGCATTGACTATCAGACAGTAAACGTCTGGGAAGTACTGTACGTGTAAATCAATGTAGTTATTTTCATTCAGGGTTATGAAAGCAAGTAAAGGTCAGAGCTATGGCGACAGAAAGGTCACACCCACACAAAAGTACCAATTAGGAAAATCAGTTGACAATGAAACATAGCAGGGAGTACAGATAGACATAAATCTGTTTATTATCAAAGAACAACATTGAATTTTATTCTTTCACCAGCAACATTTGGTAGAGTCCTGTTGCTTTAAATAAGAGGCAGTTGGATCACCCCATCTTCCATGTCAACAGGTTAACAATCACCATGGTAACAATAAGTTTGGGTCAAAGGTGAAAGGTTTAGAGAAGAAAATGGGGTGAAAAGCTAGAAGTCCAAGGAAAGTTGTTTCATTATTGAGTGGATCAAATGATATGACCGCCAATTTGGGGGCCTATAACAGTGCGTGTGAAAAAGTATTTTCCTTTGTAATAAGATTCTTTTAACCTTTGCACCATGGTGATTTGGCCAAAACTAATTGTTCTCAATAGTGAATGTGGACCTGCTTACAGAGATTTGGGGGTGAACAGGTTAGCAGTTGTCCAAATTCAAAGACTGGTCTCACATAGGGACATGGAGAAGCACTGACTTTAAATGATTGAGAGCTGACACAGTTAAAGCTGTTAGTAAAAGACATCTATTTTCGCCTTGCCTGGTCCTGGCAATATCATTTATGTTTGACTGAAGTCAAAGTCAACCATATATATGTATACAGGGTGCACGATTGGTAGTCCAGACTGATTGCTAAGGGAGGGCATAAACTAGTTAATCTTGGATGTACACAGCCCACCAGGGTGCACCATGCTTGGAGTGTCCAATGTGGCATGCACGGATGTGGTATGTGCAGATGCCTTGCACCCTTTTAACACTCCAAATGCCTGTGCCAGGGACTGGGTGTAAATAAGACTTCCCGTTTCAAGAGATTTGTGCGACATTTCAAAATGGAAAATTGATGTCCATTATTACAATGCCAGGACTGGTTCTTTCCCTGCTTTTGCATTGATTATTTATTGATTCCGATATCTTGGTGTCAGGCTATGAAAACATATTTTCCAGTTCTGAGGAGCGGGAGGAGCTGTACGGACATTTTGAAAAGGACGACTAATTCCCTATAATGACTGATGTATCACATGACTGTATGACAGCCAGGAAAGATGGAAAACATTTGTTACATGAAGATGGTTTCATCTACTTACACACTTCTCACTGTCTAAAACAAAACACAAGTGTTTGTTTGTTTGTTGTTCTTTGGCTATGAAGGCACATATCTTCTTGTCAGTTTTATCATCAGCGCAGTAGGATATCCTGTGGAGTGGATAACTATAAAGCTTTTCCTGGAAAGCAAAGAAAATTAACATATTTCAAAACATTACAGAAAAATTATACAATTTGGTCAAAAGTGGGAGATTTCCTCCCCGTCTTGAAGTATGATAGTTCAGTCATATCGCTTGAATTATGTTATGATAAATAATATACATACAGTTTCTCTTGAATGATAACAGTGACTATTCAAATTTATCTGATGAAAACTTACATAAATTTAATGTATCATAATATTGCATGTATTCATTCTTCAAAAAATCACACTTTCATTTTTTCAAAAAAAGTCATGAACTATCTTTAAGAGACTGTTGTCTATCTTGAGATAATGAGATTTATTTACACAAATTATCCAACAGGATCTCCAATCTCCAGAAAAATCTCGAGACACATCAAACTACATGTATGACACATAAAATGCATATTTATGCAAAAATTTATTGATTCACTTCTGCCAAAACCTCTTTTCCCACTCAAAGAAGTATGCAAAAGTTTCCTTAAAGCTATGGAAAAAATTTCAAGACAAATTTACAGACAGTAATGTGAGTTTTCACTTAATGATCCACTGATTTTTGTCCTTTCACATCACAAAAATAACTTTAGATCACCTTAGTTTTTGGCTCTTGTAGACCAAGTCCTTCCGAGGAAATTGTCAATTCCATTTTGGGAGGTTTGTTTCCTTCAGCCTTCTTGATATGCCTTGAAAACTAGAATCCAGGAAAGAATGTGTCATTGTAAGTTTTCCTTGAAATCCGGATCATGTTACGATATTTTCCATGCAGGCATTTCCCATCAACCGGTACAGTGGTTTCAGAATACAGCAGTTACTGCTAGGGACAAGGTTAGGATAACGGTGCAGTGGGTAGAAATCTTGGAGTAACTCTCCCAGAATGCACCTAGCCAATCAAAATCTCTCATACAACATGCAGAAAGTAACCTTCTGGTATATAACTACCAGGGCATAGCTAGGGCTAGGCCTGGGGCTAGGATTAGGGGAAGTCTCAAGCAAGTATTATGTCCTGAGAGCCCCTGTGATAGAACCAAATTGAAACTTTACATGGCAGCCACTACGGTTTCATATATTTTATCTGATGACTATATTTATTATGAATGAGTTCAAAAATATCTGGTAGTATGACATATATTAAGGAGATACGAAGACACACCCCTGTATACTATAATATAGGAGGGTGCCACGGTGGTAAAACGTCGCCATTAAAAATATAATTCAAATAATCATGGAAAATCAAAAACTGTGTTTCTTTTGATTATGAACATGTAATTTCCAATTTTGTCCAATATTTTCATCTTATATTTTTGAGGCTTTCCTTGTCAAAGGAGATGTTTATCAAGGCAACTTGTACTTTTTTAAACCAAATCTGATTTAGCTATATTCATCTGACCTAGTTCTTGATTCCTATTTTTATAAAAAGGCTGTTTCAGGCTATTGTGTTTCATTTTAGGATATCCTTCATTCTCCTTGTCAGCATGACGTCGAGGGAGTAATATACTGGGACATGCCAAACTTCAAACTATTCCCACTTACCTGTATGGTAATTTAACACTGTACTGTAAAATTTTCATTAAGGACAGGATTTTCAAGGGCTTGGTCAAATTTATTGAGCTTTGCTTGCCACAAACAAACTAATCCACGGCCCCTACATGAATAATCTTCAGAACTCTAACCAGGGCTGTACTTGTCTACTTATTCACGTAGTACATGCTCTGAAACTACAGTTTTAAGCTTTTGCTCAGAATTTCCTTGATGAAACTTAAAATTGTTCTCTTTTTTAATCCAGAAAAGATATTAGCTTTCACCGCCAAAATTGCTACCAGAGAAACAAGTTTCCCGATATTTACAATTCAAAATGGCCACAATCCACGTTTGAACTCTGCGGTGCAAAATTGATTTTAAAATTAAGATTTTACGAAAATGAGATAATGTACATGTGAGCTTCATTTGCCCAACTGGGCTTCAAAATCAGTTTGCACTGATAGCCAACTATTAAGGGGTTCTAAAAATTTTAGAGTCCAAATATCCGTCCCCAGGCACATTCTAATTAGAAATTTAGGTTCTATGGTTTGGGAATAACTGTATCATTTCCACAGTATCATAATGTTGTTGCTTTCATATATCATAAGAATTCTGGTTACCAGCTCATAATCCCTATAAAGACACAATACACATATGGCTTAAACCCTTGTGTAGGGAGGTCATGACCCCTTATGTGACCTTAAGCATGCCCTCTGACTGACCTGTTCAGTCATTTTACGAATTTCTAGAACTTTCTTTTACATCAGTGTTAATACACCAGCACATGTAATATTTGAATTTTCTCACATCAGGGAGAAATTTGCATGTCATTTGGGCTTACAAAGTGCACCCATGACTTTATTTCCTGGTTTGGGGTACTTACAGGGCCAGTCGCTGTATCTTTGATGATTTTTTTTCGCTAATGTTGTTTTTATATCATCTAAAATTCCTTGCTCTACTCCCTATAAAACCATGTTGATAGACACAGTATTCAGTTTGTCATCTCAGTCTTTTGCGTAGACTGCATCGTTATTGTGGACGAGTAAATAGCAGTGTTACATGCATAGACAGTATTGAAAAGCTAAATAGCAGATGTTCCAACATGTCTTGGGGAGACCAACATTAAGAAGAAATTGTACTTTACATTTAAAACAATAATGATGAGAAAATCATCAAAACATAGCTACTGGCTCTTTAAAGTTCAACGTTTTAGAACAAGAACAATGCAAATTCTTTCTTGGAAAAAATTCCCCCTGCAGGTCAATAAAGCATTCAGTGAATACAATTGACTTTTTACAGAGAGATCAGTGCATAGCAACCAAAATACCAGGATGTAAGGTCATACAGAGGCTATGAAAATGGAGTACTGGTATTAATATATCGGTTGCAACCACTCGCATCACAACATGAAATGGGAGAACACTGATTTACACATACCTTCAGCTTTCGGATGGCTTCTTTGACAAGTTCTGCGCCTTTCGGAGCTTCGACTTCTGTCTGACCTAGAAACTGTAATATTGATTTTGATCAGGAAACATTCTCCCTTTGTTTGAAACGCAAACATTACCACAAAGCCAGGGTAGTTATTCTTACAAAGCATATCCTTGTTGTGTTAGTACACAGCGTCTTGTAATTTTTTCCCCTTCTGTGTATATATTTGCAGTGTTACATTTTGTTTCATAAAAAAGTGATTTAGGAATTTAATGGTCCATATAAAAATGTTATGATAAAATAATATTTTTAGAAATTTCACATGCTACCATAGTTGTCTTACTTCAGGATTGATATCACAGGAACAAGAAATATTTTCCACCAAAAATTGTTGTTATCTTGGGAACTCTTTTCTTCTAGTGTCTTTTGCATCAACTGATCATTTTTTTTTCTTTCATGGTCACAACTGTCGTCTGGGCGTCTTAGACCATGCTGGTCATGGTAAACAAAGCTTTCTCAGAACTCTAACACAAATCACGTCCTTATCTTTCAGCAGGGAGGAATTCAAGTATTATGTAGCCCACTCTTTAAAGCAATAAGGAATCAATCTGTTATTCCCAGAGAATGGCTTTTGCTTATGGTATGCCCAATCAGTTGAAAATAACATTTGTCTCTGGGTTGGAGGAAGTGAACAACATTCTTGTAGCTCTATCTGATGACCTTCGACCTTGTGGACTCACCAAATATGGGAGAAGGGGGAAGAGGCGATTGGAAAACAAGAGTGAACGTTGTTAGCAAGAAGCATTGGGTAACAAGTATTCAGATCTGACTTAAGCTACGAAGATGTTGCCAGGCCATGGATTACTGTGACAGCACTCACTGAAAATCATATATGAGAAATTCAGGATCTAGATTTTAACATGTTCCAAATTTCATGAGAAAACTTGATTTTATTCATATTATAAATTCTAAAAAATATGATCAACTTCATTAAGGTAGAACGCGCCTCGGGGACAGATATTTGGACTCTCAAATTTGACAATTCTTTTCTGATCTGATTTACCACTTGTGCTCTTGAAGAAGGAAAAACTTTCACTATTTTAAGTTTTCAAAAATCCAAATTTTTTTTTTCCCTATAGAATTAACACAGGGATGGCGGCCATTTTGAATGTCAAATATCACAAAATGTTGGGTTATTTGTCACGCTAGTTCCAAAATTTGCATGGTGACCCCTGACTTTTTGTTGTTGATTTGGTAAGAAAATGGTTGAAAGTTTCATTTAAGAAAGTTTGAGCTAAGGTTTTAAGTCATTCCCTTTAGAGGCATATACTACCTTTATATAAACTTTTATCTGCTAAAGTATGCATCTACTTCTAAATACTGTTTGCTGTGATAGAAATTGTTTCAACTTGGAAGAAATTATAATTAAATTACTGATTTTTGACATGATGGTATATTCATGATGTGACCATGGTTTTACATTATCAATTCTGTGTCTTAAGTTGGATCATCATAGTACAATGAAAATATGTGCACACAGTGCTTATTACTGCTTTGAAAAACTTGATTATTACACTGATGCAGAGCACTTTCCCACTTTTTCCATAAAAAGGATAGAATTTTATAAGGCAGATACACAGGTGATGCAATCTTTTGTTTTCAAGTGAAACTGGAACACAGAATATTTCATGTCTGATTGCAGAGATAAATAACATTCACTTCAGACTATTTATATTCCCCACAGCTTGTCTTGTTTGACCTTTGACATTAATGTGACCTTCGACACAAACAGCCCGGTTTGCCAGTTCCATTCAAATCACAACCGTCTGGTAAAATACAAAGCAAGCTATGCAAGCGTGCAGTCTCATAAAGACTGAACGGAAGTGATTTTTTTTGAAAAGGCAATGATATATGGAAGGAGAAACAAAATGTTATCTTCAGCAACATATACACTTAGAAGATGCACACTATCTATCACCCCCGGCTATTACCATGTCAAAAGGAAATACAGAAAAAAATAGATTTATTTGTTTGTTTCTCATCCTTAATGTATTACTAAGATGATCCATGCATAGTCGCTCTATCATAGAGACACTGTGGATGATGCAATCACATTTTTTGTAATTCTTTTTTGTTTTAATCACAAAAGCTACATATCAAAATACAAACAACAAGCTGGGATAGGTTTCCAGCAGATAAACAGCAAAATGACGGCTGACTCGCAGCGTGTTTGCAAGATTATATCTGATTGCACGATTGTCACTATTCACAGCAACTTAGGGAGTTTATTTGTATTATTTCATTATAACGGTACGATTCTGCCAACCAATTGGATAACAGCTTCGAAATCGCTGCAAGTCGGCCCCAAAACGATGACGACAAATTTACTGCTCAGAGCTGTAGAATGTTTCCATCAGGTCCAACAGACACTGGCATTTTCTGTCATGGCATGGCGGACTGTCATTTATGTTTAATATATATAAGAACATAAAAAATGCTGATGGGACCAGTCTTGTATCAACATGCAAGGAGATGAGACAACATAATTTTATTTTGGTCTGTATTTACCTTAACGTTATAGATTACATGTCCCTGCGTCAAGGCAGTCGGTGGGTGAACCCAGTTTTTATTCATTTCTGAAAGACAAAGAGCGAGAGAGAGAGGTGGAATATTAATGACTGTTTAATTGTCCAAAAGAAAAAATTATCAAATGTTGGGGTTGTGGAAAATTAATTTCATTTGTGGCATGCATAACTGAAATCCCTTGACCTCCCCTTTTCCAAAATGCAAAGTTTGGAAGTTTTACTAAAATCAGACAACAAAATACGATTAGGACTTCTCCCAAGTATGATAATTATCTGGAATACATTGTTGGAAATTTGAACTGCAAACAGCTTTTTGAATGAGAAATATTTAAGAATCTGAATGGTGATTGAATACTGTACACACAGACACACAGTTTCCATAGTGGGCAATATAGTTTTCATGAATCTGCACACAGTGATCAAAATGGAGCCTAGAACCCTTCCCTGTATGCAAAAACTTTTGTTTATTGTACTTGTGTTTTAATGATTCACAGTGCTGCTGTCTGGTGGCCTGTGGTCCACTTTGCTAGTTCTGCATCCATTCAAAATTACACAAATGCATTTGATAGATGTGTAAACCCTTGGATGGGTAACCTCCATCATTCAACCAGAAAAATTTGTGGCCTCTGACCTGCACCTCATATTATTAAATCTACTGATCGCTAGGTCCATTACAGGATTAGCATGACCACTGCAACTCTACCCCTGACCTTCAACTAACCCTGAAAGGGACTCCCTCAGTGAATGACATTAGATAAATTCTTCAAACTGGGTCAAACACTTTCAAGGTTTTCAAGGGTTAATCTGAAAAACATTATCTCAACGGTAGAGTGTGAGATACACAGTATCAGAACAGAATGATCATCTGAAGATAATTGTTTGCCATCTATAGCAATGTTTATAATTTGAGTTAGTGAGATAGATCTGTATCAACAAGTTTCATTCGAAGCACAGCTGATTTCAGTAACTTTCACCAATACTGCCCACACTGATTACAATACCAAGTATTCATCGTTATCTTAATACAAAACGAGTTCAAAAATTTCTCCAGGAGTTACAACAACAACAAATCTGACGTCTAGTATTATTCTTGTCTTCGGACACAGATATGATAAGTACTGCATACTGTAAATGGTTGCCAGCACTCAAACTCATAATGCTTTATTAGCTTGATATGAAGCGCAACTTGAAACCGTTGATCAGAGGTAACTGTATCCTGTTTTGTAAACCTTTGTTGAATATCTGTAACTTCACTGAACAAAAACCTGCACCTACAGTACTGTAGCATGTTACATTTATATTGAACACAGATAACGGTGTAGGGGTGGGCCGACATTCAAGAATAGAAAACGCTGAATTCAGTCGAACATTTGCCAGTTAGGATGAGCAAGTTCATCAAACTAGCGGTACTGTACACAATTTCTGTTTGATTGGATAAGTCTGATAAATGTGTTCAATGTGCATTTAAAGTCTGAATGTAGATTTCTCTCTTTGAAAATATCAAAGTTAAACTTCTGTAACTTGTTTGGAATGTGAGTAAACTCAGGTTTTAGGAAATGTCACGGGCAGACTTTATGCAACCCATTCAATTTGGTGAAACAGTGTTAAACCCTAAAATCAAATGAATGAACTACCATAAAAAATACACTTTCCATATCTCAATATCACAAATGTTGAAAATCCCTCCCATAACTCTGGCTTTACCGAGCTGTTCAAAACAATCCAAACTTTGTCTTGATAACATATACATGTATCTTTTGATGCTCTGTTATCACAAATGTGTATCAGCTCGTTTTCTGCATCTAAACAACAAAACTACTTACTGATTCTGTTTTATTTGTATTTCACTGGCACAATCAGCTGCTCACACTGTCCAAACGAACACCCAGGCTATTTTAATTTCTCCACAACATTAAACTTACGTAACCTGCAGATAGAAGAACGTTAAAGCAAATAATGAAATCTGACATTACCTGTGTAGGGAGTCATGATGCGTTCTTAAAGACAGGCGAAATCAAAGTAAGGCAAACACTGGCAAGAACAGATCGGTCGCCACCCCCTTGTGCACACTGAGTAACTGGTGGTTTTATGGGCAATTACAATGCGCTATAAAACACAAGAGGAGTTAGGAACCCCGAAAAACAACCTTGCGGCCAGTGGCTGAGTATGAGGTGATGGTAATAAAAACTGGAAATATTACCCGTAGTTAACTGAAGGTAGTGAAAGTTTTATTGTTGTGAAAAAGCGGCATCGTATGCAGCCTTTACTTTGAAAGCCAAGAAATTATATGTATGCCTGAGTATACATTTTAATCAAAAAATTACGACAGACCTTGTAAAACCTGTTAAATTGCTTCACATGATCAATGTCCCAAACAACATAAATTTGTTGATTTTTCACAAATCCCTAAACCTAATTTTCTGACAGGGTCAGTGTTGTCAAAAGTTCAAATATTTCATCCCATGAGGATGGCCTGCTGTGTAGTAATTGTAAAGTGAAAGTTGTACATTGTACCGGATCTGGTTAATTGTCGTGCCAAGGAGCCACCTCCAGGACTCTACCAATATTTTGTGGAGAGGACCGAGGGATGTGAGGCACAAAAAGGGTTGACAATTTTTATAACAATTCCACAGATGAGAAAGAGACTTACCCATCACTTTTTTCGGAGCACTAACCCATTGACCTTACAAGGACAACACATCACAATTACAACAACAATAACAACTACCGGTACTTTTCATATATTTTTACATTTTTTTTTCTTTGCACACGTATCCTGGATGGAAGACAAGTCCTATCCCTTCATCATAGCTTTCCACTGTCAGCCCTTTTGCAGTTCCTGACACCCCTGGGCCCTCCCTTCAAAATAATGGTACAGTCAGGGGGGTTGCTCTGTGGAACAACAATTGACCAGGTCCTCATGACCTGGCGGTGCAAGAAACTGTTGACTGCTACAAAACCAGAAAATCCGAACAAACTTCATTTCATTATTACTTTCAAACCTTTTTCTTTGTTTATACTCTCTGACCGGGAAGATGGCAGGGAGTTGGGTGATAGTTGGGATATTCAAATAGTAGTTGTAGGGATTTCCTATACTGCAGTACTATCGCTGAATAATTTTAAATAAGTACCAAAACTTGCATAGCAAATGAATTTCCATTTTATCAATTACATGTCCCTTTTAACTTAACCCTTTTAGCACTGTAATTTTTCCCATCAAAATATCAGGGCAACATTTTACCATTTTCTATGAATTTTTCTTCAATTTTGTATAGTTTTGGAGTCGACATAACTTTTCATTGGCCACAGTTTTTGACCAAAATTTTGAGGAAAATCTGAAAAAAGTTGTCTCAATCTGAAAAACATCATTAGCGTTATGTTTTATAAAGGCTGAAAAAATCGACTTTGGCATTCAAAGGGTTAGGACATTTCTGATGCTTTGAATCACTGTACAATAATGTCTCCAAATTTATTTTCACCAGCCTTCTACCTGTGTATACATGGTATACACATTTTTGCATTAAAGGTATACTGTCACCTATTCCAACTTTGCCACAGTTACCACGGAAAGAGAAAATCTAACCAATAACAGATTTTAAGTAGGTGGCCACTTTTTAAAAAACAGCGCCCTCACATGGGCATTTTTAATACGAAGGAACGCCTCTTTGACCATATATGGGCATAGTTAGATTACAGGTGACTGTATACCTTTAATCAATGAGAACTTTTGATAGTCAGTTATGTCTTCTTAGTTTGGTCTTTTGGGTATACTTCATTTTACATCTCCTGATAGAGTAGGAGCAACATCGCATTATACTTGAAGCTACCCATCAAATATGATTGTTATACAGAGATGTTGGCATGACAGAATGTGGCAAATTTACTCAGGTACACATCAATATTATTGTTATATACAAAGATACTGCGTAACAGAGTCTGGCAAATCTTCTCCGTGGTACAGAAATTCACGGAATAGTTTCATTTTGGTGAATTTCTTCTTTACTCTCACTGCACATTTTGAATGATTTAGAAACTTGTTGTTTGTGAGTGACGGCAATTGAAAAGTTTCAAGAGGCTCTGCATACAACCAGAACTACAAAAAGAATACTTCGTATGAAAAGAGGAGAAACTAGTTGTGTCTGTTTTGCCGAATTTAAAGGAAAATAACTTCCGTGAATGGATGCAACAATGGAAATTTAAGTCAGTTCCTAATACATAATGACATGTCATCTTGGCCAGTGGTTTGAAGCTGAAGATAATTCACAACCTGTAAAGACTGACTATCAATGACCTGCATTTGAACTTGAATCAATATTATCATATTGTTTGAAACCGCATTTTATCTACCATTTATAACGCTTAAACATAAGCAAAGTTTACAAGAAGAAAAAGATACTGGTTATTACAGCATTAATTTTACTTAACAAGTAAAGATGGTGCAATGATAAGTTGCAGAAATAAGTAACCTTATCTTGGTAAGGCCCATTATCTGTATCCTTTTGCATTTTTTCCCCCGATAAGACGATGCAATGATAAGTTGCAGAAATAAGTAACCTTATCTTGGTAACACCCATTATCTGTATCCTTTTGCATTTTTTTCCCCGTAAGATGATGCAATGATAAGTTGCAGAAATAAGTAACCTTTGGTAACGCCCATTATCTGTATTCTTTTGCATTTTTTTCTCCCGATAAGATGGTTTGAAATCAAAACAATTCATGCATAAATGCTTACTCAAGTGTGAGATAAGATGTTTTTGAAACATCTGTGACGAATGTACAAACTTTGATTTTAACAACTAAAATCATTGTGACTTGGAAGTCATACTGTATATAGCTGCTGTGAGCAAGTACACAAAAAACAGCTATCAATGGATGGAAAACAATTCAGGCACAAATTCTTACTAAAGTGTGAGATAAGATGTTTTTGAAACATATCTGTGAGCAAGTACACAAAAAACAGCTATCAATGGATGGAACCCATTGCCAGTGATTGAAATGGTGACATTTTGAAAGACAACATGGCTGAATGGCTGGAATCAAATAAAACACTAGCCTCAGACAGAGCTAGTTTTGCCTTTGTACAAACAGACTTTTTGTCTGTATCAAGTAGCCTTGTTCAACACCAAAGTGGCCACGGCTACAGCTGAAACTAATTAGTGTGAGCAGTTTTATTACAGTTCACTGCGGTAGCTTTGCTATCTAATACTGAAAATGGTTGTAAAACACTGCTCAAAACATTGGATGGTATCGTTTTAGTACGCAAGCTGAAAAATAATACAGCTAACAGGGCTTTAAAAGAATACTTACAGTAAAGATATGGAATGAGAGGAAGGAAAAATCTCTGTTTAGCTAAATCAACCAGGGTACATTTATGTATAGTTTGCAAAGTTCAATGACCAAACACAATACTGTAGGTTTGAAAATAAGAGCTGAACGCACTTCCTGCTACTGCTAGAACCACCCACCTGCCTAGCTGGTTACACAATTGTAATGTACAGACAGCAATGCTCACTTGTGACAACAACTCACCGTAATTTCTAGAACTGAAATGACTTGTAACACTAGAACCTTACGAGAAACCTACCAAAATGCATCATATTATATGTACTGGTACATTGTATATGGAACTTAAATCGGGACAACAGGACTAAAAGTTAAATAAGTTTTGGGTATTTCAACATTTATTTCCACGGCAAATATCTTCATGGTACAAATCAACACAAACATACAGTTTTCCTAAGAGTAATTATTCAAAGATGAGATGTCACACAGCTCTTCCAATAAATAAATATATTATATTATACTTTTCCAGGGAAACTCATTTAATTTTATCAATTTTCAAATGTTTTAATAAATGAGAACAAGCCATGTGGCCCTTTGAGTATTTCAATGTCACTTATTGAAGAATCACTATATAAGCACAATGCAATAATTAATAACAAAACAAATTAATATGTTTTCCTTCATAATTTCGCATTTTAAACTTTGAAAACCCCCCATGATTATCAAACGTTTTCATCGCTGTCCAAATTAAGCCAGAACAGACTTGACAAATGTAGGTTTCTGGCCTAGTGCCTACTATACAGTCTAAATTCTTGGAACATGTCCTATCCCTTACATAGTTCGTATACATTAGCGTATGTATGCACCAGATGGTACTTATAATGTGTTGAATATCTAATTGCATTTAGCATTTGTACATACAAACCAGACAAACTGAATGAATATTTCTGAACTAATACTACCAGATGATACCAACACAAAACACAGAAAGTTGTCCATCTTTTTAAGTCTGGGAAAAGAATACACCTTCTTTGACAAATAAACAATACAGCGATCCAAAATATGGAAATAAGTATTGATGTTGCTTGCAATATAAGGTTTATTGTTCAGTAGAGTACCCCATAGTGCCTTGGTCGATTTGCATGTACAGTTCTGTTGCATGCCAGAAATTATTAAACAGATTTCTCAAGCCACCCTATAATTTGTTGGCAAAACCCAAAATATTTTTATACAAATCCTTCATCATCTGAATAATAATAATTATGAAATTAACCTCCCTGGTAGAAAAAAATTGAGGAAAACTATCTGTAGAAAGTGATCATATCCCACGATACAACTCACCATGGCAGTAACAGGTCGTGGGCACTGTTACAATAGTTACTGTGTCAGCTCTGAGCCAGGCACTGTCTGCAAATTATCAAATGTGGAAAGGGAGCAAATCTATTTCCCTAATGAGTTTAGCCCTGGTCAGAGCTGTCTGACTTTTGTGTCAACAAGACTGCAGGATGTCTGGACTCACAGATGGTAGCTACATTGTACACTGTACACGTATCTATGAGGGTGTCAACATTTTCAAGAAGTCAATCTGCCTTTCAATGAAGGAAAGTGACAATAATCCTTCCTGACGATAAAATTTTAATGTCAATGAACACTTCAGACGAAGACAATAAACTATTCACAGTTGACTTTCATTACATCATTTCTATAGGTTTATAAATATTTTCATTGAAATCTTTGTAACAGGTTTTCTCATTTTCTAATTAAATCCAGGTCAATAGTTATTCAAAATATCAAACTCAACGCTCCACAAGTTGTTGATGTTGATGGATTTTCATTATTTATGTCGTTTGTAAAATACACTTGCCAATTCTACTTCAAAAATTGAAGATTTTATGAGGGCACGAAATGTCTGATATAAAATCAGAATCACATGGAGGAGGAATGAGTGAGATATAACAGGCCAGACACCTGTTATATCTCATGAAGTCCTTCTGAAATATAATCATGTTGAACTCCCTTGATATTGACCTTGTCAATACAGCCTTGTACCCGATGCATGTAATGATCAATGTTTTGTAAACAACTTTTTTTCTAATAAACAATAGCAAAGTTGCATATTGTTCACAGAAAGCAGTGTTTTTGCTAATGTTTAGGATATAGTAGATCAGTCCGGGTTATGTCCATAGAGAGGATATTACGATTGACCAATCAGCGAACCTGCCGCCGCCAACGTCATGAATAATTAACCATGCAAACCTTGGCTCGTACATTGCAACGAGTTTGGAACTTTTCGGCTTGATTTCGCCCTTTATTTTTAGCACTGGGTAGTTTTTAGATGTAGACGTTAAGCACAATATTCAGTGTGGCCGAGATGGTGACCGACACAAGTGGTTAGTACATTGAAAATTACTTATTTGGATGAATTTCCTGGCCGGGTACGGCTCCTAGAAATCAGCATTTGACCCTTGTAAATCTACAGTAAGTTATTTGTCGCCAAATATCGCCTATTTTTGGTCAAATTTCAATTTAACCTTGCCATCTGCAGTATGGAGAATTTTTCAAGCTTTGCAAAGATGGGTCAACTGTTTTACTCGGTCATCGGAGCACGATGGAGCACGATTTTTTCGATCACCATGCGTTGCCCGGTACGATTGACCCTTCGCTCAAAAAAACGCGCGCCGGATCAATCGCCGAGAAGTTCACCAAAAGCTGGAAAGGAGAACGAAAAACGTCCAATAACTCTTTGTCGAATATGGTCAAGGGTTAAGAAACTCAGAAAACTATTCCTGAAGAATCTTACAATTTTTAACACGGTAGAACGTCGCCAATCGACTGGAGCTAAGATACTTCCGGGTAGCCAACAGTCTCACTCAATCGGTGGATCTGTCAGGTCACATCGCGATCTGAACGAAGTGAACCAACGTAACCTTTGACCCTTGTACATATACAGTACGTGATTGGTTCTTGCCTTAATTTCATTACATATACGGTACGCCATTGGCTCTTCCCTACTATCCTCTATATGGACATAACCCGGACTGGTAGATAAATAATTTGGAAACCCCCGTGCTATTCTGATAGGATTGTGCTGATACAACAGAGGAAACACCAGGAAAATTTACCAGAGTTCTGGTCTTTACTAAAAACATTAGAATGTATTATCATGTGTGTAGAAGGACTGCGGTTTGCATTGTGTTTATAAAAGTTAAGGCTAATATTGCTGCGGATCCGTCGCCCTACCACTCCTTTTGCTGGTTGTGTTGGGGGAGTTAGGGTTACCAGCAAAGGGAGTGGTAGGGCTACGGATCCGCAGCAAAGGCTAATATAACTTTCTATATAGACTATAGATCAACATATATTAGTCACAGTGTCTTTGCTGAGTGGTTGGGGAACACTGGTTGCTGATTTGGGAACCCCTGGTAACATTTTTGCTGTCCCCAATCTGATTGTATTGATATACACTAAAGGTAACCCTGGTCAAATCCAGGTATCAAAGCTACTTACTGCTGATACCTGCTTACTGCTCTTGAAGGGCCTGCAGCCATGCATAACGTATGATAATAATTTTTTTCACTATTTTTGGGTGTCAGTCGCAAGTTTTTGTTCTACTCCCCAAAGCATGTTAAAATAGCTTGTTAACACAGCACCTATACTGTATACTGTAAAATGCACAATTATTGTTTAAATTAGAATTAAAATCCTGACCAGAATTAACATGTGAGCAATAAGAATGCACTTAACACATCTGTATCTCAACATACTAAGGGAGTAGAACAAGACAACGTAGTTAAGATACATAGCACAAAATAGTGAAAACTATCATCAAAAATTACAGCAGCTTGCCAAACAACAAGACAACGTACTAATTGTCTAGAAAAGAAATCCTTAAAATACTTCTCAGAACTTCCTTTTTTGATGCACTCACATATAGAACACCATGACTGTTTGTTCAAGTCTGGGAACAGATAATTTAGACTGATGAGCAAATTGACTAACGTGAAAGATTTGCTTCCTCAAATAACTTGTGCTTGTCCTTCACGACATTTCCGATAAGGTGTCAATCTGTTAGCAGTGATAATGAATATTACTAGTATTATGTTGGTGTGGTCTCTACAGTTTTAAGGAAATATCCACTTTAAACTGTAATACCATTATGTAATTATTCACATGACTCTTGGTTCATTTTCAGTATTTCCACCTATTATATTTTGAGTAAATGTTAGCAACAATTCAATGTAGCTACATCCTAAATTTTAAGCCCAACATCAAAATTAATTCTTTTTTCAAAAGACGGGTATAAATATCACACAAAAATACCAAATTGGTTGAAATCATGTAATATATTCAAATTCAACACCAAGCTATCTTCAACAAATTCAATATGATCTGATGAATCATCTGCTCAATAACCATCAATGGTCTTAGCACCGGTATTTTATTTTTGGAACATCACAATTACATATACTATGGGAGTCAATGTTTTGAAATCCAATGTCTTATATTTTCGGAGATCCTGCACACTGTCACAAAAGACACATTCAACAAACTTCAACTCGATTGAAAAGGGATATTAAGGCTTTCAATTGTGTGATTATTGCCCAATATTACAACGCATAGGTGATTGAGACTGATAGAAACACAGACACATGTACATGGCTCACTTCCTCATAAATTTGTATTTGTCCCCATTTAGCTACACTGTGTTAGCGTTTTCCTCATATCAACACTGTTCTGTTCTCGTTCAGTACATACTACAGTGCGGTCAAGGACCTTGCTATCTTCTTGCCATGAAGTTAATGTTACCTTGAAATTTACTGAAACCATGTGGTGCCAGATAAATCATGGACGTACGTGCATGAATATATACATTCTGGTCCACGGTTACCTATGACCATGGAGGAAGTGTGGTACCTCCATCAACAGTATGACAATCCCTGACAACATGTTGTCACAATTTCAGTGATTAAAATCGCAATGCTGTTGGGAGTGCTTTAGGTGTACCAACAGTGTACAAACTTTGCTGACAGCATATTGCGATTATGAACCGTTAGAGATTAAATTACAAGTTCGAGGCACTGGGGCTGGCCACGAATCGCGATATCTCCGGTCGTTTGGTGCTGGCGTTCATTCAATCATACTGCGATATCGCCGAGCTTGTAGGGTCTGTGGTGGGCCATCACACGGCGGAAGTGGTACGTCATGTGGATTTGCTGAACGTGTATTTCAAAATCAATGTACGCGATGATACATGCTTTTCGTAACTAACAGGGCTTACAGTAGACCCCAACTTTCCAGCTTTGAACCCATGAATATGCTTATGTTATAACGATACGTAACCTGAAGTTCGCCGCATTTCTATGCCATTCAACTGAGAAAGCCCTCTCAAGGCCTCATAGTCGTACAAACAAGGTCGCCACTGCAGTGGAAGTTGTAATCACTGGACACTTTTTTGACACAGCGCTCGTTAATTTCAACAGCCCGGAAACTTATGTACGACACATGTAATGACTTTTAATACTGCATCACACATATGAAACGACAACATGAAACTATGAGAGGCTTCAGCGCGGTAAATGTCGATGTTCGAGGTTGACATGGAACAACTTTCGCTGGACTCGAACAGCGTCCTGTCCTATGCTTGATGAAAGCTCGGTATCCCAGGAAATGTTGGTGATTATAAATCAATAGAATCTCCATACTTACGTGATAAATTCAGACTGAATAGAGAACAGTTATTCTTCTGAAGAGATACATGGACACGCTTGTTGAGAAAGAATCTGGCTAATTCTGCTCCAGGGCTAGCTGTGACAGCACCTCACATTAGACGCGTGTACCAACTTCTAATCGTCAATACAGCGGGAAATACACAGCGCCGCCAAGTGGTCAACCAAGTAAATAGAGCCTTGTACAAGAGTACTATGCTGGGTGTAGGCAGGCACAGGTTTTAAGGTAGTATGCACCTCGAAAGTGAAAGACTTAAACTTTTGCTCTAATTTTCCTCAAGGAATCTTTCAATCATTCTCTTTCAAAATCAAGAATAAAAATAGGGGGTCACCGTGCAAATTTTGGTACTAGAGAAACAATTTACCCAAGATTTACCGATATTAGAAATTCAAAATGGCCGCCATCCCTGTGTTAACTCTATGGGGAAAAATAAAAAATTTCGAATTTCGAAAAACTAAGCCGGTGAAAAGTTTTCTTTCACCAAGAGCTTTAAAATGAACCCCCACATGTGGTATATCAGAAGAGAATTGTAAAAGTTGGAGAGTCCGAATGCCTGTCCCAGAGGTGCGTTCTACCTTAATTTTACTGAGCAGTCTTGCAGATACACGAGATATGCAGATATTTCTGATCATGCAGATACGATGCGGCTGCGCGTTATGTATAATGGTGTTAAGGTTGTGCTCCTTCTACTGACAGTTGGAAACATTTTCTGCCACGCATAGCATATTGCTAACATTTTCCTGAAGAGAAACTTCATTTTGACAATAAATTTTATTAGGTTCTTGACTTTCAGTTTTTTTAGAATTTTTTGTCAATAACAATTAGCAGCAGTGTTTCCTAGCAATCCTACCCCACTGCATGTACCTCCTAATGAGCATTAAAGGCAACACAGCCATTTCTGTACTTGTGTAAGTTTACTCTTTGGCATTGAAAGGCAGGTTGCCATAACAACATCAATTTAACAAACAGTGAATCATAATCATATAAAAGAACCCAATACATTTCCCGTTTTCTGTTCACAATCAATATCACTGCAACATGAAAATATATCCTAAAATTTAAGTATAGTACTCTGGTAGAGATTGCATGATCACACAATTCACTACCTGTATTTCACCTCTATTGTAATATCTATCTAGGTATTTATTTATTTGTTTATTTGTTTCTTTTATTGCAACAAAATTATTATCTGCATTCATTTGTTTACTTTTTAGTCTCACATTCCATTGTCATACTGAGATACAGAGAGAGAGAATTAATTCAGTTATGTTGTGTTTCTAGTTGATTCCTGTTCAAGATTGATATCTATGGGTTCAAATTGTAAAGGAAGAAAGACGCACTGCACTAACACTGACTGTTGTCAATGTTCTTCTTGTACACTTTGAAGAATGGCAAAAGAATTCCTTTGTTTTGACAAGCTATTCAAAATTTGAAGTTGCTAGGAAATCAAACATGGGGTTGCTGGTTGATCTAATGCATGATGGAACTGATAAAGTGCAATATACAAACTTTACAGAACCATTACTCAGAAAGATCCGTACAGAATGCTGACCATAAAATTCATTCTTGAATTTCTTCGCATTATAATCATCTGAACCGACACTCAAACATTACGGCGCAGTCTCCAAGATATACGCATTGGCAAATATCTATACTCTCATAACAGAAAACAGAGCAACAACTTTTCTGTATTGTGTGACGATTTTCCAGTGTTACAAAAATAGAACATTTGAGACAATCATCCCTAAGAATCAGCAATCCAAATTTCTGTTCTACAGCATTGTTTCTGAGAGGATTGCTTGACCAAAAATGCCTTCTGTAAGCACATGAACATGACTGCGATTTGGAAGTTGATATACAGTTCTGCTGTAATGCTGCAACAGAGCAACCATGAAAAGTTATCGCATACCATACTCATCAATTCACAGAACACACTTGATAATGACCATTTGAAGATATATGTCACAGTAATTTGATGACACTGTGGTTGGGAAAGAAACTGATTCGGTATAAAAGAACCAAACAAATCAAATGTGACACCCACTGAAAAAGCTGTTCCTCAATTTTTGATCGAACTTTGTCAAAAGTGGAAAAATAAAGACGTATAAAACAGGCATTAGGAACGAATCTGACATACTAAATTTGAATACCAACATATTGAGTTTCACAGCTGTTTTCCAAAAGTGATCAAAAAATGAGGCCTTTATCAAAGCAAATAGAATCATCATAATTTCAGCAAATGAGATTGGAGAGGTAATGTACACTGCATACAAGAATCTATACATCACATTTGAAAAAGACCAGATGAGTGGGTTTTTGGATGACCAAAGCTGCTCCTCTTGGTTCATATATAGTGACATTTTCATCAAAATTTGGACAACGTTGAATGATGCCACACTATGAACTTGTAAAATTCAAAAGCTATGAGATGAATGTGTCTTAGATATGACAACGCTCTGACCAAAAATCTGGAAATTTAAGGGATCAAATAATATTTACTACATTGTGTAGGCCATTATATATAACATGATTTTGATAAACAATTATGCAGGAAACTTATGAATATAAGACAACACAATTTTGATTACTTTGATACTTTATTGATCTATAATTGCAAATTTTCATAAGTCATATTGCGTATTGACAAAACAGAAAAATCTTCATATACTATGAAAATACAATAGATTTATAAAGCATGATAAATGATCCTGGATAATTATATAATTATATACAACATGATATAAATACATTTAATTTTAAAATCTATTGCTGTATTATAAACATCTCAAAGCTATGGTAGGTATATCTCTATCATGGTGATTTAGTTTTCTACAAAATTTCGTACAATATTATATCCTTGTAATATCTCTGTGGTGACATTCTGCAAATGAACTTTCAATGGTTAATCTTATAGGCTAACCCCTTTCCCTAACAAAAATTCAAGAAGTCCATGTATGAGATAAAGTACAATTTAAAATCCTAAATACACCTAGTAAACTTCTTCTCATACAAAACAACAAGAAATCTTCAGACAAGATACAACAGATAAACGAGTGAAAAACAGATTAACAAAAAAATTGTAAGAGAGTTTATTAAACCTTGCTTTTCCTTTATATATTTCTTATATTGTTTTCAATCTACGTGTATAGTTTTCAATCTCTGTGTATACACGATTTGCACTTTGCTACGGCAGTAAATAAAGAAATATGGCTTGGAAATTTGTAGTTACAGATATGGGTATGTGGTTGAACCATCTATATCATTTCTGACTATAATATTCAGTTTTTTTTTATTGTTTTCTCATCATATTTAATGGTATGAAAGGTTGTTTGATATCAGGTAATACCGGTATGACTATTATGAAATTGTGTATCATGGCATAAAAGCAAAAACACACATGGTAAAAAAAAATTACAAAATTGGTACATTTCACTTCATAATTTGATGTACAAAGTGTGTTTATGGACGATTATTACAAACATTAAGTAGTCAAGAGAAAGATTGTGTAGAATTTGGTTTTAAAAAAATTCTCAAAGTAACCAATGAAAGAGCTGATTAAATTGTAATATCAACCCCCTTTATTCAAATGAGTTTACTGTTAACGTTCATTTTAAGTGTAATTTAGGTTCTTTCCCAGTGAGATTTCAAATTGAGGGAACTACATTAAAACAAAGGCTATTTCCTCTGCCTGTTTTTATTTCATGATATATCTATATCAAATTTATCTTGCATCATTCTTGCACAATGAGTCACAGCTTATGACAAGACATCAGCTTTGATCTTTTAAATCATACAAATAATGTAATATATATCAGATTTATGTACCATGTGCTACAGAAGTATATCATTATAAGTAAATTTTCATATTGCAACTTACAAGTAAATGTTCAATGTCTTCTTTTAATAAGAGGAGTTAAATGTTTACCCTTTGAACTCTGACCTCAGGTGACCATGACATCATGCAGAGATCAGACACCAAATGGATAGTACATTTAACTTCTCATGTATGTAAATTCTAGTCCTGCACTAATATAGTAATAAAAATGCCACTAGATGACTGTTTAGAACACACATGACTATAATTTGTAATGTGCATTTTTTTGAATGCCAATGATAAATGGCATTTAATTTCAAATTTTAATTTGGCATACTACTGAATGTACTCTGAGTAAGTAGTTTTTACACTGTTTGTTTAATTTTACCGCTATTCTACCAATATCACATGTGAATTTCAGGTCAAGTTGGATAAAACTAGTGAAATATAACAGGTCTTATATGTTGCACTTTAACCCTTTCAGGCCTAAACCCCTATATATAGGGTAGCTCTGGTAAGTTACCAGAAAGTTTTGTCTGAAAGGGTTAACACAAAGTTGAACATGTGAAGGAGATGTGATAAACACCTTTTTTAACAGACTATTTACAGCTGCTATAACAGACCAATAAAATACGCAGTTTTGACCCAATACCACTTTTCTTGACTTGGCAGATAGGAAAGTGGTACTGACTAGGAAAAGGTATAAACTTCCAATAAATCACGAAAATAATTGTGCTTTTTAAACAGGAATGAAAGGATCCGGAATAATTCATAATGAATAATTAAATTGACAGTATTAGTGAATTAGAAAAGTATTCATTGTGAAATGTCTGTCCTCATTATATGGGGATAATTATAAAGAGATTATTCAAAGGATTTCAAATATGTAAAAAAATATATACAACTATTTGTGCAACATAAAATGTGCATAGAGGCTTTGAATGTCATTGTCTGGTGGTTATAAAAAACTTTCTGTGGTTTAAAGAAACTGTTTTTGTGCTGTCTATATTTCAGTGCACAATGCATTAGTTGTCTTGAAAAAGATGTGCTGGAAGTACAGCGATCAATTACCATTTTATGTAAACAACAGACACAATCAGAGAGTGCTGTTAAGGTGCATATTTATCTTGTTCACATTGGCAACCCAACTGAAATTTGGGCCGACGCAAAATAATTGTCCTTTTGGGATTAAATTTGGTCCGTGTCCACACTTACCGGTACCAGAATTAGGGCCGACGTAACTTTACCTTCCTTTGTGACCTCTGACCTGTCAAAGTTCAAAATGGCGCATTTGAATATGGCACGCTGTTTCTACTGTTCATGATTTTCCTGTGTTTTTACGCACAAGAAGGGCAAATATGACTACCATTCACCCTTTTAATCATCGGAGAGATCTTCACCATTTATTGGATGAGCATATGGTATATATAAGACCGCGGTGGAGAAATAACCAGTGCGCGGCATTTTTGACATGCCTCTCTACGTGCACTGTGGAATCGAATGACATGGTCTCGTTTGCGGAACAAAGGTTGGTGGAAGTTCAGCGTACATGGGATGATATTAAAATGTAAAGACTGGATTGAAAACTTTCGATAGGTGTAAACTTTAGTTTCAAACGTCGTTTGTTTTGTGCGAATAGTGTGACTAGTTCAACTTCGATCCATAGCGGAGGCCTGGTCAACTGGGACCAGGGCCGACGTAACGTGTCCACACTGGCGATTTGCGTCGGACCAAATTTTGCGTCGGCCCTGAGTCGGCCCTGAACCCCCCCTTCTAACCGGGACCAAACTGAGTCGGCCCAGGGCCGACTCAGCGTGTCCACACTGGTTTTTTACGTCGGCCCCGGCCCTGGTCGGGACCTGGGCCGACGCAAAGTCGTCAGTCTGAACGTACTTATTGTTACATTTCTTGGAAATTTGTTACATTGACACAGAAAATGATTACACAAAATTATACAGAATGGGAGGTGGCAGTGACCTCTGATAGAAATTTATCAAGTTGTGCTGTAAATGCTCCATCCCATCCAGAATTTGGAAGTTTATCTACATTGTTATGTTGAAGGTGGGATAACTTTCTTCCCAGGAATTATGAAAAACCAGACTCAATCACCAGGAATATATTATATCTGATGTTGACCCTTTCAAAGTTTCTTTATTGTAGCATGTTTCTCAATAAATCTGCCGATCTTCAAGGTTACAGGAGCACAGGTGGTGGCAAATAAGCTGAAAGATCAGAACTTTCTCTGTGAGGATTTCACACTCTGTGAAACCTGAATCTTTCCACTTCTCGTCACGTAAGGCTATCTTCAGGCATACCAGGAACAGCACATTGTTGTCATGGTAACCTCTTTTTAACACTCCAAGGGCATTATTGATGTCTCCAGCTCCAGCAACCTATGTTATCATAGAAACAAAGCCTTTTCAGACTCTATGTGGAAATGCGTTTGTCATTATGATAATTCACCGTCTTTATGATGCATTATTTTTTTTAATTCTCGAGAGATTCTAATATTGGACAGACTCGCGACATGTGTAAAAGGAGGAGAGTTCAAAAGATACCTTCAACCACAGTCCCTCCAACAGCAGTCTTGAAACACCTAGTAAGGTGTGAATACCCTTAGTGCACAGACAAGGCGTGATATGGATTGGTCGCGGAATTTGTCATCCGTTTTTCTCATCACCGAGAAATGAACAACGTGCGTAACTTGGATTAATTGGCGATTAACAGTTTTAAAAATGTAATGACAGATTCTAATGTACTAATTAAGATAACATGTCAACTTTAAAACTGGAGAAACCTTTGAATACTTTCATTTCCTGTTTGATCCTTTGCAGGGTGATTACTGTGCATTAACTTTGTCATCCCTGATACTTATTACATGTAAGTGAAGAATATACAAAACTTGAAAAAATTTAAATTTGACGTCTGTTTTAGGTAGAACAGGCCTCGAGAACAGATAGTCAGACTCTCAAATTTCTACAATTCTTTTCTGATCTACCACTTGTAAGGGTTCATTTTAAAGCCTTGGAGAAAGAAATACTTTCACTGTCTTAGTTTTCGAAAATCAAAAATTTTATTATTCCCTTATAGAGTTAACACAGGGATGGCGGCCATTTTGAATCTCAATATCGCAAAATGTGGGGTGATTTGTTGCTCTAACACTAAAATTTGCACGGTGACCCCTGATTTTTATTGTTGATTTGGTAAGAGAATGGTTGAAAATTTTATTCAGGAAAGTTTGAGCAAAAGTTTAAATCTTTCACTTTTGAGGTGCATACTATGACCTATACCAGTGTAGCAATATTTTATACAATAGTGAAAACATGCTGTAAGTCAAGTAAAAATGACAACTACATACACAACATTGATAAGTGTCAATTGTTTACCCAGGTCAGTCTGTCACAAAGAAACCAGCCATATATCCAGATTGGTGATGGAGGGACTGTCTGCTTCAATTCTACATGCAGGATGCTTTGAAAAAGTGACTACACACTATTTTCAACTCTGCTTACACATAGAAAAAATGAAATTTTTGAGCAATTAAACTCATTCATATTAACACATGCTCTCTCTATCACTTGTGCATCTTTGTCTGGTTAAAATGACTGGGAAATATATCCATCTTTGCATACAAACGTCATTTTCTAGTGGAACTACCTCAACTGTGCTTGGTAAGGTGCTGAGCATATGAAACAGCTAGTACTTCAAATCTCAATTGCCAGAAATGTGCCCAGTTTGCTTTTTCCTATTACCGGTAACTGTAAATTTTGCTTCTTTTGATAGTAATAAAACATGGGTACCAGGGGCACAAAAGTCCTTTAGGCTTCACATGACAAATATCATATGGTTCACACAAATATGTGCCATGCTGTTATCCCTGAAAACAGATCAAAGGGCACCTCTAAAGTTTGTTATTAGTTTGTTTGATTTTGATATGCCCACTCATACAGCTTAAAAACAGGGTCTAAGGTACACTGTACATTTACTTTGTCTAACATCTGACACATCTTTATTTACCTAACTTCACAATGTTTTTTGCCTAACTGAGCCACTAACTATATGATTCTAATTGACTAACAATGGATAAAAATATTATTGATTTGAATCCTCATGACTTTTCAAACCAAATCTCAAGGCGATACATGCAGTAGGTCTCATGTTTCTATGATGAAAGACCATTCATATGTACATACATACATAATTACCATAAAGGAATTGATCCCAATAGGTCCCCAAAGTGTGCATGTACCTATAGTAAATGGTAAGCATGTTGCAAACTCAGTTTACCTTTCGAGCAGAGAGCCTCAAGTTTTTCAGCATTGACAACTCAACCAATTCTTTCTGGAAGTCTTCCATCTGCCAATGGTTGTCTGTATACATGATACAGAGGCAGCAGTTACCCCATAATTGACACGGTCATGATCATATGGTATGCATGCAAAGATGACAATGTAACATTTTGTGTAATCACTTCAACTGAATAACAGTGATTTGTCATCATATTCATCAGAACAGATGTCGAACAAAAAGTTTTAAAGTGTGAGAATCTGTCCCCATGAAATATGCAAAATATTTATTTAACCCTTTGAGTGTTGTAATTTTTCCCACCAAAAGTTTACTGCCACATTTGACAATTTTTAAGAATTTTTCTGAAATTTTTTGATAATTTTGGACCAAATGGATATCACATTTCATTGGCTACAGTATGTTATCAAAATTTTGACAAAAATCTGAAAAAAATTGACTGGAATATATTTTCTAAAGGTGACCTTTGGCGCTCAAAGGGTCAGTATACATTTTTTTCAAACTCCGACACAGAAATGATATAGTTTTAAGCCATATAAATCTGCACTAACAGGAGGATATTTCATTAAATAAATGAAAATAGTGTACGCAGCTTTGGTATCATTTAAAATGAAAGCATGCCCTTCTTTTTGCAGTTAAAAAATGGTAGTAGATAGTCAGAGTAACTTTGGAAAGTTACCTGCGCAACAGTATATAGTAGCGTGTTCACTACTATGGTAATGGCAAGTTTCCGAAGTCCAATTGCCAACAAACCGCATACCAATGATGACAAGTAACCATGACAACCACGTTCCATTTTGATTTTTTCTGCAAATAGTATCACTTCCTCCTTTTCATCGTTAGCAGCTTTTGTGGCAATATCTTCAATATCGGCGGTTTTAACCTTCAAAACCCTCGCAAGTTCACGCCATTTAGAGCAAAGTTCATTGGCAAGAAGCATCTTAATACTGTCATCATCTATCTGCAGGTGTTGGGATGCACACAACTGTCTACCATATGACAAGATGTCATGGCTCGTACATAACAGTTCTGTTTGATTGTCTTTGATTCGTCTGACCTGCTCATTAGGGTAGTAGCCGATCTCTCCGTTCTTGTTGATTCCGATGTCCCAATGAAGTGATCTGCCTTGCCGATCTGCCTTGAACCCACATGACATCAAAACGAGAGCACATTCCTTTTTCTTAAGATTTAGTAAGTTTTCTCTTGTTTCATCCTCAGTTTTGGCAAAATCTTCATTTGCTTGAACAACTGGGAGTGAACGAAGCGGGATCTCAGGTTGGCTTACAGGACATGAACTATGGCGCCGTTTGTTACTGGAGTGGTGTCGGTCACGATTTTTTTTGTGATGTAACTCTTCCTTTTTCTTTGGCAAGTCTGGTTGTGGGGAAGCTGGCCCAGCGGAAACAGCCGATGACACAATTTGAACATGTGAGCTGAGCTGATGTGGTTTGGTGATGTACAACTGTGATGGTATTCTCTGTGATCTTCTGTTGCAACCATTGTAAGATTCAGTGTAAACTGTTCCATCTGTTGCTGTTTGTTGGTCAGTGGAATTGAGCGCAGAATGTATACTTGTCTGCTTCTCATATCTTCAATGTAAATTGGATCTACCCTGGAATTATCAACTTTCCAACCATTACATGCTTCAGCTTTCAACTCGACTTTTTGGGGTTGGGAAATTTCACACCAATAACTTGTCCATGGCACAATATCTTGACAAGTTTTTTGGCTCTGCCATACCGACGATTTGCATGAAATGATTGCATGGAGGCACATTCTTTGTTCTAACTGTGGAGGACCATAGAGAGAAAGGTGCAAAGTGATTTGGATGCAGTTCCAGATTTTCCCTTCCATACATCTGATGATGGCAAAGAAAAGAGACTTAAATGATAGTCTTTTGACTTCAAATCTCAACAAGGATGTCTCAGGGCAGTGTGTCCAGTCACTCTCAGGGACTTCCTCGATGGGTTTTCCTTGTCCATTTTGACGCATCACCACAAACTCTGCATTTCTCTTGCTCTCTGCATCCTCCTTCACCTTGGTAACAACTGGCAGCTCAACCACCATCTTGTCATTCTCGTTGAAATGCTTTTGTTTGACTTCAACGACTGGGCTTGCAACAGTGTGTTTGTCCGACTCCTCAATTGGTAGTTCGCTGGGGAGACGCACCACAAGCTTTCTGCTGTTATTTCTTCGACCCTGAATTCTCGGCACCTGAATTCTTACTCCTGCAGAACCTGTGTCTAAGCAGCCTCCTTCAACGCCAAAGGTCTCTTTCCATGATCTATTGGAAACAGTTGCTGGCATTGCTTGTCTGTGCAAGGTATTGTTTTCGTATCTAAATGGAACTGCATATCGTGCAAATGTTCTTATACCATCAACGACGCCTTGGAAACGACTGTGCCTTGCAGAATCACCCATTTTTTCACAACATGCAAAACTCTACAGGAAAAATAAAGAAAGAAATAAGACATCAGTCTCTGAAATTTGAAATTCAATTCCATTTATGAAGATGAGTTGGACGTTTACTATGCTGATTCTCTACCATACAGTTGAACGCCTTTGATGGTATTGAAAAGCTAAAGTCACACGGCAAGCAAAGCAAGCATCAAGTTTTGCCTTGCTGGCTAGGGCTGGTCAAAAAGTTGTGCTGTGCTTCAGCTTGCTATTAATGACTTAGGACATAGATGTGGGCTATGTTTAGGACCATGTACAAGCAAGAGAGAGAGAGAGAGAGGAGAGAGAGAGAGAGAGAGAGAGAGAGAGAGAGAGAGAGAGAGAGAGAGAGAGACAGACAGACAGACAGACAGACAGAGAGACAGACAGAGAGAGACAGACAGAGAGACTCTGACTACATTGGACTATATGTAAATGCTTGTTAGTTTCTGATTATAAATAAAATTTGAGTCACAAAGAAACAGTATAAATGTTAAATGTACAAGCACTCTATCATTGCTTGAAACAACATCCCTCACAGAGAAACAAATTCAATATTTAAAGGAAGTTATATCAGGGAATGATTGTCCTCTTTTTGAGTCTAGTTTATTAATCCTGAAATGAAAAGGTGTTTCAAACTTTACTTATGACATGAACTTGAAAATGAATTACAAATATAAAAAAAGATTGCAATGATGACCCTTATAAAAAGAAAAAAGCACTGTTCAGTGTGCATTATTTGGTTCATTCTTAAGTCCTTGAATAAATCTCGAAGAAACAACTTTGTTGGTCCTAAAATATTATGAATTTGATATTCACGAAAGGCGCCATGCCGAATTTTAACCAGTTCTCACCCCCATGCCCAAAAAACAGGTCCACAATCACAATTGAAAACAATCGATTGTGAAAATCCATGGTGGGTAAAAAGGGTAGCCTAGATTCCTTTCCGTCCGCTTGCCTCCGTACCTCCGTCCCCACTACCGTCTAGCCTCGTAAGCAGTATTTCGAGCTAGAGTTGTAAAAAACTGCTCATTTGAATGTCAATGGTCACCAACTGAGACCATGATGTCACTAGCCTCCCTTTCAAAGTCAATCACTGAAAATGACCCTCTCATGATTGGCCTTGACTTGGTTGGGCAGAGCTAATTAATATGACATCAAATATGTTAATTGTGTTGACACTGCAGCTCTGCCCAACAAGTCATAGGCCAATCATGAGAGGGTCATTTTCAGTGATTGACTTTGAAAGGGACGCTAGTGACATCATATGGTCACCGTCTCAGTTGGTGACCATTGACATTCAAATGAGCAGTTTTTACAACTCTAGCTCGAATACTGCTCGCGAGGCTAGACGGTAGTGGGGACGGAGGTACGGAGGCAAGCGGACGGAAAAGGAATCTAGGCTATAAAAAGGGCTGAAACCTCCAAACCAATACCAATATTAATGTCCAGTGCCTGCAGTAAAGTACTGGTATACTAGTAATTAAAATTGTATTACTTCTCAACTGCAGACAATTAAAAGACTACATAACATACAGCCAGTTTTGTTTCGACTCATATCAAACATCTTTAGTACCACTTGTGTTTCTATCAATCATGTTTCTCATTCTATTCAATTGTGAAATCACCAGAAAGGCTGTTTGTAATTGAACGATGTGATAACAAATCATCACATCTATAAATAGATTTGTCATTCTTATTTTTATACCTTACAAGGGCGGTCAACTGGCTGATTTCAAGAAATTCAAACCTCAGTATTTTTATGTATTAACAAATTGTTAAATATATTTTTCACCAAAATTGAAATTTGCAACTGCGCTCCCCCCAAATGCAATAGATTGTTCTTCTCCTGGCAACTTTAGGTTTTGCTTCCACACACCCCTCTCCAAACTCCCTGCAGGCAACACTTTCTCACTTGCCCTTTCCATTGTGTCATGTCTCTGCCAAATGATTTTGCCTTCCCAATTGGTAAATGCCCTGCAAAACCACCACCCTTTCAAGTTATATTTTGCATAAAACAAAGGAGATTTTGCAAGCAAAATTACCGAACGAAACCAAATGCTGAATTCTGAATCCCTACTTCCACTATGTATACCTTATGTCATGCACAGGAATAGCACCATCAAAGCCATCCATCATGAATGTTGAACAGATTAAATAAATAAATACAAGAAATAACGAGAAAATCAAAATAATAAACAGCCATATATGTTTAAGAGGCTTGGTGTATTATCTTACTTGAAATATGAACAGATGCTACTATTCATTTGATGGTATTTATGGCTCTATATTACAAAGCCAGCTGCTTGATTTCTAAAGATAGAAATCACACCTGCTGACCTTTAAGTCAATAGTGTCAGAGTAAATCTGGTTTTTGCTTGCACCTCTCAAGCACAGTAAAGTGTTTTCTACTATAGGGTGATTTTTTATTGTTTCATATACGAGATCAAAAAGTAAAAGTTTAGAAAACTATAAATTGACAAATCGCTATTTTAATGGATTTATACTGACCCATACATTGTGGGGAAAAACCAAAGCTATAAATAACCTTTCAAAACTACAAACAGCAATGTGACCATTTGTTGACGTGAAATAATGGTTTTCACCTGACTTAAATGGTCACCGCTATATTCCTATGAACAGACCCACAGTCGTCATTGATAACAATGGGTTTGGGCTGAACTATCGTGGAAGAGGGGCGATCATACACGAGTACAGCTTGACCTACGGGCTGTGTCATATACTTTCATAAACTGAAGAAGTCAGTTTCTATTTTTGTCAAAACAGTTTTGATCACAAAAACAACAGTCTATTAAAATACATGTCGTCATGAATTACTAGCAGTATGACACCACTTATACTAGTTGAACAATATATCTGGGATTACAAGTAAAATTGATATGGCAATAATTGTTATTACTGTAATATTAACTGTCCAGCTTTGCCACAAGATTGAAAGCTGCCACTGCATGTAACTGTACACCTCAGCTTTCCGCTATGTAAACACAGGACAGTTACTGCCAGCAGCATGGGTCTATTTTTGTACATGGAGGTAGCTCTATGTTTTGTACATCCATGCTTCCAGAGAGCTCAGTACATCCGTGGCGTGTACGCCTAAGGCACAGACAGTAGCGGCTTCCGAGCAGGTACGGGCAGCCACAGGCACTACCGTAGTTGATAACGCTTTCATTGCAGTAGAAAGAGGTATTCTCGACCGCGGGCCATCCGGGTACTTGCGTTTTTTTTTGTCATTTTTGCGTCACAGCACCGTGAAGGGGTCCGGATTTTTCAACCACCGAAACAATATTCAAAGTTTCAATATACATAAATGACATAACTTTTAGTTTTGATTTTTTCTACACAATTTCTGTGTCATTCGCTCTTCTGTATCGTCTAATCTCTCATTCACCGCGCTCGTATGCGTTTCACCTACTGACGTCATTCCGCCGTCGAGAATGGGTACACTAAAAGCGCTTTCAACTACAGTGGTGCCTGTGCTCATATGTATACCCATGGGTGTCTATTTTTGTACATCCACTGGCAAGTCCAGGCACTTGTGGGCAGAACAGTACTTGCTGCCCACAAAATACTGTAGTTTAATGCTAAGAAACACGGAAAAAAGGAATCTAAGGTATGCATGCTACCAATGGACGTAAAAAAGAGATGATGTAGACCTCAACCTGTGATCCCAGCAAGAAGCGTGTGTATGTGCAAGGATTTCCGAAAATATGGCAGAAAGCGTTGCTATATAGAAAGACTATCCGCAGACGGCGTTTATGAACTCTAGAACTGCTATGAATTGTATTGCAGAATCGTGAAATACGACAGTGTCTGTAAACTCACCTGTTGGATGACGCGATCACGAATGTTTTGAAACGTCCTTTGTTCTGATGTGAAGACAAATTGTGTCTCGTGATTAGCTCACGTGATCATTGCATTTCTACTAAAAGTTCTATCCGCATGCTCTGTTCATGTTTTAAATGCATGATCATATCCCTACGAAACTTTAAAATGCGAGCAGCAGGGATTCCCCGTTTCGATGACATATGCATTACGTACCTGCGGGTATAACCGCAGACAGCAAGTTAGCCTCGGTTTGGATTTGGCTTCGTTTTCAGGTTCATGTGAAAGCCACTTTGTGTTTAAGGTCGAATTGTCAAACTTTTGATCGCAATTTCAAGTTAGATGTTGTAATTTAAGATCCAGCAATTTAATAATGCAGGGGGGGGGGGGGTTAGCATTAAAAAATATCAAATTTCAAAAGGAATGTAATAATTCGCTACGTGCCACAAGAGGGCGCATTTTATTCCGCACCGTTTGCATGGGTTTGCAGTCACGAATTACAGTATAAGGCTTATAAGCTTATGCGTTATATTGGTAAGATAGTAACACGATTGGAAGTAATTAGGAGAATTGGATCTTCATATTTTTCAAATTTCTCAAAAGTGTTAGGAGCCCCATAGCTGAATGTTGCAATATTACAAATTACTCCTGAAAACGTGTATTGCTTAAAAAGAAAAGCAGATAAACCTGTGACATTACTTCAATTCACTATCTAATTTATATCGCAAATTAGTTCCAATAGTGTTAAATAAAATTGAACACGTGAACAACGGATGGGCTACTTCAACATATCAGACTTAATTTGTCTGAATCGCATTTATTTTCTACATCTAGCTTACAATTTTCTACATTCAGCATACAAAACAAACCATATCCTTTCATATTTAGGCCTAAGGTTTATTCTTCAAATTTCAAACATTTTATGTCTTCAGAGCCTTTACTGACGATTACTAATACAACAAAATAGGCAACATCACTTGCATTTTAAAATTGTCCTCGGGCTTCACCAGTGTCCGTATTCTCGTTTCTACGTAATAAATACATTATCACGTACCATATTGTTATTGTCATTTTCGTTCCATTGACATGGTTAATTATTTATTTACCTTGTCCAGCGGTACTGATTATTTGACTGGTTTGATGTCTTATTGTTGGAAACGTTTCGGTTCTTTTCTATTGCATGCAATGAGTAGTCACTCAATGTCACAAAATAACTGGAAAAATGTTCAATAGATAATCGATCAATTTATTGAGATTTCACTAACTGCATTTGTTGTCTCACTATAAATATTTGAGATTTTTTTCTTCGTGTCTAATAGACCTACAGCCGTTTGTTTATGGTATTTATGGGTATAAAGAATATTCAGAAAAATCTTAAAGGATTGATTTTGTATGATTGTGAGAACTTGTAAAACTTTAAAACTATAATACATCAAAGAAACAAATTATAACTTCGACTCATCTAAGCTTATATACAAGTAAAATACAAAGAATATCGTCAGAGAAAGCTTATATAAAATTCGATTTCCCATGCTACATAAACATTTATCAGAAAAGAATATTTATTTAGAATTTTCGAAAATGGAATAACTTTGAACAGTTGATGAAATAGTGACTGTTGAATTTCTGCGCAAATGCGGAAAATCGTTTCGGTACATGAACTGTGTTTCCTCACGTTCATCGATCTAGTTTAGCTGTTTTAACCTTTTTTCTATGTGCTTTAAAAACTGAAAATACAAAACCGACAGTATGCTACAAATGGTGGAAGAATATATGGTTACATATACGCAGAGTATAAAGTACTTCTGAGCTGTGACGTTTGTTAGTCTCATTATCCTGCCATGTGCATCCTGTTTGTCATATTTATATGCATATAAATCACTTATGTTTTGTTATGTCTGCAGAATGATTTTGTCTACTAAAAACTTAAAAAAAGAAAAGAAAGAGAAGGTAGAGAAAACATCGCTGCAAGGAATTTGGTATGAGAAACCAATCATATCATATATGATATTTTTCCCCTAGTAGAACTTGGTATACCCATTGGTAGCATAAGCTCATGTATTGGTGTATTTGCACGGTGGAAATTTAAATGAAATAAATAAATAAAGATACGCCCCCTCGTTGCATGTAATGCTACGAAACGAATGATAGGTTATCTAGCAAATGTGTATCATTTTTAAATATATTTCTCGGCATCGCTCTCAGGAATAAAACATAAATGATAAGAAATGCTATGTTATGTATGTCACAGTTTACACACAGTTATTCGAATCTGAAACCGAATACGATTCTGTAACTGAGTCTAACTTCAGCAACGTACAGAGAAGGTAGCATGGGAGCGCGTGACAGATTCCTGTTTTAATACCGTGACCGCAAGTGACCTCCTCCGTAAGCCTCATCAGTCTCAGCTCATTTATCTACCAAAAAGCCGCTTATGCACTGGCACCGTCGAGACTGCGGTAACCTTCACGTTTACATTGATGTTTATTGGTCTAATTTACTTTTTGTTATCGAAAGTAGACATCACATAGTTGTTTGCAGTGCAGTACTCGTAGGCTCCAGCTGTACTGTAGCTCGAGGTTTTACCCGGGTATTTGGGTCGTTCCACAGGTGCTCGGAATTGCCAATGTATTCTCACGGCACGTGGCAAGACTTCCCTTAGGCCCCCTCGTACCACAGGGAACTCTGACTGAATAACAGTAAACAAGTGAATGAAAAATAGACAAAAAATAGAAGAAAAAAAACTAAAAAAAGAAAACAAAACAAACAACTTGAATAAACAAAAACGAGCAAGTAAACAAGCAAACAAAGAAATTAACGAATGACGGATCGATTGTTAGACTTCCATGGAATAGACTAGATTCATCTTGCTGTGGCCATGGTCCTCATATCTTTATACTCTAGATACATATATCGAGCTACACAACTGGAACTAGCCCTACCTCCCCCCCCCCCCAAATAAAACAAACCAAAAAACAGGCCCGGAATGTAGGTTTTATTTTTATCCTAGGTCTTCTATGAAACGGATGCGGGAGCCCGTCTAATTTTTTTCGTCAACAAGACCCAACTTTTGACATGAAAACATGACAACAGTAATATCTGTATTTACATGCAGCGGTACGTGATGTAGAGCAACCGTGTAGTCCTGTCATTGATCATTTGATCTAACATAGATAGCCATGACTTAGCGCATTTTCAGATGTTCAACCCAACCCCAACATCCTTCCCGATTCCCGGTAAAAAGAACTTTGTGTTTCTGGTTTTTTGACTCGGAAATGTTCATGATTACTCTGTTTTATTTTGTTGCCACGATGATTCCGTGCGCATGCTGCGTTGGTGAGTGGGCAAGAGTGCTGTCATTCAGAGATAGTAGAGGGGAAGCCCCCTCCACCATCTATGATTCATTTCATGAATATATTTAAAAATGATGGATTTGCCATGAATACCATTGAAGATAAAGCTTAGTTATTTACCATGGAACATCCATAAGAAAGCACAGAATACTTACGGTAAAGAATGAAGGAAAATTGAGATCTTGGTGAGATTGAAATATTTATCCAATGGGCTTACAGCCCTTACTGAAATGCACAGCACACAGGCGAAATGGATGGGCATATTTGATTAATGTTATCGCATAGAACAAATAAATGAATATTATTATTATAAGTAGTGAATCATGTATAGCGTGCGTGACGTGGATTCGGGAATGGTCTAAATCTCTACGATGAGCACGCTTACAGCACGCGCTTGCACACGCCGACGGTAATACAAACGACACCTGGCATATCAGTATAAAGGCTGAGCATTACAGGCGTGTCAAGCGGCTGATGAAAGCGTGCACCCCATGACTCATCGATATTTCGGTCCAGAAGCAGACATTATTAATTAATAGAATTCATCATATGGTATCTCTGTCATAAATTTGACACAAAAGGTTCAGAGACGCATTTCCAAATTAACACCCAAAGAGACAGAGAAACGTTTCACAAGATATGTTCTTCTGCAATGCTATTAAACTGAGGCCTAGGTATGACGCAATGTGTCAAAACAAAACTCAAATTAATGTATTAGAGGTCTAGGTCTAGTAATATATAGGTATAAGTGTAAAGTTGCAAAATAAATCAATAAAACGCCTCATTTGACATCGCAGGGCACGTACAAATCTTTCGGATGAGTACCTTCGGTATGGGGCATTACGTTGTCTCACAACACCGCTGAGGATCCGGGAATGCCCTTTTTTCACCGAATTCTAGTGAATGCGATCTTCGAGCGTGATAGTAACACAGGCGTGATGTTTTCTGGGTAGTTTCTATAAGTGTAGTTAATTCTACGTTTCGACGTTCTCTTCCGTAGCCTACTACGGAAGAGAACGTCGAAACGTAGAATAAACTATACTTATAGAAACTACCCAGAAAACATCACGCCTGTGGATAGTAAGGAATACATAACGTTGTTCATGATGTAAACATCTTCCTTTTGTTTAATTTTCTGAAAATTTCAGGGGCGGCTGGATTATGACTAGTTCACTTACGGGCTGATGACAGGGTGAGTCTTTGTTGCACGTTTTATCGATCAGACGACATCGCTGACTCGATTATGACATTTATTACTGTAACGCATTTAACATCATGAACAACGTTATGCATATGGAAACTTTTTAAATAGTGCAACTTTTCGAATACACGGTGATGTTGTTAGAACTAGCCAAGTGGAAATTCCTGGCAAACATTAAGGTGGTTGGAAAGGCTATTTTTGCACCAATTCTTTTCTCAGAGTTAATGTCAAGTTCCAAGTGTTAGAATAAAGATATTTAATTCAAATTTTCAGGATAACTCCCTTACTTAATACTTTCTCCAAAGGATATAAAAATTGTATATTTGCAGTCATGATTTTGAATTATGACACCAGTAAATATTAAAATTTAATTTTTCATATTTTTTCACATATTTGAATTTAATAATTGGATAGTATTAATATTACCAAATTAGTTATAAATATGTTGACACTATTAATTGTAAGATTATGTAAGGCAGGATTTGTAAATAAAATTTGTTTTTATGATTTTACATGGGTTTACATATCAAAAAATTATTAAAAATTCTTTCAAATTTCAAAATGTGATTTTTTCAAAAAGTACATCAAATACAGGAAAATTGTGCCATAGTCATCTTGTCTGTAACCTTGTTAATAGGCTGTAAAAATTCCATGTCCATATCTCATTTCAAAGGTGGATTTAATTGGCATAAAATTTTGTAGCCGGGAAAACTGTTATTCTGTAAAAATGTTGAAAACAAGCCATATTTGCACACCTCTTTTGAAGTCACAGAGCAGTCCTTTTGGTTAATCTCACTTTTGACACCTCTTTGACACTCAAAGAATCTAAAAATGCATTTACAATAGCAGTCACTCATTCTGAATGCAAGCACTGCCTTGTCAAACTTTCCTGAAAAACAGCAAAAAACAACTTTCCCTTTTATAAAAACATTTATTAAAAGCTAGGGGACCTCTACCATAGTTAATACACGAAGAACTCCCCAACTTCTTCTTATTTGGTCAGTTTTTAGAAGTTTCAACAGGCTATAACTCTGCAATGCCTTTGACCCCAAATGTCTAGTTTTTTTATTGCATAAAGAATGTTGACTACTTTTATATTTTAATAGTTTTATTGAAGTTTATAACTGACGCTCTAGCCTTTCTAGAGCTTTAGTTACATTTAATTGCGTTCGATCAGGGCATGAAACTTACATTTCAATGGAGGTAAAATAAAATGATTTACGTAATTGTCTGACTCGGACGTTCGAAACGACAAATGACACTTCTTGTGTAGTTTTTCATACATTAATACGTGTAATAATTGTAGCCTAATTAACCCAACTTTTTACCAGACGCTCAGATAATGATTTCTCCGTATTTACCCCTATAAGGAAACCACAGTGGTCGTCACTTAAAGAAATTATCTTATTATAACCGGAAAATTACACAAATTTTGCACAGACCAACTTTTGTGGTAAAATCATGTAATGTAAAACTATTTTCTTGTGTTATAAACATAATTCTGGTACATTACCGACAAACCCAGTCCCCAGTTGGTAGTGTTTCTTGTCGATGCTATTTTATGGTATCATACCGTAACGTTAGCTGTGGGTCCATAGCTGTGGTATTTTCAGACGGGATTCCTACCGTTTACTGGCTGATTTTGACTTTTCGTCGTAAAAGTCAAAATCGGTCCGTAAAAAGCAGGAATCCCGTCTGGACCCACAGCTACGGACCATCTTCACTGTGGTTAGGGCAAATATGGCATATAATGGTCACCATGACAGTGCGCTTTGCTTTCCCTTGGTCAACAGAAAAACGGATCCGGAAAAGTTCCTGACTTGAGAGGATGTGTATTCTGGGAAAAACAAACCTTACAAAACTGTTGAACAAGTTACGCACTTTCAGATGCACTCTTTACCCACTTTCGATTTTATTCCACGTTGTCTTTGGTTGGAACGTTGTTGGATATAACTATCTCATTGCAGTGTTTATTCCGCGCACAATTTGCCATTGATAGAATTGCCCTTAATTCGCAACTTCGACATCAAAATCCTAACTTCAGTTTTCACTATATATGATAATGACAAGGGGAATCCACTGGGTTAGCCTCGGATTCCGAGAGGGCCTAACAGCTTTGTGAATGTAGCAGAAGGAAAAACAAACAAAACCGTGACGAAACAAACACAGTCCTGTTCGAAATAATTATTACTAGTATATTTCTCATTGTACCTGCACATCATGTCAGGCAAATAGTCAACGTTGGGCGAAGAAGAGAGTTAGGTCAAGAAAAATAAAAAGTTTGTTTCTCATCCTGGACATATTGCAAAAATGATGCGGTGACGCGGGGTTTTTTCGCTCAATTTTTTATTATTCAACCAAGAAGAACGCGCAAAAACATGAAAATAACACAGTAATGTACGCAGAGATAGATGCACGGCAGTGTTGCTTTAGTATTTTTGCATAGCAACAGTTCTGTGGTTTGACTTTTAGTGCAGCAATGCAAAGTTTAAGCTCAACAGTGACATATGTGTACAGTTCTGAATGGAATGCTAGTGTCAGTTATTTTGTTTACAGTTCTGTTTTATACAGCACTGTTATGCACTATCGTCGCGTATTTTTGCGTTTAGTTTTTTCATTTTATGCTCATGAGCAGAAAAAAAGGTTGACGCGATGGGTCTGAATTGACACGCGCCAGGATGAGAAACAAACCTTTTATTTTTCTTGGCCTTACCTTGTTTATCACCAACTTGTGAAAGCGCCATCAATTTTTCAAATAAAAGTTTTGTTTATTTTTTCATGTGACACCTTTTCGCGATTCGGCAACAACTTTCAAAAGATATGGAATCACATATGATGTGCAATTACATACCCCAAAATGGAGATAATGTAAATTACATGCAAATTCAAGTGGGGGGGGGGGGGGGGGGGGGGGGGCTCCTCCCATGGCACAGGCGCTCCTTAGCTCAGTAATAGCTGGGTAGTCCGTCTGCTACGTAGATCGATTTTCGGCTCGATTTATCGATCCCGTAGTCGATATGCCCGCCACTGCAACCTAAGTTTCAGTGGCGGGCATATCGAGTACGGGATCGATAAATCGAGCCGAAAATCGATCTACTTAGCAGACTACCCAGCTAAGGAGCGCCTGTGTCCCACGGAGACCGTACGCATCAGACAAAAACGCGGGAAAATCTCGCGTGACTTGACATGGCCATGTGAGATCGTGCAGGTCACCTGGTCGTCAGCTGGGAGATGACTAACCGTCATGCGCAGTACGTCTCACCAAAATAAATAATCCAGAAGTGAGAGATACTGTACTTTCGTCTCAACTCTACAGTTGCGTTAGACTCGAAATATGGAGCTAAAGCCCTAGTTGACAGTCATCAAGAAATATTACAGGGTAACGCAAACGTACTGAACCCATAATCGTTGGAGGGCAGGACACTTTTACAGGGTTGAACTTGAAGCTATCCAACCCAGAAGAATCCGAGTTACGGTAACTTGCGTTGCATGATTCTGCGACACGAGACCAGGATTAAGTCACCTGACTAAGTCTACAAATACAAATAACCTAGAAATCTGTCACGAACATTAACTTTCAGACGAAAACATCAGCCATGGCGACGTTAGCTCACGTTATAAATGTGCACAAAGGTGATGTCAACTGGTGCGCCTTCTCTGTAACGAACTACCTGGCTACCTGTTCTGGCGATAAAACTGTCCGATTGTGGAACGTCGACGATTTTTCCGAACTACCGTGCTCACCCTTGCTGGGGCACACGTACTACGTACATTACGTGAGTTTCAGTCCATTTGGTTCACACCTGGCGTCCTGCTCTACCGACGGAAATATTATCGTGTGGGATCCGAAAACGGGAGAGAAGAAAGCAGTTTTTCAACACAAAACAAAAGCCATCATACGTGTTTGCGTATTTTCACCCGATTCAAAATATCTGGTGTCTGGCGGTGCAGACTTCTGTCTGTATCTTTGGGACTTATCCAAAAGAGAATCCGTAAGGTAGGAACGGTTCAACAACACGTATATCGGTCGCTAGTAGTTGTCTAGTTTCCGGCATCACTTACTCAATGTGTTATGCTGGAAAGTCACAGATATTGTGTGTATGAACCGAGAGGAAGCTTTTGGTTCTTGTACTTCCGTGGTTAAACAGTCCCTGGGTGGAGAAAAAACCATAGAGGTAAAATTTTTACCTCCATAGTTTAACACCTGTGTTTTGCGGTTTGCCTTTCCATAGATGTACATCTCGATGGTTTCTTACTTATGAAAGGCCAGGGGCTACAAATGTTGATTATTTTTTGTCAATATTTATGATTTTCAGTGTTATCTGAAGTTTCTTGTTCTTTCCCAAAAGGGGCCAAAGCACATTGAAAAACCGTCTATTTTGTTTTTCCGTGCACACTCCTTACATTGGGCTGGAGTTTCCTTGGTTTGTCAACACAGTGACTATATGTGTTTAAATTTACTATTATTGTTATGTTTGAATCATAGTCCGGACTAAAATTCACTTGTCAGCAATAACAATGCAGTCTACATATTTATAGGCAGAGTTGACAAGCTGAATATATTTTTCTCAATAAGCTTTTTGGAGTCGAACAAGAAACTCTGGTTGACACTGAAAACAAAAAATAGTAAAATAATCATTAAAAGTTAAAGGGGAAGTTCACCAAGGATGATTTTTACATGTGTGCTAGCTTTGTGGTCACTTACCCCGGAAAAGCTATTTTCGCAATTTATAACTTGCACGATTTTTACAAAAACTGATAAATATAGTACAAGAAGTTGCATTTTAGGGCTTCATCAACTCCATGTAATTTGAATCATGGGAAAAAAGCTCCAGGCTTGGAGCTTGCATCACGGGATATGGAAGGCACCATCTTCCGATGGGTATTGCATTGTCCACTCACACCAGGCTCAGCGTATTTACATAACTATTGTTTATATAGTGGTTATATTCAAATTCAAACGCGACTGGAAGACAATTTTTTAGGAAATTCGAGCGTTGGTGGTGGGAATCAATGACTGTTGGCGATTTGAACCGACCATCAATCAAACACTTGTATAAACTCTGTTCGCAAGATTAGCAAAAGGTTACAAAAGGTTGAGATCAGTTTGTGTTATTAATGTTATAGAAATCAAACATCGTTCTGGCCAAGTGTTTGACAGGGAGGAGAACTCCACTAATGCGAGAACCTGGGATTGAAAACTGTGGCTTTAACTAGCATAAGCCCCTCTTTTCTTAATGCTATGCTAAACAAACACATACAAACAAACACCCAAAACTGCTGCCGCACCCCCCCCCCCACCCTTCCCACAAAAACAAAAAAAACAACAACAAACAAATTACATAATAACTCCATCTTTGCAGATCTATAGAACAACAAGGTTATAAATAATATGTACATGACCAGCCTGGATGTTCAAACTCATTTATGGAAAACACAAGCCCCAGTAGATTATTAAACTTGACCTCCAAATTGACATTATATTAAAACATTGACATTCATCCTGAAAATTACCCTTGTTATTCTCTGTGGTTGCTAAACTGTACTAGCAAGGTTTGGGATAGAATGTTTTATAATAATGACAAAAATCATATCAATTATATCTGAAAAAATAAAGGGAGTTTATGACTTTTATAACAGCAGGCCTCTCACCTCTCATGGCAAGCTCAGTTTTTTTGCCAAGTTCAAGGATAAGACCTGCGCCTTTAATTTATTCATGACCTTTCGATGACAAATTGCCTGGCTTCCAAGAAAGCTTGATGGTTTTTGCATTCTTAACAAAATTATTAAACAAGTTCACTTAAGAATTCATATGTCTCTAATCTTAGGAAAATGTTCAGCTGATTTTAGGACAATGTGCTTTGATGATCAAGGGAGTAAAGTTTTAAATAGAACTCTGTAGATGATCAGAAAACAGTAGATGTTGCTAATCTTTAGAGATGTCAACCTCTGCTTGTCCATTGCTACTCTTGTAATTGAATTGGATCACTTTCTTACAAAGGCAATATTAGCTGGAAATGAGAGTTGAAAGTCAAAAAACGTTGCCATCTCTTCGTCTGATTTTAATCAAATTTTACTGATGTAAGAACTAAAAAATGTATTGAAATAACCAGTGGAACACTTCATAAGTCTATTCCGTTATACATCTTATCCCTGACGGTAATATGCGCCTCAAAAGTGAGAGACTTAAACTTTTGCTCAAACTTTCCTTAATGAAACGTTCGACCATTGTCTTACCATAGTAAGAATAAAAATCAGGGATCACCATGCAAACCACACAAACTTTAGTACTGGCGAGACAAATTACCTAAGATTTCCCCATATGTTAGATTCAAAATGGCCGTTATCCCTGTGTTAACTGTACGGGAAAAATAAAATTTGTGATTTTCAAATAAACTAAGACAGTGAAAAGTTTTCTTTCACAAAGACCTTTAAAATGAGCCCCCACAAGTGGTAGGTCAGAAGAGAATTGATAAAGTTAGAAAGCCCGAATATCTGTCACAGAGGTGCGTTCTACCTTAATATGTTATAGATACTCAAGTTGGTTGAAGACAAACCTTGGAAATCACTGTTTCTATTGTGTACCTTCTAAACTGCAATATGCAATTTAAATTTGTGTTTGGCTAGAAGATCTGCTGATAAATAAGCTATTGAAATTTGTGATGTTAAATTTATCAAAACATCACAGCGTACTTGCATTAAGTAATCTAGTATAGGATAAAGCCCGAGTACGAGGGCTCTTCTGGTATATAAAGTCCAACCCAACGATAAAATGTCGAGGCCGCGGCCGCAGGCCGAGACATTTTATCTCAGGGTTGGACTTATATACCAGAAGAGCCCGAGTACGAGGGTTTTATCCGACTTAAAAACTATCGCCCCTAACTGATATATTTTCGTTTTCATGTGTTTACGTCAACCGTCCCCTTGTCAATGTAACATGTTTAGGATATGAATTAAAACTTTTATTGTAAAATAGCCTTCCAATGTAATGGAACATCCTATAAATGCCCAAGGGCACATTATATAAATGCCCTGGGGCAAACAGATTTTGTGTTGCAGCTGGTTTCCACTGTGTTACCAAATTTGAATATTAAAACGTACCAGATGTCTACAGAATATGACATGTTCACTTTTGATTGGACAGTACTTTACTACGGCGCTGTCATTCGTTTCTGGAATTTGGTGAACAAGGCTTTAATACGAGTAAATAAAACACCCTGAATTGAGCACTCTGATTGGTCAATCAACAGTAGATAGTTTTAAGCAGCAGATAACTTTGTTCAGACTGGGCACAAGTACATTATGTGTGTTTGCGTATCACCCTGTAATCACAACAAATGTATGTAATATCCAAATATGAGCAATCTGTAGATTGTACACCAGTATCGTACCAGGTCATGAGCCGTCAGGAGATGTTGAGCCTGGAGGGACTGTGTGCTGTTGGAGGCTTTCATACAAAATGTAGTATTTATGATGTCTGAAAAGTAAAGGACCAATGAAATAGTCTTTCCCCACATTTGTGCATTCATTGGAATATGTTTGTTAGAAACAGTCACAATAGTATTTGACCAAAAATTTTGCATTGCTGGCAAAATCTTTGGTTCATGGATGACACTTCAGATCCATGATTTTTGCCACCAAGTCTAGCACCAGGTATGACACAACTAGTGCCAGTGGTCCCTCTTCATATTCAAAGTAGAGATAGCGGACCATAAACAAAACTGAATTAGTTCCCACTGAATAAGCTCACCATGTCAAATGAATGGAGGCCCTGTTTCTCTGTCACAACTATGGGAAGAGTGAAATACTTTATTTATAAACAAACTTAAAATGCCAGGTAATGTTTGGAAAGTTAAAAAGAGTCAAATGGTCTAATTTTCAGAAAGTGTCAATTTCACACTTTTATTAATCAATTATCCAGCAAACATGAGCAATTAATGACAGCTGAAATGGACATATTCGTGTCCAGGGGCCACAAGTTGCGATCCTAATATGTGTAAGACTATGGATCTCGTAGGGCCCTTTCTATTAAAAATTCAACGTGTGTGTACATTGATGACAGAAAGAGTTATCAAGTATGGAATAGTGCTAAATTATTAGCCATGGAAGGTATGTCTGATACATGATGATTTGTGTTGTTTCTGATTTAATGAGACAATACATAATAGAACATGGAAAGATGTCTCAGAGGTAATTGTAAATTGTGAGCCTGAGTGGAAAATCAGATAGTATAACGCCAAGAATATGAGGTCATTATGAAAATACCACAAAGGATGCACCCAGACATTGGCGCAGTGTATTGCCCGTAATGGAGCGGAGGAGGATGTGTGATGCCAGTGTTCAGGCGCATCCTTTGCAGTATTTTCCTGATGACGATGTTATTGTAAATCGTATATTTGTGATAGGGGCATCAATTGGGCCGAGTATTGACCATTTTCGTGCAATGTTAATAGTTTTTCTGATTTTGTAAGCACTAAACTGCTAGCTTGTACGTGCTCCTGGATAGCTTGTGCTCTGCACATATAGAATGCAAGACACATTTTGGCAACGGTCTAATAGTCCTTTGCAATTGTTCAACAGTGAACGTGCAGAGGCTAATATAGAATGCATATGGGAACGCCCCAAAAAAGATAATGTTATGGAACGGACATTCTGTATGGCTGTTCTAGTGCAAAAATTTATTTTTTGCTCAATGGTAGATGTATAGTAAGAAGTGCTTACCAACTTGCATCATCAGAAATAATCAGAAATAGGATTTAAGTATGAGAATGAAGATAAGATGTCCGTCATTATTCATAGATGATAGGCAGGTATTTTGTTAAGGTTTCCGGGTTTGAGAACAGGTTATGGTATACAGAATCCTGGTGCAATATTGTTTGTTCCCTAGTATGAATGCAATATGATTTATATCCTGGTAAAACTTAGCAGGGTACTGCTCTTAACAAAAAAAAATAGAGTTTAAAAAACACCTGTAAATGAAGGAAGTTTAAATAAAGTATTATGTTCATCAGTTGATACTATCGTCAGACAGTTTTCTAGTTATGTTAAGACACTCTAAATACTTCACTTTTGCCAAAAGTATGAATCTTCTTCCTGCATTCGAAAGTTCACAATTTCAGGGCTGCATGAAATTTAGCGTATTGTTGAATTGAGTGATGAACTTTTTACAAACAGTGTTCAAAACTTTCTCCTACAAGTTCTATGTAACTTGAGAACCATCCTTTGAATTTGCATCAAAGGTCTGAATGTGTAGTCTAGTCTATTGAAATTGCATGATGTACTGTTGTAGTTGTTTTGAACTAGAATTATCCCTGTTTTTGAGAGATTTCATGGGTCAAAGTGCAAGATTAAACTATCTCGGAGAGAGGATGTAAATAATGAAATATTTGGGTTTTATCATTACTTAAAGCAATAGTGATTAAGATTAATAATAGTATTAAGCTCTGTCATTAACCCTTTGAGCACCAAAGTCAATTTTTGTTGCCTATATCAAAATATACACCAGTCAATTTTTTTCTAATTTATGCTAAAATTTTGATAAAAATCTGAAGCCAATAAAATGTGATGTTCATTTGGTCCAAAATTGTCAAAAAATTACAGAAAAGTTCACAAAATTGGTAAAATGTTGCACACTATAATTTTGGTGGGAAAAATTGCAGCTCTCAAAGGGTTAATAATTATTAATAAAAAAATAGTCAAAGGTTTAAATTATTGAAGATCCAGGGTGGCTGGGGAAGTTTGATTTCTTTAACTCTAAATTTCTTGGATAATTTAAAATTCACAGGAAATGGCTGTACAATTGATTTCTTTTTAATTTCAAATTAGAACCTACACGTAATTGATTATACTAATTTACTCATATTTCCTTTAATTCCACTCTATTTAAGTTCTTGATAGAAATCATTATCTACGGTGGCCCAAAACTACCTGTTCTCCGCATTCAAAGTCTGCGTCGCATTCAATTGTTTTTCTCTCACATATGTCTCCGCATTCAAAGTCTGCGTCGCATTCAATGTTTTTCTCTCACATATGTCTCCGCATTCAAAGTCTGCGTCGCAATCAAATGTTTTTCTCTCACATAAGCTTATGTCTCCGCATTCAAAGTCTGCGTCGCAATCAAATGCTTTTCTCTCACATATGTCTCCGCATTCAAAGTCTGCGTCGCAATCAAATGTTTTTCTCTCACATATGTCTCCGCATTCAAAGTCTGCGTCGCAATCAAATGTTTTTCTCTCACATATGTCTCCGCATTCAAAGTCTGCGTCGCAATCAAATGTTTTTCTCTCACATATGTCTCCGCATTCAAAGTCTGCGTCGCAATCAAATGTTTTTCTCTCACATAGCTATGTCTCCGCATTCAAAGTCTGCGTCGCAATCAAATGCTTTTCTCTCACATATGTCTCCGCATTCAAAGTCTGCGTCGCAATCAAATGTTTTTCTCTCACATATGTCTCCGCATTCAAAGTCTGCGTCGCAATCAAATGTTTTTCTCTCACATGTGTCTCCGCATTCAAAGTCTGCGTCGCAATCAAATGTTTTTCTCTCACATATGTCTCCGCATTCAAAGTCTGCGTCGCATTCAATTGTTTTTCTCTCACATATGTCTCCGCATTCAAAGTCTGCGTCGCATTCAATTGTTTTTCTCTCACATATGTCTCCGCATTCAAAGTCTGCGTCGCATTCAATTGTTTCTCTCTCACATATGTGTCCGCATTCAAAGTCTGCGTCGCAGTTAATTGTTCCTCTCCTAGATGGGCCACAGGCGGCCCAAACACTATTAATAAGCTTATTATTGAGTTTTTCTCAGTTTTCTCTATCAGTTCTTCTCCCTTTCTTCACGCTCTGACTGTCGTAGGAAATAAAAAGAAATTACTTTATAGCCTAACCTAGCCTCTTGACTCTTTATTTATTTTACACCCCATTACAAGGACGTTTATCTCTCATATACACACATCTTGTAATTAATTAGTCAACATGACTAATTATGCTAATCCGTGGACTTATCAGGGATTTTATAGGTTAGTCAACATCGCGAAAGATAGGAAAGGTTACTAAAACTCCTTTTTCATTTACATCTCTATCTTTCCAATGTTGACCAACCCTTGATAAGTCCACGGATTAGCATAATTAGTTTGTGTTGACTAATTAATTACAAGATGTGTATATGAGAGATAAACATCCTTGTAATGGGGTGTAAAATAAATAAAGAGTCAAGAGGCTAGGTTAGGCTATATAGTCATTTATTTTATTTACTACGATCAGTCAGAGCATGAAGAAAAGGAGAGGGACTGATAGTGACAGAGAAAACTGAGAAAAACTCAATAATAAGCTTTATTAATAGTGATTGGGCCGCCTGTGGATGGTCGTCGCAGTCAATGATTTTGTCACCAACACATGAAGGCGTTGGCAAGTTTTGGTGAGCGTGACCCTCGCTCCATGACCCATGATTGCATCCGGAAAAAGTATCACTCTTTTAGTGTTCGTGATCGCGAAAAGCTCATTTTTGAAGGTAAGTGACAAAGTAATTTATTGTATTGTAAGCTTATGGGGTTAATGATCTAGCCAAGGGGGTACGCTGCTCACCAGTATGGGCGCATCATAATGGGTCCCACGTGAGCGTCCGAATGTAAAACGGCAGCCCGTCCCACAACTGCCAATACATCCAGGGCTAGACGGTGGCTAGATCATTAACCCCATAAGCTTACAATACAATGAATAACTTTGTCACTTACCTTCGAAATCGATGAGCTTTTCGCGATCACGAACACTGAAAGAGTGATACTTTTTCCGGATGCAATCATGGGTCATGGAGCGAGGGTCACGCTCACAAAAACTTGCCAGCGCCCTCATGGTGTTGGTGACAAAATCACTGACTGCGACGCCCATCTAGGAGAGAAACAATTGAATGCAACGCAGACTTTGAATGCGGAGACATAGTGAGAGAAAAACAATTGATTGCGACGCAGACTTTGAATGCGGAGACATAGTGAGAGAAAAAACATTGATTGCGACGCAGACTTTGAATGCGGAGACATATGTGAGAGAAAAACATTTGATTGCGACGCAGACTTTGAATGCGGAGACATATGTGAGAGAAAAACATTTGATTGCGACGCAGACTTTGAATGCGGAGACATATGTGAGAGAAAAACATTTGATTGCGACGCAGACTTTGAATGCGGAGACATATGTGAGAGAAAAACATTTGATTGCGACGCAGACTTTGAATGCGGAGACATATGTGAGAGAAAAACATTTGATTGCGACGCAGACTTTGAATGCGGAGACATACGTGAGAGAAAAACATTTGATTGCGACGCAGACTTTGAATGCGGAGACATATGTGAGAGAAAAACATTTGATTGCGACGCAGACTTTGAATGCGGAGACATATGTGAGAGAAAAACAATTGAATGCGACGCAGACTTTGAATGCGGAGACATAAGCTTATGTGAGAGAAAAAAAATTGAATGCGACGCAGACTTTGAATGCGGAGACATATGTGAGAGAAAAAAAATTGAATGCGACGCAGACTTTGAATGCGGAGACATATGTGAGAGAAAAACAATTGAATGCGACGCAGACTTTGAATGCGGAGAACAGGTAGTTTTGGGCCACCGTAAATATCATACCAAGACTACTTAAGCTCTTCACTTTTGAACCATGGGTATTTTTAGCACACTTTCATCTCATGCTTTCTTTGAGAATGCTTACATGCGATGTTGCGGCCAGGAATATTAAACCGCGGGACACTGTGTCCCACTTCCATTTATTTTGGGGGGGACATTTGACACACTGTGCGGACAACATACATGAGCTATCAATCGAATTTTGTATGTAATTTGTATGTGATTTAATAGGTGTCTCAAAATTGAAAGACAATAAAACTTTGAAACATTCTCTTACCAAATCAAGAATAAAAATCAGGGGGTCTTGTGCAAATTTTGGTACTCGAGAAACAATCAACAAACATTGATATCGATGAAATTCAAAATGGCCACTATCCCTGTGTTAACTCTATATAGAAAAATAAAATTTTCAATTTTTGAAAAACCAAGGCGGTAAAAATGTTCTTATTCAAAGAGCTTTGAAATAAGCCCCCACAATATGACCAGGAAAGTATCACTAAAATTTGAGAGTTCTAATATTTGTCCTGATGAACATTGTACCATAAGCTTGATTGTGGACACAAATGGCAAACTAAAAAGTTACGCAACAATCTGTAGGTTTCAGTTGTACCACAGGTTAACAGGAATGTTTTATGAGAGCTTGTCAAATTTTGGACTTTGTGCTGACATTGTGTAATTTTTTATACAAAGTGTTTGATAATTTACCACGACCCATAAAATGCAGAACAGGAACAATATGAGGTCAGACAACGTTTATTTCGTTTAGTGTGGCAGCTCCCATACTCTGGAACAGTCTTCCATTAGATATTCGGCGTTCTCCTAGCCTGTCAATTTTAAAACTAATGTTAAAACTTTCCTTTTTAAATTTGCTTTTTAGACTTTGGTTTTAGATGGTTTTATTGTAGTTTTTTTTTATTACTGTTTTAATTGCTTTTTGTGATATGTAAATTTTCTCACAGCGTCCTTGATCACTTTGTTGTGGATATTGACGCTTTATAAATAAATTATTATTATTATTATTATTTGGCAATATAACTTATTGATTGATTGTCAAAAAAACTTGAAGTGACAGTACGGTGTTTTTTGTCAATAAGTCCAAAAACTTGATAAATTTGCAAATCAGGTTAATCTTCTATCTTCCAGAAGTATCATGGATTTGACAATTTCTCTGTTACAATGCCCATCATTATTCTGAATTCGGATAATTATTTTTTGAATGGAAAAATTTAAGCTACTGTTGTTTGTTGTTTTGAACTGAAATTTTTAATTTTTTTTGAAATATCATTGATGTAAACCGGACTTCGTACAAAAGTCCAGCCCATGGAAAGAGGTATATTTTACTTCCAGCAGTATGTCTGAGGGATATATTACATCCAGATAGACATTTGTTGTATTTCAGCAAATCTTTATTCATCGTTCTGCAGGCTGTGTTTCACTACATTTGGCCTCAAAACATGGCCAATTTCTTCAAGACAATGTGAGTAACACGTTCATTTGTGTGATTTTTGAGAAGACTTACAGCTAGAGTTACAGCTAGTGAGGCTTTAATAAATTCTGTGATATCAGAATTTATGGTAGATACATATACTAGAGATTATGTCATCAGCATGTTGAAACATTATGTGTATACACAAGGTATGAGTAGAGCTCTGATGATTTATAATTTGACATGTTTCAGTAAACAGAACAACATAAATGACTTTCACATGAAACAAAAATGCCCCAAATAATTTGAAAAGGTAGGGACTTTGTCCCTTTTAAAGGGACAAAGTCGGCCATTTTTCATGAATTTTGTTTGATACGAGCGACCGGTTTTTAGACACAATACATGAAACCATCGCGGAAAACGAATTAATGGTCATGACCATTAATTTGTTTTTGTGATGGTTTCATTTAATTCGTCTAAACCCGTGGTCGAATATATGCATGGTCACCCATTTATTCAGTATCTTTCAACATGTCAAACAATATGAGTAGTATCTCGTATCAAACAAAATTCATGAAAAATGGCCGACTTTGTCCCTTTAATCATATGGTTCTGCCCAACTATGTATAATATATTGATAATGTGGCAAAGTTCATGTTGTAAACATATGGTTTATTAGCAGATTATGAAAATGAAATTTATTGCATACTGTAATCACCATCACCTTTTTTTATATTGACCGCCAAAATATATTCTTCTGGTCTACATGGACCACTGTACTGAAATTTTAATTTCCTGAGAGTCATCTCATGGAAAATCCGTAGAACCCTTCTTGTCCCAGGGGTAAGGATTTACATCTATCAGACTAACATTGTGAGAACAATATGCTCAATATTTGATGGAGGTTTACTTCTGCATATCACAAACTGAATCCACAAGGACCATTTCATTTGATATGACATCTGTTTATTGTCCATCAACAGTTTTAATGTCACTGTAAGGATATTTATTTTTGACTCTATCATAATTGTGTAAGTTAATCAGCAGCTGTTCTGAAGTTTAGCTTTCTGTATTTTCTGAAATACCTCGGTCACTTTTCAGTGCAAATTACTGTTTATTACTACATGTAGTAAGAATATGTTGAGAATATTTGTCCATGAAACTGAAAAGAGATTTTCTCAAATACATGTAAGTTTTGGAAGACTTGTTGTTCATGTTTTTGGATTTTAATTTTTATGTAAATTTTCCAAAAATTTTAAGGCAACAGTTGAATACAATTCACCATTTTGCAACAAAATTGGCATATGGTAAAATCAGATGTTTGTCTGAATTTCAAATTATTGACTGGTACTAATAATATATTCTCATGGATAAATTTTTTTCCCAGAATATTTGAAGGCCATGAAAACAATGTCGTGTCCTGTTCCTTCACACCGGACAGTAGTTGCATCGTCTCTGGATCGTCAGATGGCGATATCTGCGTGTGGGATGCACAGTTTGGACAAGGTCGCCGCCTCTATGTCTCTGATTGTGATGTACATGAATTGGGTGTGTCCTGCATCGTGTGTTCGCCAACGTTCGGAGCCGCAAGTGAGTTCCACATGTTGCCATGGTTACCATCCTGTGTATTATTTGTGCCTTCTAAAATTCTCCAAGTTAATAAAATAATGCATGTGTGTGTGCAAGCCTCCCTTAATCATTTAGTACGTCAGGATTTAAAATTTTTTTTTTAATTGAAATTGTATGTTTTTGTGTGAATAAAGCATGTTGATATCAAACATTGCTTTCTGATATATATTAATTTTATGTTGATATCAGGTGACAAGGATGTACTCATAGCAATCTGTTTAATGTCAGTAATAATATCACCATCATATTATCAGTTGAAAAGATATACAGGTACATGAAGCTATCTATGTCATGTCATTCGCAGTAATGATATCACCATGATCCATTTATTGCAAGTGTTTGTTTTCTAAAATGTTTTTGGGTCTATCAAACAGCTCAGCACCATGAAAGCAGTGACTTGGCTGATACTGATAGTAAGAGTTTTTTCATTTATAACAGTTTTTCTTTTTCCAAATTTAACTATCGTTTCCTCAACTCTTCCTGTGGTCATAAATTTTACTGAGCCTAAAATTTTTAATTTCACTTTTGAAAATCTTTGTTTCAAATTCTTTTTATGATTTGCCTTGTCACTTATCCTGAGTGTTGATTATTATTTTATTCTGTGTAGAATGTAGCACATTTTGTCACTCCACATGTACCTTTGTAGAACCAAAGCTCTGATTGCTGTACAAACTCTTCTCTCAGTGTATTTGGATGTCTCCAAGCCAGTGCCCTCCCCTTACATAGTGTCATACAATTCCTTGTCATATACCAAAGTTCCAGTACCCCTCTGACTCCCATGTGACAAGTCAACACTCTTCTCCATGTAGCGATCAGCAAACCCCTCTTACCATATGTAGTAAGTCAACACATCCCTCTCATGCAACAAGTCCAAACCTTCCCTCTGATTTATCATGTCAACCCTCCCCTCTGATGTATCAAGTCAACATACCCCTCTTATCTAACAAGTCCAAAATTTGTCCAAATTTGTGTGTGTGTATCAAGTCAACCCTCCCCTCTGATGTATCAAGTCAACATACCTCTGTATGCAACAAGTCCAAAATTCCCCTTCTGTAAAAATTCAAACCTCCCCTCTGATCTTATAAGTCAAACCCCCCTGTGAAACAAGTCAACACTCTTTTCTAACAAGTCAACACTCCCCCTTATCTAACAAGACAACCCTCCCCTTTGATGTAACAAGTCAACATACCTCTGTATGCAACAAGTCAACACTCTTTTCTAACAAGTCAACACTCCCCCTTATCTAACAAGACAACTCTCCCCTTTAATGTAATAAGTCAACATACCTCTGTATTCAACAAGTCAACTTTCTTTTCTAACAAGTCAACACTCTTATGTAACAAGTCAACACTCCCCACTCCTCTCTGATCAAACAAGTTAACTCTACCCCATCAACTCCCCCATATCTTAAATGATAACAGTTCCCTCATTCGTAACAAGCCACTGTACCCTCTTTATATAACATGTCAACACAGTGTTTTCATATATCCTGAATGCAGTATATTTGAACATCTCAATATATCGTTATTAAAATTTTTGAGATTAGGAACAAATGTAAAAGATTCCAGCCTTTTTGAAATCTTCATATACAATGTAACCCATTTTTAATTTCGATTTTTGGGACATTCAGATCAAGTTGTGATTACATATTTCATTCTTATTAATTCAGTGATATCAACACAGTGACACTGACAAATTTCCAGCTGTCAAAATTAACTAATATAAACAATTGTACAGTGTGTGTGTATGGAAGTACATCAATGCATAAACCTTACATAATTTTCACTACAGTCCACAGATTTCAAAATATACCCATCGATAAACCGTTGAATGCATGTCATCAATATGGATTTAGATAAGTCATTATTTCAGAATACCTCCTCCCGCTCTCACATTAATTGAAGTTCATTTATCGAAGCACAATTTTAATCGCTCTTATTCCCAGCTATTGTGTAATGTAAATTTTCTCAATTATACACGTACCATCAGTGGGTTCATTATAAAAATTGTCACTTTTGTTTCATCATCAAATTAAAGCATGAATGGGGTCCTGACCATCCTGTGGTTAGAAATCGAAAACTGGTATTTCCAATTTGCAAGTAAAATTTCCAGAGCTTTTTTCTTCAAATTAGTAAATTCATTGATAAGAAAGTTCATTTTTATCCTAAACTGTAACTTCATATCAAAATGAATTATAATATTTACGATGCCTCAACAACTAATGATTTAGTCATGGACAATATTGTCAACTGATTTCTCTGCATTTTCCCTTTTGTTTGCAACAGATCCATCGTATGCTGTGAGTAATCCTGGCAGCAAGTATTTCCTCATGGCCACCTGTGGAGCAGACTTCATGGTGAAATTATGGGATTTGCATGTTAAACCAAGTAAGTGATACAATTGTGTGTGTGTATACTAAAGTCCTACTGCTAGATCATACACATGCCATGTACTGTGTTTACATTGCAGTCTGGGAACAAAAATAAATCATTTTCAGTACTGTGGAAATGTTTTTGCCTCTACTTGAACCCTCTGAGTGCCAAGTCAATTTTTGACACCTTTTATAAGAATATATTAAGATAGTATGCACCTCGCAAGTGAAAGACATAAACTTTTGCTCAAACTTTCCTCAAGGAATCTTTCAACCATTTTCTTTCAAAATCAAGAATAAAAATCACAGGTCACCATGCAAATTTTGGTACTAGAGAAACAAATAACCAAAAATTTACCCATATTTAAAATTCAAAATGACCGCCATCCCTGATAAAATTTTCAAATTTAGAAAAACTAAGCTGGTGAAATTTTTTTTACACCAAGAGCTTTAAAATGAACCCCCACAAGTGGTGTATCAGAAAAGAAATTACAGTTTGAGAGTCCAACTATCTGTCCCAGAGGCACATTTTGCCTTAAAGGCAGACAATTTCTTTCAGATTCAGACAATTTGTTTTCAGAGTTATCTCAACATCTTGATAAAAACTGTAGAAATGAAAAATAATGAAAAGTCATGTCCCTTGGGTCCAAATTATCAAAACTATTACAGAAAAATTCATAAAAATTGGTAAAATGTTGCACTAAATTTTATGTTGGAAAACTTACAGCACTGAAAGGGTTCACAGTACTCAAGTCAGAGGACATACTGAGGGGAGCATGTTGGTAAAATGACTTATAAGTACCCATGATGAAGACTTAATTACTACTGTTACCAAAAGCTATGCTGTGTTGTCTCTAAAGTGATTATTTCTGCATGAAAATCTGTGCATGTTTTTCCAATGATGAAAAAGCTGTTTTCACCCCTTTCCCTTTTCTGCCAGTTTCTGTCACTTCAATATCTGCAAAGTCGAAAAAAGCAACTACTTTTGTGTATATATTAGTAAAATCATGTTTACAGTATCTATGTTTTCAGGGGTCTCCAAATGAAATTAATTTTCATGTCTTTGTTACAATGCAACATATGCAGCATGTCATGCCTCACTGGTTTTTTGTAACAAACTTGACAGATGAAGTTTAGTGGATGGAATTTTGATCCTTGTTTAGCTTTTCTGTCACCGATCTGGCCCACATCCTTTGCTCAAAAGCAATTCTTCGCTGTTGTGTATCAGCAAATACAGCTTTGCCATCATTACATGTCCCTTGACTTTTCGTTGCCATTCTCCATGATACCAGTTAACTACTAAATTAATGAACCTGTTATTTTGTGTTTGGTAGATTGCACCATCAAACTGAGGTGTACATTGGAAGGACATACGGCACAGGTGATGGCCTGTGCCTTCTCAGCAGATGGCAGATTACTTACGTGTCATCAGGGTAAGTGATATCATTGCAAAGATGATAAAAGCATCTCACATTTCTGTTTGCAATCAAGATGCCACCTGTCAAAGATTCACAAAATGTAAGACTGAATTTAGTGGAAAGAATTGTTGTGTTTGCTGAATTTCAAATCACAATATCTTTTACAATTTTCATTTTCTCTGATATATCATCTGTTCAGTTGCCTGCTGCAGTTTGTATGTGTATGTGTGTCTTTGAAATGTTAAAATTACAGGAGCTGTTGATTGGTAGCTGTTTGGACCATGGATTTCTTACAATTTTTGAGATGTCATGACCTCAAGTGAGAGTTACTACAAAATTCAAACTTTGTACAAGAAAGATCAATTCCCTGCACTTTCAGTGTTTCCCAGAAAGAAAACTTCTCACTGTGAAATTGCTTTAAATAAGTAAATAACTAATGTCATTCTGGTAGAATTGCTTGCGAGCGACTGTTACTCAACCTTTTGTCTTTCAAAACACCATTGATTTTTTTCAAAAATGGTGCAACCAATCTGTTTGTCTGCATGATTTTTGAAGAGATGCTTAAATTTCTGATCCAAGAAGGTAAACGAAAGTTTAATTGTGATTGTTTAAAAAAATCAGGTCCTGTGCAAATAGGGTGATTCTGTTTCACACCTTGGAGTATTTAGTACGTCAGAGAGCAGAGCTGTGAGTACGAGATCAATTGATTGAGCAGACTACCCAGCCCACGAGCGGCTATGAATTGACAGCCCCCAAGTGTGCGACAAAGAGTGCGTTGTTGGTGGTCCCTATGACATCATGTGATTAAGATGATATGTGACAGTGCTGGGGAGCGTTTTCAATTCCATACATGACATTCCACTAACTGGGTTTTCAGTTCTGTCCGATTTAGTTCACGTGTATACATGTAGATGCATGCTTTCCATAGCAACACAAGATATCAGGTAAACAGTATGTTACCAAGATATTCATACAAAAAGAAAACTCTTTCCACCAAAATTCTTGCAATGACATTAAAAGCATTACTTGTAAATTATTTTGTTTGTGTTTTTCAGAGGTGGTGACAAGACTGTTATTCTGTGGGATCCAGTAAGTATACTTTCTGTCAATAAATGTTACCTTGTCTCTCCTATCATTATATATTTTTGATGAGAGCATCATTCGAATAAAACGATCTTTCTTCTGCCAAAATTCAGATTTAAGGAAAATATATCATAGCTGTAGCATATATCCATGTGTAACCCTCTTCAATACATTTTCAACGTTTAGGTGTATTGTAAAAATAAGTGCATAATTCACATGTTGTAATTTCACCATTTAATGTGATAAATTAATGTTCTTAGATCAGTTTTCAAGATCTGATCATCAAAAGCAGCCTTCTCTTGACTTAAGAAACCTGTTGTATTTTTTTCATTTCAGTTGAAGGGAGACAAACTGCAAACAATAGTAGGACACACAAGGTAAAAGAATTTTCAAATCTCTAAGGTAGAATATGTCTCGGTGACAAATATTCGGGCTCTTAAATTATCGCAATATTTAGCTGGTTTACCACTTGTAGGGGCTCTTTTTTAAGCTGAGGGAGTAATGAAAGTTTTCACAGGCATACTTTTGTGGAAATGAATAAATTCATATTTTCCAATAGCTTTGACAGGAATGGCGGCCATTTTTAATTTAAAGTATCTCTTAATATTGAGGTAATTTGTTTGTGTAGTACCAAATTTTGCACGATGACCCCTGATTTTGGTTTTTGATTTCAAAAAGGAATGTTTTAAAGTTTTTTATGAAAAGTTGTCGAAAATGTTTAATTTGAAGTTAGTACTACCTTACGACTGCTATTTACATGGATTTTTTCAACATTGTTAGTCCCAATAGCTCCTGCAGTGAGGTGCTGAAGGTGGTTACAAGCAACTCACTGATGCTCATACAGCACATCAGTACGATAAGAATTTTTACCATGAAAACATAGTTGCTGCCATTGCAGTCCCGTAACGGTTATGAGTCATTCGTCAAATATCATGGCCCCAGCTTCAATATTTTTTCACTTTGATCAAGATTTGGAAGTGATAAAGTAAATAAAATTACCAAGACAACTTTCAAATTTCAAAATAAAATATATCAATGTATTTTATTCAGGGATGAAATATATGCATGTAAGACTGTTTAACAGTGGCCAGCAGCCATCATAATGTGTGTCAAGGGTCACAGGTCACGGGCCTTGCACAAAGCATGATGGGTAATCAGGTTCAGCAATCTGCCAAAAGCATAGCCAGAGAGGTCACAACTCCTGTGAGCACAGGGGGCTCTTGCTCCTTGTTTATTTGTGTCTGTGTTTGTTTGTGTGTTTGTGTTTGTTTATTTGTTATTTTTAATAAAACAACAGCGAAAAGCTGTTTTGTTAATATTTGTCAATAAAGAGCAGTTTATTTATTTATTTATTTGTTTGTTTGTTTGTTTGTTTGTTTGTTTATATTAATTACCGATGGTTAGGGTTAGGGTTAGGTTAGGGTTAGGGTTAGGGTTAGGGTTAGGTTAGGGCTAGGGTTAGGGTTAGGGTTGGACGTATTCACTCCCTCTATATATTCAGACAAGGGAAGCAACTGGGATTCCAACATCTGTATTTTCAAGTCAAGAAAAACACACCAAATAAATGCCGGACAATTGAAATATTGGGTTTGTGGCAGCATCATGTCCTGTACTTATCACACCTATCCTTTAATTCGATGGAAAGGGCAAAAATCGGCGATATTTAGCATCTTTCTCCTTTGATTCGTACAGTTTGTACGACAAAACGTAAGTGTCACACTTTGACGGGTTAGTACGTCAGTGAAATTCAAATCGGACCAATCAGATAGCTTGTTAGCCCTGCCTTGGCCCGAACTGGAGACGTTACCGTTGTGGGGCTCGAACCAGGATGATTTTACTTTGGCGCATTTTACCATGTTCATTTTCCCTTTACGAATCGTCGACAACTTTGTATGCCGCAACATTCACTTTTGTCTTATGAGAAGAAGGTTCCACTAGAGAGTACTTCAACTATACATCTGTGCGAAACGCACTCATTTCCAATCAGTTCGTGAGATATACGAGCCTAAATGGAAAAAACATGAGCGTAAACCCGGAAGTAAACAAATACAGAGAGACCGTCGCCACGCCACGGTTGAATTTCCGCGGCTGGAAAAGTTGGTCTTGGTATTGGTTCAATTCTAATAGTTTTCTAGCTATCGAAAGTAAACTACGGGCAGTAACCTTCCAACTACGAACAATACCGTACTATATACTACAATACTGAACGGTGGTAAAAACTATGGGAGGGGCTTGAGCATCCCATTTTTTTCTGCCACGGTCGCTTAACTTATGCTAATTTTATGCACGATTTTTTCAACTCCTCTGGATGTGTCTATCGCTTTCCAAATCAACTTTATCCAAAGGTATTGATTACACAAACTCTGAATACAGAAGTGACATTTTGGTAAAATTTCAGCGTCGAAAAAACCCCAAACTTGAAACAAAGACGTCATGTACATGTATGCTGCTGATCTGAGTGTATGTGAACTGGCATGGCATGCATATTGCCTACACGGAAAGGCAACTCAATATTCCTGTAAACCGTATACATCTTGTGAAAACAACAACATAGCAGTGATTGTAATAGTCTTCAGGAAAAAAAGCTTCACAAATGAAAGGATAATTGCTTCAAACAAAAGCAACTGCATGTTCAGAAGATGAAAACAGAGATCGTGGCCGTCAATGAAAATAAACCATGGCAGACGTGTGTGAGACTATTCCATTTAGGCGACGGGGTGCGCAGGGTCAAAGAATCAAGAAAGTACTGGAAAAACGTGTCATTTTCCTTACGTTGCTGTCAAGGGAACTCGAGTTTCCCATTGTTTTTACATCTTTTAATGGTTTCTTTAGTATTTTAAAGTATGATCCGTTGTCACGAACAGTGACTAAACGACTTTTTTGTTGCATTCTCGATATCTGCGAACAAGTATTAGTCACAGGCACGACTGCATCTTGCTGTGGTATAGTCGCTTGAGAACCTGGCGTTCACTTAGTGTTGTGAGTCTAACAAGCTGCCTGATTGGTCCGATTTGAATTTCTCTGACGTACTAACCCGCCAAAGTGTGACACTTACGTTTTGCCGTACAAACTGTACGAATCAAAGGAGAAAGATGCTAAATATCGCCGATTTTTGCCCTTTCCATCGAATTAAAGGATAGGTGTGGTAAGTACAGGACATGATGCTGCCACAAACCCAATATTTCAATTGTCCGGCATTTATTTGGTGTGTTTTTCTTGACTTGAAAATACAGATGTTGGAATCCCAGTTGCTTCCCTTGTCTGAATATATAGAGGGAGTGAATACGTCCAACCCTAACCCTAACCCTAACCTAACCCTAACCCTAACCCTAACCTAACACTAACCCTACCTAACCCTAACCCTAACCTAACCCTAACCATCGGTAATTAATATAAACAAACAAACAAATAAATAAACTGCTCTTTATTGACAAATATTAACAAAACAGCTTTTCGCTGTTATTTTATTAAACATATCAAATAAACAAACACAAACACATACACACAAACAAACGCAGACACAAATAAACAAGGAGCAAGTGCCCCCTGTGATGTGATGAGAAGAAGAGTGTTTTAAAAAAATTTCACACAAAAACCCCCACTTTGAACAACGACAGTGAACTGTCACTTTCAATTGAAATTATGTTTCTTATCTTACTCTGTGTAAATTATTGGCTCAGCCTTATCGTAATATTATTAGATGGAATTTGAATGTTTTGCCCAGACATGGCAACAGTGGATCGAATGCCATATGCATATTTACATAAGTGTAATTTTTATGATTAAAAAGTATTTGAAGAAGCATTAGTTCATTTAGAAACGACATGCGTAATTCATAGTACTGATTAATGGATGTATTCATGCATCTCAGTGTCAAATAAAGTTGAAATTTGCTGTTATATTCAACTGTGAATATGCCCTCCTCCTCAGTAGTCAGAATTTTAGTGACTAGGTCAAAGTGCAATTGTTGCAGTCAAAAATCTTTGTTGTTTGTTTGTAGGTATGTTACCTCCTGTGCTTTCTCTGTCGATGGTCAGTATTTGGCAACCGGTTCCAATGACAAGACATGTCGTTTATGGAAGCTGAATGCAGACACCCAAAGCAAACCAGGTAATGTTGAAGATTTGATTGCTGTTTCTTCAATAACTGTTTATTGCAGATAACCAACAGCATATCTGTTTACCCCGTTTTCTTGTTTTGAGGTCTGACTTTGCTGTAGAACACAATACAACCAGGCCAAACCACAGTGGTGATAGGGTCAAAATTAGCTGGCCATGTGCAAAAGTTTCAGAGAGAAAATGGCTCTATTGAAAACAATGTTTTGGCCATTCTCATTGTAATGCTCTATGTATTGGTACAGCAGTGTATGTTTATAATTCATAATTATACATCTACCTTCAAGAACAGAAGTTTGCGTGCACTGAAAAAGCTGCATGGAATGCCCATTCCATAAAATTTACAGTTTTCAGGCGCTCCATCCCTGTGGCTGTATCTGCGTGTTCACTGTTGAGCAGTTTCATGGAACCCATTGGACAAGTGCCAGACAACGTCTCAGACTCTATATGTGTGTAGTGCACAGGCAATCCAGAAGCGCGTCCAGGATGGCATGCCACACTGCACTAGCATTTTAAATCGGAAGAAAAATTGTTGACATCGCACTTAAACGGTCATAGTTGGCCCATATGACACCCAGTCACAAGTGTAAGATGTATAAATGATAAGGTTATCACGAAAATACCGCAAAAGATGCACTCAGACATAGCCCTACACTTTGCGCTTGGTGGTACACTGCGCCAATGTTCTCGTGCATCTCTTGTGGCATTTTCGTAATAATCTCATAATATATGAACACTTGTAAATTAAATTTGTGCAATTGCAAATTTATCAAATGGATTCAAATATCCAAAAATGGACTATTGATACAATGCTTGCTAGTTTGAAACAGGTGCTAAGACTCTGAAATGTTGATTTTTTTATCGTTACAGGTGAAACAAGTATTGGAGACATCCAATTGAATGTGAAAGAAGTTGGAGGAAAGAAACAACCACCCGTCAAACAGCTCCATGAGTGGTCAGTGGAGGATGTCTGTGAATGGCTGAAAGAGATGGGCTTGGAGCAGCATGTTGCTCAGTTTCAAAGAAACGAAATCGATGGTCAAGAGTTGAGTACCCTGACTAAGGAGATATTGACCAATGACCTTGGTGTCTGTAAGTCAACCTATGTATTTCTATGTGTGTGTGAAAAACCTATCCATAATTGTCATTTTAGCTGAAACACATTCCATTCAGCAAGATACTTCATAACGTCAGATATTTGAAATGCGTCTGCATAATGGTCAGTAATCAATACAGTGTTTTCAATCGGGTTCTAACTCACAACATACAGCAGCCAGTCACTTTGCACAGAAGTAATAATAATAATAATAATAATAATAATAATATTTTATTGCTTGCTTGTAGATATAGGATTTACATCACAATAGTAACAGACAGAAGCACTCTACCAAATCCCCACTCTCAAAAAGAGTGGTTCAATAGCCGAGCTAAGTTGTTACATTTTTCTGACTGATTGAATCTTGAAACACTTTTTCCAGAGAGGGAAGTTAGAGAATTTAGCCTTTATATAAATTTGAATTCATTTCTAGAGTCTATAAGCAATGACAATCTGTAATCTCTTAATTCCATTGATTAGTTCATTAGCAGTATTCGTTTTATTTAGCATGTTGCATGGAGGTCAGAAAACTTACTGATTTTCATAGATATATTTGTTATTGTCAAGTTATGGTATTTTTCAGGAATAGTTGTCCTGAAAGGTATAAAACTTCATAGAGAAATGACTAATAAGCCATTGTGACTTTGGTTTTATACACTTGTCACTGTAATAAAAATTAACTGTACTTCTATGGTTTCCTATTCAATTCAAATAGATTTTGCTACCGAAAACATATTTCTCATGTCAACTTTAACAACTAAAATGTTTTTAAATAAAATTTCACCAGCAATATGGAATGTCAAAATGTCTACACATCTGTAAATATGTAAAGCAAACCAATATAAGTCCTAAGTATTAGTCTAAAAAAAATAGCCACTGAGTGTGAAAGATAAAAAAAATATTGATTATATTATTTCATCATCAGAATGCATTTCAGAATGCATTCAAGGTGCATCCCAAGAACTCAGAATCTCAGTAGGGTAAGATGGATAGCGCCACCTGTGGTATATTCTTACATGTCTTTTGTTTACCACATTTCTCTTTACTCTCAGGGAGAAACTTGAACTTTTTAAGTTGGTTGCATTATGATTTTTATCATTGTAAAGATAGTAGTTTAATGTTTTGTCAAAGTTGGAGGAAGAAATCACTACTGATAGTGTAAAAACTAGTTGAATGACAAGACTTCAGTTTCTAATTTCTGTTGTTGATGACTGTCAAGGCCCATGTTGATTGCTTGTAGATAGCCAAACAGGTATGCCGAGGTAGACAGTGGGCTATACTGGACAATTTCACAAATCACCATTATCCTAGGGGGTCAAGCTGCTTCATAAAGCTAGGGAGGCACCCTAAGAAAGCATTATTTGGGTCCTGTGTTCCTAAGGTGTGCTGTCTTGGATTTTTACATGCTCACATATTCATCGTACCCGATCTGATTTGAATTATAGTGGCTCTTGGACACCGTAATAAGATTCTCCGTGGAATAGAAACCATTAAGGAGCAGTGCAGCCTAGCAGCTCAACTGCAGGGACCAGCTCATGGAAAGGATAAATATGATGGTAAGGTTGTTAACTTTGCATGTTAGTGTTATGGTATGGCAGAAGTATTTCAGTTCTTCATTTTGCATTCCCTTGCATGTCGGTTTCTGAAGGTTTTCATGAAAATAACCATTGTATATGAATAGGACTTTATAGCATAGTTTTCCTGTCTGCAAATCTTTGTTTACAGGTTTAAAAAAATACCTACAGCCAATATTATTGACACTTGAAATTCATAATGGCCAAATCCAAATTACAATGGTGTCATCGACAAAAGAAACCTAGCTTGGGCTAAATTAACGTCAACAAGGGCATTGGACATACACATTAAGGCTGTGATGGCCTGTTGAACACTTGATATTTTGACATGACTTTGGAGGGGACCAAGTAACTGTACTACACAAACAGAACAACATTCCTGGAAAATATGTCTGAGATAAAGTAAACTTAGCTTTCTGTTAGAATGTGCCCTAGGACAGATATTCGGACACTCAAACTTTCACAAAATTCTTTTTGCCTACGAGTTATGTGGGCTTATTTTGAAGCTTATGGATTCAGTAAAGTTATTATCAGCTTAGTTCAGGGTGGCGGTCATTTTGAATTTCAAATATTGATAAATATTGGGTAATTGTTTCTGTTGTACCAAACTTTGCACAGTGACGCCGATATTTATTGTTTATCTTGAAAGCGAATGGTTTAAAGTTTGAGCAAAAGTTTAAGTCTTTAATTGTTTGAGCCACAAACTACTGCTATGAATTACTACAGGTTGTCGTTTGTGTAGCCTGTTGAAAAGAATAGCGCATATGGATCAAAACTGTACTCACATTTATCAATTCATTGGTTGATTTTGTGGTCCCTGCTTTGTATTTGAACAGATTCTGGTGTTCCTGATGAGCTGCTGTGTCCAATCACAAGAGAGATAATGAGAGATCCTGTCATTGCATCTGGTGAGTCACAGTAGTTTTGAAACATTGACAAATGACAATGAATGACAATCAGTGATTTACACTGATCAACAGTTATTGACAGTCAATAAATGACTCTGTGTGATATTGAGGTAATGTAACAAACAGTAATTGACAGTCAATGAATCAGATTCACTGACAGTGATTGACAATCAATTAGTCAATCACTTACAGTGATTCACAATCAATGAGTCAGTCACTGACTTATTGACAATGAATTAGAGTCACTGACAGTGATTGACAGTTGAGGTTTTAGAGTCAATAACAGTGATTGACAATCAATGAATTAGAGTCACTAAACAGTGATTGACAGTTGAGGAATTAGAGTCTATAACAGTGATTGACAATCAATGAGTCAGTCACTTACAGTGATTGACAATCAATGAGTCAGTCACTTACAGCGATTGACAATCAATGAGTCAGTCACTGACTGATTGACAATCAATGAATTAGAGTCACTGACAGCGATTGCCGATCAATGAATCAGAATCACTGACTGTGATTGACAGTTGATGAATTGCAGTCAGTGTCAGTGATTGACAGTTGTTAACAGTGATTGACAATTGTCTATGGTGGTAAACAATCTGTGATTGGCAGTTGATGACAGTTATCCTTATCAACGATTGACTTTCAATGACATTGTTGAAACATCACTGACAGTTGAAAATTTACAACTTGCATTCAGTGAGAATGATATATTATGAGTGAGTGGTTAACAATCAGTGATTGACATTGATGTTTTTCATAAAGTGGCAGTGACAGTAGTGATTTCAATTGCCTTGTTTGTTACTGAGACATCCGATCATAATTTCATTGAAATTTGAATACACACCAGCATTATGTTTTATTTTTAAGTTGTATAACTATTGTGAGGAGAATAGATATTATAACAGATAGTCAACTGTATTTGCATTGCCTAGGAGTCTACTGTAACTAAAAGAACACTATATTTGTTGTTTCATTAGATGGCTATTCTTATGAAAGGAGTTCCATTGAATCTTGGATGAGAAGTGGCAAAAATACCAGTCCGATGACAAACAATATATTGCCCAACACCACACTGACACCGAACAGGATGCTGAAAATGTTGATAGAAAGAAGTCAACACAAGAAATTATAGACTTGTCAAAGAATGTATGCGGAAAGTGTTGATAGAAAGAAGGCAACACAAGAAATTATAGACTTGTCAAAGAATGTATGCTGAAAGTGTTGATAGAAAGAAGTCAACACAAGAAATTATATACTTGTCAAAGAAAGTATTGCTCAATACAACAATAACGACTCTGAATAGGATGCTGAAAACGTTAACAGAAAGAAGTCAATATAAGAAATTATAGACCTGAAAAAATAATTTATTAACCCATGTACCAGTACAGCACAACTACTATCTATCATGGATGACTGGAAAGGGTTTTCAAATAAATTATGCATCTGTCTTTTGAACGGCAAAAAAATTTGATTTGTTCAGTTTCAAATCAATTTTGAGCAAATAGTACATGAGCAGACAGTATCAAATACCAACCACCGAAATTGAATGGTACATGGTAATACATGTATTTTATCATCTTGTTACATAGTACCTTGTGAAATACAAGATCATTTATGTTACTTTAAGCAAATAACCCACTCTGCAGTATTGTACATTGTTAAGATGTGGTCCATATTTTGTGAATTGTATGATCTACATAATTTTTAAAAAGCTGACATTATAGAATATAATGTAAACAAAATAGTGATACGGTGTTTTTACATAAAAGTGTATATATACTATTATATAAGCATTTAAAGGACATTTACAGGGACAAAGTCGGCCATTTTTCATGAATTTTGTTTGATATGAGATACTACTTATATTGTTTAACATGTTGAGAGAGACTGAATGAATGGGTGACCATGCATATATTCAACCCCGGTTTTAGAGACAATAAATGAATTAATGGTCATGACCATTAATTCATTTTCGCGATGGTGTTTCATTTAATTTGTCTAAAACCGGGGTCGAATATATGCATGGTCACCCTTTCATTCAGTATCTTTCAACATGTCAAACAATATAAGTAGTATGTCGTATCAAACAAAATTCATGAAAAATGGCTGACTTGTCCCTGTAAGGAAAACTGAGTGAACAAAGAAAAAAGCTTAGCACATGACAGGTATATTGTTATCCTGAAAGTATTGGCTATCATTAAAGGGTCAGTAGCTGTAACTGTTCACAGTTTTTATCTTGGATGTGAATTGAAAGTTCTTGTTCTACTCCCAAAGCATGTTGAAACACCAACTATTTGGCTTGTCAACACAGTGTCAATATGTGTGTAGTGCACTGGTGTTATTTACATTTGAATCCTAGTCCGGACCAGAATTCACTTGTCAGCAATAACAATGCAGTCTACACATGTACAGACTGAGTTGACAAGCTGAATACTGTGTATCTCAACATGTCCTTGGCAGTAGGTCAAGAACTGCAGTTGACAATTACAACAAAACTAGTGAAAAAAATCGTAACAGTTTAGTTATTTGTCTCAGAAAACAAACGAGAGGCTGACATAGAAAGGAATGGAAAGGATAAAGATAGCATGAATTGCCAATGATTTTTTTAAGAAAGAGAAAAATATTGTAGTGGCACACATCTGTTAAAGGCAAATGAGCTGCAACTTTTGGCATTATTTTCATGATTTTATATTTAGATTAAAATTAGTTCATAGAAATGATCTTACTGAGAGATGTTTACTCAAGTATAATTATCCATTGAGTGGGACTGTATGGGCAGCTGTCATTAAGACAAATAATAAACGGGTGTCGTACCCAAATATGGCTGCCTCCATATAACTACATGATAAATAGCGTAAATGCTGAATGTACACATTTGAATCTTTACAAATACAACATGGTGCAACCCACTGAAAGGACGGGAAAGGGATGCACTCCACTTTGACAAAAAATTCTCTGTTATTCACATAAAGTGAAAGATTTTGAAAATGGCGTGAAATTTAAAATGAACAAAAGTCTGTTCAATTTCTTGCTAGTCTGCCACAAGCAAACGTTGAGGCATAGTGCAGATTGCAATGAATATCTGAGGAAATCGGAGGTACCTTGAGGTTGGACAAATTTCACAGAGTTGCAGCTCATGGGCCTTTAATCTAAAAAAGATAATCCTTATTTAATCCACTGACAAAGAAACTAGTTTCATGTGATTGAGAATTTAAATTATGAATAAATGTACATTGTTCAGAATTTGTAATTTTTAGCAACTATAGACTATAGTCTATAGAAGCTATTGGGATGGGTATCCGTCCGGCGTCCGTCGTCAGTCTGTATGTATGTATGTATGTATGTATGTCCGTTTGTGAGGCGTCCGTCCACTCAAATATCTTGAGAACCGCAGTACTTACAGATTTTATATTTGTTGTGTAGATGAAAAATATGATTTTGAGAAACTATTTTTTTTAATTTTTTGATATTGTTGAAAATAGGCAAATTTATGCCAAAAAAGGTGTTTTTGGCAAAAAATCTTCTTTTTCATAACCGCTGGTTAGACAGCTTTATTATTTGGTATACAGGTCCCTGGGGATAACCCAACTTAGATTTGTTCAAATTGTGATGAAATATGCAAATGTGTATTTTTAAGAAATTTTTTTGTCATTTTTGGTCAAAATTTTACTTACATTGTATGTAATTCTTGCACTGCATAAACCCTATCAATTCACCCAGAAAAAGATAATTGATATGATTTTAAATAATTGAATTAATTAGGAAATCATCAAAGCCAAAATAATTTTAGTGTGGAATTATCAGAAAGTTCAACTTTTATTGACAGTTCATAGTGAAATGCTTACCATCTTGGAGAATTAAAACATGTAAAGGCAACTTTCCTGAATCCCAACTTTGATATGTTCTGAACCACCATTTATGTTATCTAAAAGAAATTGCTCATAATAGTTTGTCATGATAGGGTGGTCAAATAAATAGAGATAGAGAAAGTTCTAATTTCCATTTCTGGTTGACTTGGTAAGGATAAAATAAGATTACTTTTTGAGGAAAAAAATAGAGTGGTCAATTAAAAGAGTGGTCAAAGTGATAGGGTTTTTATGGTAAAGCTGGGCTGTAAGATTCCTCATGTGCTATTTATAGCAATTATGCAATCTGTGTAAACAGTGCAATGAAAGTGTAACATGATTCCTTATAATGCTTTTGATGACCTTGAACTTCTTAAGTTTCAAACATTTGTCTCTTCAGTGTGCTTTCTCTGAGTATGTACAGTTTCAACTTATTCGACAAAACTTACTTACAATGTTAATTTGAAAGTTAAAATGTGCTTAGTTAATAGGATGAAACTACTGATATTAAAAGATAACCAGCTGAAGATTCTTTATAACCTGACAGATATGCTGTTTTTTATGACGTAAATCTTGATTTAAGCAAGTCTTGTTTACTTTAATTAGAATGTAATTAACTCTCGTTTATTTGCCATTATAGACTAATATTGTCTGATGAAATATGCAAATCTGTATTTTTACGGAATTTTTTTCCATTTTTGGTCAGGCCATCCTGAAATGAGCCATCAAAGATATCCACCTTCTTCATCAATACATGTGTCACAAAAGGTTATTCTCTACATAACACTGCAGAGCTCTGTCAACGGTTGAGTCGCTTGTTTTTTCAAAACAGCCGGTCAGACAGCTTTAATATTTGGTTTACATGTCCCTAGGATGACCTTAGTGAGATAATTTCATACAGTCAGGAAACACTTAATTTTGTATCCATGTCTATAGTAGCTTCAGGGACTTTGGCCCTATGTTTTGAATGGCCATAGGATAGGTGCATACAGGACTTGACATTGCTGAACTTAGGGTAATATGCACCTCGAAAGTGAAAGACTTAAACTTTTGCTGAAACTTTCCTCAAGGAATCTTTTAACCATTGTCTTTTAAAAATCAAATCCGGGGGTCACCGTGCAAATTTCAGTACCAGAGAAACAATTATTTTCTAATATTTGAAATTCAAAATGGCCGCCATCCCTGTGTGAACTCTATGGGAAAAAATACAATTTTGGATTTTTCAAAGACAAAGACAATTACATTTTTTCTTACTCCCACAAGTGATATGTCAGAAAGGAATGGAAAAAGTTAAAAAAACCAAATATCTGTCCCCAAGGTGCATTTTACCTTAATTGGCTAAAAATGCTTTCAATCTTTTGCACCCTGAAATCAGCTTGTCATTTCCGTTTTGTCAAACATTAACTTTTGAGCACTGTAATTTTTTCCCACCAAAAGTTTAGTGCAACATTTTACCAATTTTTATTAATTTTTCTGGAACTTTTGTGATAATTTAGGAACAAATGAACATTATATTTCATTAGGTACAATTTTTGATCAAAATTTTGGCAAAAATCTGAGAAAAATTGACTGCGTTTTATTTTATAAAGGTAACAAAAGTTTACTTTGGCGCTCAAAGGGTTCATAGGGATAACAAATGCTGGAAATGTGACTTTGGACAGTAAGATTATAGAAGGCAAAAAAATAAAACTTAAGGAATATGCTTTCAACGTTTTAAATGAACACCTGTAATCAGAATGAATTAGGGGCTCTTTCTAAAGTCCTGTGCTTTCACAAGAGTATTGCGTCGTCTTTTGATTTCTTTTCTTTATAACATGGCAAATGCAGTACAAATGGTTTCAGAAGAAGTGCATTCCTTTCAGTGCAGTCAAGTTTGTTTCAATGTCAGTATTTGTTTTTGATCATGATGTTTACTTAGAAAGTAACAGTTCAATTTGAAAAGAAGCCCATGAGTGCAACAAGACAGCTTATGGTGGTATACGCCTTGAAAGTGAAAGACTTAAACTTTTTCTCGAAACTTTCCTCAATGAAACTCTCAACCATTCTCTTACCCAATCACAAATAAACATCAGGCGTCGCTATGCAAAGTTAAGAATAGGAAAAACAAAGTACCTAACAGTTACTTATATTTAAAATTCAAAATAGCCGCCACCCTTTGTTAATGACATGTAGTTAGTATGAGAAAAAATCAAATTTGTGATTTTTCAAAGACTAAAAGAGTTAAATTTTTTTTTACTCAAAGAGCTTTAAAACAAACGAAGCCATCACAGATGGTAGATCAGAAATGCATTAAAAAAATTTGGAGTCTGAATATCTGTCCCCAAGGCACATTGTACCTAAACCTATCCACCCCAATTTCCTGTAAACAGTTCCACTGTCACTATTGATAACAATTGGTTTGGGGCCAAACCATTGTTGTGAAAGGGTTAAAGAAAGTGGGTGAGAGTAAATGCTTCGCCCCTTCTTTGCCTCTCACCCTGGGCTTTTGAAAATCTCCCACATACAGAGATTATGTCTGTAGCGCTAGACTATCATGCAAACCTTGCTTGGCACATTTTTTATAGATCTGATGTACTGCTTGTTTAAACTATAAAAAAAAAATAAAAGGATTGTCAACAGTCAAAAGTTTGTTCAAAAGAAATGCCGATATGTTGAAATTAGCGCTGTTGCATTAAAAATATGCATGGCGAGAGTCTTTGCATTGATTGCATACATTGGGAAATTAGAACGCACAGTACACCAAAGTGATTTTGAATATGTCCACTTCAAAGTGATGTCATATCTTTACAAAAATCTGACAATTTCTTTACATAAAAACTGACAATACTAACAGGGTAATTGAAATATGATTGCTAGCTTTATGAACCTTTGCTGGTCGAGTCTCTTTGGTGACTTTTATTTTTCTCACCAAAAGATTTTGTTTAAGCGTGATTAAAATCTATTTTAAGTCTGACATTGTTACTCTCTGTACTGATTCAATTTTTTCTCATTTTATATTTACGTGAATCAAAGTGTATACTTTTAGTGAATACTTTTCCAAGTAATGTTAATATAAATAGTGCTACCCAGTATTTTATCAGTGTATCATCGTAAAACATTTTATCATTTTGTGTTACGTTGTTTTTTACAAGAATTCCTAAACAATTTAAACTAAATTTTGAAAACACAGGGATTTACTTGGGAAACCATGATACAAAGGAATTGAAATCTTCAAAAATAAGTACAACTGGGTTTGTTAAATGTTATTTAGGAAGTTCTGTAAAGAAAGTCGACAGGTTGAGAGTTACTCTGAGTTACCCATAATCCCTTGTGAGTTCAAAGTTCAAAGCAATCAATATAACAAATGGATTTTTGCTCTCAACAAAATTTGACATAGAATGGCTAGTATTAAATGATGTTCAAATTGAAAATTTTTGCCAAAATATGTGAAATCAGCAACTTCTATGAGCGTTGATGTGCATCTATTTCAATCATTTGCATGACAACATAGTATGTTGATCATTATGAAAGCAATATTTTATGAACAATTTTACATTTGTGTGGAATAAGATAATTCGCCGTCTGCATCAGTTATTGTCAGATTTACAGACCTGTTTGGCAGTAGGTGTTAATTTAAATGTGAAAACAGACGTCTTTTTACAACAAATGTAATAAAAATTATGTTACTAGACATTATTCAGTATATCTTTCTAACCATTTACAACCCAGTTTTGGGCAGATGTATTTTATTAGTATATGGTAAATTGATGTTAGTACATTCAGAGTTGCTGTGTAGGTCCCTTCCCTGTCCCAACTTGCGAATTTATAAAGTGTACGTGTATCAAACTATACCAAAAGATCTGTTGCGCAAGTTACGAGGGGGGGGATAGAGCGCCCTCAAGCGACGGATCTTTCCGTCTAGCATCAAACAAACCCAATGTAAAGTACTGGGCATAAAGGTCAATAATGCTAATAATATGGAAATTTTCTTTCATGAAAAAATGTGAACTCAGAGAGATTTAAGAAATGTATTACGTACACTATTTATCCAATACAGCGGTTTATATGAACAAGGTTGAAAGAATTATGCAATAAACTAGAATAGATTTGTATACAGGGTTTCCAATGTGTTGTAGATTACTGGCGTACAAACTTTTTTACCAGTAATTGGATGCTACTGTTTAAATTTAGTACTTCCTAAAGATGTCAAGATAGATACTCCACAATCTAAAGCAAAGATGAATTTTCCATCTGTTACAGTCAAAATTGATATTTCTTTTAAATTTGATCAGCATTTTGGTATCCAATCTAATCTCATGATGTGAATAATTAAGCTTGTTTTTGGGAACATTTTACCAAGAGAATTGATAGGACAATCTGGATTGGTGAATCGTTTGATGAGAAATTTACTACGCCCTACACACAAAACATTTGTTTTACATGCAACTATAGTAAATACTCTGAATCACACAGCCTATCACCCATAATTCCAAACCAAGATGTTTTCTTGAGTCAGTCTTAGAAAACTCTTGGCTGACATGGCAGTGATGACACTGTATTAAAGCCCCAATAGCTGCAAATTTTATGCATTATTTTCATGATTTTATTTTCAAACCAAAGTTGGTTCGTGTAAATGTGCTAACTGAAGGACATGTATAGCAGTATCACTGCATGCTGTTTTAACAGGTTAAATAATAAACGGGTGCCGCACTCATAAAATGGCGGCTCCATGGCGAAGTACAAAAAATGAGCATTACATGTATGCTATTTACTTGAATGCACAACACATGTTGTAGTCTTTATTTTCTCTGTCACTTGATTAGTTTTTGAAAATGGCGGTAAATCTAAATGATATTAAAATTTTGAATTCACATGCCACTTTCAACACTTATGACAGTGTTATACACTTTTTCAGTCTGTAATGAGTCTTATTCAAAGAAAACTTTTGGAAAACTCAGGATATTTTGAGATTTGTTTATAAATTCACAGCTATTGGGGCTTTAGGTTTAGAATAACGTTGCTGTCCTTTATAAACGGTAATGGTGAGATTTTACGTCATTTCACATAGTCATTTACATTTTGCCAACGAAGTGTTCTTTCGCCTTACCCGGGACTCGTACCAACACGTAATAGGAGAATGTGAAGATGTGGTGCCAAAGACTGAATCCTTACCCTGTTCTGCCATTGGTGGCGCTGTGCAATCTACCACACGCAATGAACCTCGACAGCTGTGGTGATGCATATTCTGATGTTCCACAGGCACTTGGGTTATTGCGGAGTCCACGGTTCGACTACATTTACATCCTCAATAAACGTACAAACGGAAATCATAATGACGGCATGGAAGTGGCAGGCTCACTATTGCTACGTCGTCCCCTTCCATGCGTAGTGCACAAAATACAAAATACAGTTGTATTTCTAATAGATTTTCCATTCGTTTTAGGACGTTTATTTTACACACTATTAACACATCGGACGAACTACAAATCGTTCCGAGGGAATGTATAAATATTTGATATTTGTAATCGGCGTGATACTGTGGCCAAGTAAACATTTGCCATCGCCTCTTCAGGTAAAACTCGCCTAGGAAAATTAGAGGCTGGTACATGTACGCACTTGCTCCAGGAAACTTAATATTTTATTACCTTCTCGTGTCTATTTATAGACAGAGAAGGTATTAGAGTTGAAAACCAATATGCTGCTGCCAAGAACTTCCGTCTGTCAAGACTTCCGTCTGTCAAGATCCGTTTACGTCATGCCATTGTGATGGGTCATATCATAAACTGGTGGGGGTGTTCATGGCTCAGGTTGAGGTGTGGGAGAACGATTTTGAGCTATGACAAAAATCAAAAGGGACTTAGCGGCATAGCCATAGTGTTAAGCCTTTCTCCAAGGTTTATTAGTTGACTACAATCTATTACAGACTACTGAGCTGACGTTAGGGGTACTCACTTTGTGTTTGCTCACTCTGTGAGCGCTAGTATTTCGTACTGAGTTGCGTGGATATCCCACCATGGCCTCACGTGATCTGGGCCTGTTGCATAATCTGCAGAGATGATCATATGCCTCCGAGTCTGAAAACTGTCATTGTGTAAGCCTGTCGGCATTTTCCTTGCATTTTTTCTCATTTAATTTTGCAAAATATCGGCGAGTACCTCAATATTTCAAGATAACCCTTTCTTCCCAATCGTTTCCTGGAGTTTCAGAGTCATATGAACGAAAATGAGTGAAAGTTTTAGACAGGAAAATCGGACGTCGGCCATGTTCAATGTTTACAGTACAATCAGAAGTTTACGTGGAGGAATTAACCAACAAACACAGGAGTGTTCATGATGCCCGCCCTCTAGAGGCAGACCCTCCTATATGAAGTACCACATTTGATGCTTGTGGAAAGCTTGACCACACAATGGAGCATTTAAACTTTTAGAAAATGACAAACTGAATAAGAAGGTATTCAGAAAATGTCAAATACTGAGGAAAAATGCGCAAATATTCAAAATAAACAGGTTAACTGATTGGTCAGCTATAAAAAACAATGAAAATGTTTATGATCAAAAGTTTTTGAGATGCGCACATTTTAACAAATACAGAAATTATTAACATTATAAATATAAGACCAAACTTTTTTTCAGGGATGGGACAGGTTGGAAATGAGGGGTGAGAGACAAAGGCACTCCTATTGCTGCATGTGGATGCAGCCACACCATTTCATTTACAGCATACTTATCACTGTGTTGTGTTCAAGTTCCATATTGTACTGACTGTCATACAAGGATAACATAAGCAAATCAAATCAAATTAGAAAAGGATCGATGCTGTTGAGTGGATTTTGCTGAACATGGCTGATATTTCGCCCTATATATTTGGTATCCAGCAAAGGCATATTTTGATGTAAAGTCAAAATTAACACTACATTGCTGACAATATATTTTACCGTTTCTGCATGAATTTTTCTTTTTTAAATTATAGTATATTAGTACTTCAAACAGATTAACAGTTATCGTGATGTCAACCCATAATTTTACATCACAAAGACTGTAATTCTGCCAATTTTTTTGTTTTTCAGTCATTTTATAAATTTTGCACTGCACAAGATGATTGAACAAATTGCAATGTTTGAATTTGTAAACTCAAAGAATAAAAATCCTTTGGTCACAAATTAAATTATTTTTTGAAAAGAAATTTACTCTTAAACACTTTTAGCATATATTCTTTACACCGTCATGTATTTCAAGGAAAATATGCCTATTAAAAACAGTAATTTCTTCACTTTCAATTTTTTTTCAATACTATGACAATTATCAGCCATGAGGTTATACAAACACAAGACCAGATAGGCGTTTTTCATCATTTCCACAGGACTCTTTGGAAAATCCATTAAAAACAGTTAAAAGTGACTGGAAATGATCACTTGGTATACATTTATTTACAGATGCCAGGTTGTGTATTTCACATGCACTCAGGTCAGTAAGGAAGTGCGTCATTACTATTTTGGACTGTTAATTCTTATTTCTGAATTGTTTAACTTTTTTCCACATTGAACTATCTATCTTTAGGCAGTTTATACTGTAGCTTAGAATATTTTTGATTGATGTATTTAATCATCTTTTGGGTTCTTTGGGTTCATATCCCACCTCATTCCCCTACATCATCAACTATTTACCAACAACTCCATGCCAACAACCAATTACCTGACCTGGCCACACATTAGAGAAGGTACAGCGTCATTGACGGTATTTTTTATAACTAAGATAAACCGGGTACCGGGTTTACGGTGTACATCCCCGGTGTACATCTTTTATTCAGAGAAAGACATCAAATTTGTTGACATTTGAAATTCACAGTGACTGTCACACCTATTCACTTTTCAATGTCAGAATATTGTGTGAAACAAACTTTCTATTTAAAGAGGGAAATTGCAGAAACTTTACATTCTCAATAAGTTTCAAAATGACTCCTTACAAGATGCTGGCAGCGAAGAAGCGTGTGATTTTAGCGTCTGAAAATCCATTTCTGTGGAGCATCACACAGAATACATGTACTGGCTCAATGTATGTTTACTTTGTACGGCTGAATATATCGATGGGAGAGTATTTCAATTGTATTAAGTTTACTAATTGTTAGTTTGCCTTATTATCTGAGAAACTTTAACCTTCTCTCAATTTAAAACTTTTATTGCAACAACATGTGACGTATTCCTTAAATGCAAGCAATAAATATGATAAAACATGCTTTGCCGTTATTTATACCTATCTGAAATACCGGTATCCTTGTTCCTAAAAGCCCTCCAGAAACTTATGTCGGCACCATCGCATCGTAGGCAGAGTGTCAGTCATTTTGTTTGTTTACCATCAAACTGCAAATGTAGTTCGGGAACACTCAAAAACTGATGACGTTTATCGTGCATGTCTCAACGTTTACCACAAAATATCACTTCTGGTATTTCACCGTAAACGTCTCCAGGATGGAGCAATATGGGCTTGGGTACATGATTATTGATATTATATATTTACAGCATGAAGGTATAAAGTTTTGTCGGAGTGAACAATAAAAAGGATACCTTGAATGAATTTTTACACCTGTTGAAATATATGTAAAATAATCTTAGCTTTATTTGAATCACGATGATGTTATTTACATGTTATTGGACATGGTGTGTACAAAACTACTCACTCAGTGCACTACACTACCATCTTCATTGACTGGGACTACCAACACAAAAATGTACACATTTAAAGGAATTTCTCTGTCAAAGCAGTAAACATGATAGTTAAATTTTGAGAAAAAAACTGCAGATAAAAAACATATTAATTGCACCTTTGGTAAGTGTAAAAACATTCAAAGTAGAAATCTGGTTGTAATCTTGCTTATATTGTTATTTGCTAAATATAATTGAAGAAAGACGATAATAACTTGGCTTAAAACCCGGGGTCTACTCCCATAGAAAGGTGTACGGGTATGTGCCGCCCGAATGGGTCACTTTTTCATGAAAAATCCCTAAACATGGACGATTTTTCATCCGAAAAAAAACCTTAGCATGGGTCGATAACAAACGAAATGTCCCATGCTTTATGAAAACATCCACATGCAACAGAATAAAGGTGAAAATTCCCTAAATTTGTTAAGCAAATCCCTAACAATGGGCCATATTTTTGGAATTAACATGGGTAGATGTTTTCAACTTGGGCAGCACACCCCTGTATGAAAATATCAGTAGTACCCCCGGGCTTAAAATGGTTACAGGTCGTACAGGTCGGTTCCCGTTGGGAATTGTGTACGGTGCCAAAAGTTACATTCTGGTTGCTGTGGTGTTCTTTTGCACGTATGATTGAAACAGCACGAACACATTAATATTCTTCAATATTGTTGGCAAATACAAAGAAGAAAAAAACAAGATTCCTAATTGTCCACAGTGTGTAAAAAATTGACCGATGCGTATAAAGTGTCCCCAAGTATAGTTTCGTCAAAGACGAGAAAATGTTGACTGCATTTGGAATCAACATCGGCACTTTACGGCTGTTGGCCGATAGTAATTCGTCCTGGGCGTTCCATAAAAATCTGGCAAGGTCGGCGTGGTAATTTTTCATTGCTGGCGGCGATTTAGGTGGTAAAATTCGATTTGTTGGAAATTTACCGGTAGCACGCTCTGCCGATAATATGGAATAAAATGACAAGCGTGTAATGTCGCAATCTACGGATATCTCGACATTTTAGATGAAAAATGTACATGCGGCATTGACCTTACAAAGTTGTATCACTTGGCATTCAAAAATGCGCGGGTTCTGTCGGTCGTGACCTTAAACGACCTTTACACACCGTCTATTGTCTCTTGATCATGTTTTACTGAGTAATTTTAAACTACATAACTCTCATGTTGGTCAGTTCTTCGATATAGTCTTCAGAATTCATGATTGGCTCGCCAGGCCGTGAGTCCAAATAGAAATTACCCTCCACATATTGGATGTTTTCTCTCCCAGTGGCCGAAAGCGCCCGATACGTAGTGTGTCTCCCCTTTGGCCTGTTCCCTCTCTCAGCATCAGCGTTCTGCGGCTGAGCTCCACTGTCGGCTGCCCAGGCTGACATCGGTAACCCGTTGAGGGGCGCATCCTCGGGGTCGGGCTCCGTTCTGCTGATCCGTTTGTTCACAGCCTTGGTCGCCAGCACAACCATGTACGCCGCTAATATTGTCAGAAAGGCAGCCAACACAACGTACAGGAACACTCTTAGTGCGTCAACGCTACCATCATCAGAAGAGAGTTCATCCTTGCTGGGGGGCGACCCGCCCACCGTGGCGCTTGCTTGGGTCCCCGCGATAATGAAGGCATTGATCGCGACGCTGGACACCTCTGCGGCTGTGGTTTCCTCGTGACCGGTAGCCGTGCTGAGCATTGCTCCGTACGGCGTACTGCGTGGCCCTGGTGCGGTGCTTGCACCACTCATGATACCTGCCAGTAAGGAAAAATACAATTTTATCCGAGTATCTTGGTAATATGGTTACTGTTGCTTGGAATATGAAGATAATATTTACGTCATTTACATCGTAAAATCACAGGGAACTAAATAGACATCTCGTTGTTGTTCTTGTACATCTTGTTATTTGCTATAAATAGTAAGAAAATATTGACAGGGAGAGGGAAGTCGTCAGAAGTGTGCTCAAAGGTCGTATGGGACCCATATGACTAAAACTTTACTCAAGGTACATTTGCAAGTTAAAGGTATACGGTCACCTGCTATCTAAATATGCCCATATATGGTCAAAGGGACGTTCCTTGGTATTCAAAATGCCCATGTGAGGGCGCTATTTTTAAAAAGCGGCCACCCGCTTAAAATCTGTGATTGGTTAGATTTTCTATTTTCCATGGCAACTGTGGTAAAATTGGAAAAGGTGACAGTATACCTTTAAGGCATGTTTGTCGTAATGTGCATTCGTGAAGTGTAAATGTTGCAGCTATGTTGACTTGATGCATCCAGATATCGTGCATGGAATGCATTGTTTGTAAACAAGAAAGTTGCTTGAACAAAGACATTTTTTATGTTGTTTTGCCTTTTATACGTATGATACATTTTTCTTGAAATGTTGTGGCCAGTGTTTGACCGCCCTGAACCCCTGAAAAATGCATATTTAAAAACAAAAATATTTTTGAAAAAATAAATTTCCGGCCGATTCACCTACCCTATTTTTTGAAAACCACGTTATCGGAACAGCACAATTTATTGTTTTGGTCTTATCAACCAATCAAACAAACAAACACGATTTTGAGGTAGAACGCGCCTCGGGTAGGCCCTACAGATAGTGGGACGCTCAAATTTTTGCAATTCTTTCTGATCTACCACTTTTGGGGCTCATTTTAAAGCTCTTGGATTGATAAAATGTTCAGTGTCTTAGTTTTTTGAAAAATCGAAAATTTTGCTTTTCCCCATAGAGTTAACACAGGTGTGGCGGTCATTTTGAATTTCAATCACCGGTAAATGATGTGCAACTACGGTGACCCCCCATTTTTATTCTTGATTGGTAAGAGAATGGTCGAAAGTTTTATCGAGGAAATTTTAGCAAAAGCTCAAGCCGTTCACTTTCGAGGCGCATACTATCTTTAAAATCTGCCAATACACAGCAAGGGGGCGTCCTGCACATTCCAATAGTTACCTGTACATTGCGGCAGCGATGAGCTCCACGTGCCCCCTGATTCACACACGAGGGTGTCGTTACCCAGCAACATGTATCCATAGTTACATGCAAATTCCACCTCTTCCGTATCACTCACAGGGAAAGTAACATTTTGTGACAAAAGATAACCGTCTGTCGGAACGCCCGGATCACTACACATTCCTATTGAAAAAGTGTGAACAAGTAAAAATATCCATTGGGTATAACTGGGAAAATTCAGGATAAGTTTTTTTGAAGAACCGAATGTTATTTCAACTCTTCATCAACTGCTTGAGCAGTTCAGTAGACGTTTAGTTCTTTACATGTTGTGATAAAAAGTACTTATTGTGTTTAAAGACAAAAACATTACTGTTAGTGCTTTCGAATTCGAGTTATAAATTTCGACGTCGAGCCTTTATATATTTAGGCCAAACGTTACCAGAGTACCTCTCCTCTTGGTTTGTTTGTGCATTCTGGTAATAGGGCCTAAATATCCTTCGAAGTGTTAAAAGAAATGCTTCACGTCTGACCCTTTGCTGATAGCATTGACCCGTTGCAATGTTTGTTTTAAAGGGACAACCAAAACAACAAAATGAATCGAACTGTTGCGTCGTTTTATTCACAAAAATCTGCATTCTCTTTCATTTACCGAAGCGAAAGTAAGTTTGGTTTTGAGGAATCAGCTTACCTCTGACCAATGAGAGCAAGGATAACAAGTATAGAATTGACATCAAACGACGAAACGATGATAATCCATGCGGGCAGGCTGTAAACGGATTCGTGGTTGGTTGAATTCTACCCGGTGATGATGACGATGATGACGCACAGGCATTTAGTTGCCTCTGAAAATAGAGGGAGAATGGAGAAAACGAAAATCAGACACAAGCCCCTAAAATCCATAAATTTAAAACAGATTATATATAATATATAGATAAAATACTTAAAAAAGAATAAATGCACTGTGCAAATTGTGAAATAACGGAGTTTTATAGGACAAAATTATCATTTTTTCATGGCTATATGTAACTGGCAATGAACCGTACTGTAGGAAAACTTCGTGAAATGGCGCCCCCAGACGTCAGTTATCGGACATGAGTGGACCTTTTCAACAGCTGCATGTATGTGTTCAGGGAAAAAAAACTAACGTTTTCTGGTGATGAATTGTTAAATTACAATTCTATTATGATTCATTATTATCGGTAGAGAATTTCAGAGTAACAAATTTTCCATTGTTGCGTTCTCTTGAATGGAACATATGTACGTTTTACTGGACACTGCCTAATTGCATAATTCCATTTTGGCGAACTTCGAATTCTGGTACACGATAAAATATTATACTTGTAAGATTGAATGTCCGTGCTAAAAGGGAAAGACATTTCCGAAACATTGATTTTCAGTGAATTCAAGTACAACATATATATAGCTGATATCTTCGTTCCCTGGTAAAGTTGTAATGATGAACGAGTCGTGGGAGACAGGCGAAATCAACGCAAATTTTCAAAATGGAAATAGGTGGTGGTCGACAGATATTCGACAAGTGCAAAAAATATCAGCGTTGTTCAGCTAAAACACTTCTATGGACGAAATAGCATTAGATAGTAGGTAGATAGCATTCACGACACTATGGTTCTCAATAATTGCTGAATCGCTCCACAGGAAAAATAAGTAAGAAAGTGGGAAAGAAAATTCTCTTGAACTAAAGACCATCAAAACACCTGTTACGAAAGTCATTGTGTGGACGAAAAGTGCATGTGACGTCAATGGTAGGAAATGTATTTTACAGTTGGGTTCGCTTTTTAATGTGGTATTGTTTTCCAGACAAAAGCGACGATGATGACCAATAAAGACGTCTTGTGAATCTACAAAGTCAGTTTTGCGAAGGAGATGCCCCCTCCTCGAGCTATTGTTGTGTTTGACGTCATGATTGATAGATGTCATTGTTTGGATGGACCACTGGACCTTGGGAGGGTGTGGTCAGAAAGAGGACATCCGGGTTTTTATTTCACGTGCCAAAATTTGATATTGAAAATCGAAGCTGACAGACCACACTATGCATACGTTTTACAGTTTCTAGTGATGGAATATTTTTTAAAAGCTAAGCTTGGGCCAATTCAAAAAATGTCTGCGTATTCCCCTTTCTAACTGCCAATAGCAAAAAAAATGATGCTGACACATTCCACTTGTAGCACTCCGAATCAAACTTTGAAAGCAAATATAGCATGACCAACAGCAGATATTTAAGAGTTAGCTGTATTTTTAGTCGTCAACGACAATATGTGTTTGACGGATGGACTGAACAAGTTAACGTCGAGTGTAAATCTAGCAAGGCGTTTTTAGAATGTGAGAATAGTGGTTACATGTATATAATTTTAGTCCTTTGCTTTCCTTTGACAGCTGTGCACAGTTAACATAATTACTCAGATATATAGTTGGTATAAAATCTTCCCCCTTTAAGCATAAAACAGCACACAGCATCGGAATTACAGCAAGATTTTGAAGTTGCCTATCTCTGCTAAAATGCATTCCGCCAAAATGACGACTTTAACCTCTTTTTTTCTCGTCTTTTTCTACTACTTTGAAGTCGCATTTTGAAGTCTACTTTTGCCAGGTACCATGCACGGATGTATCAGCAAATTTAGTTTTTAACATGTTGTCATGGAGTCAGCTTCATCTCTCCGTTGTTGCTGGCACATGATACGGTTATGAATAATGCTATTTACTAGACCTAACAAATTCAACCCGCTGTCTTTTCCTGTATTAAAAACTCATTTCTATCCACTAACGTCTCTACCTGTCCCTCCTAGGTCAAGCATCTTATTGCGCCACAGGCCTGATGCATTCATACCCGAAACATAAAGCTTTGACGAAATATATGCGAAGTTTTACGAGCGACACACGAAGTTTTACGAGTGATAGAGTGTCATTGTCACTTTGTCACCTATAATAACCCTTTAAAACCTTTGTGCACGAAGCAAATCTTTAGAAAAGCCCTGCAGGCTTCTGAAAGTCAACGTTTTCATTTTTGACCAAGTGCAGCCATTTTCGTGAAAATGAAACTACAGAAACGACTTTTACACAGGTGTATATATATGGATCGTGTATAAAGCATTCGAGCGACACATTTTTCAGTCTGTTAGGTTATATTGAACTCCTATGCCGAACAAAAATCAATTTAATAGAGCCTTGTTAGGTAAGAAGGCCTGGCTTTTTCAAAAGAAATTATCTAACCCATTAAAGAAGTCTATTTTACGGTTGGTCGGTCAAAATGGCCGAACACAACAACTCGAGGGCAAACTTCCGATAAAATGATAAAGGATTTTGCCGTAATTTTATGGCGAACTGCACCGTAATGTGCCGTTTGGATGTTGTGATTCGGGTTGTCATGGTGACTTCATTGTCCTGTACCAATGCGGAATTTTAGAAACAGTTGGAACTGATGATTTCCTATAATTTCTAAATGTTTTATCAAGTCGCAGTTGATAAAATTGAACATTAGGGAGTCCAAAAACAGCGCTATTACAGGGAAATAAGACTTCGCTGGCAATGTTAAGCTCGGCTATTGACGTGCCGCGAAATACAACCCAGCACGTGTGTTATTTTTTGCAGGTCAAAGCGAGTATTTAAATCTTATCAAATCACTTATACCAAAAATCACACAAAATTAATTGAGTTGACGTCACGCACGGAATTTATATTATGATTGATATGTATACTTTTTCATTAAAGTACAAATAAATATACCAGTGTGGCCTTGCATGGTGTACGTACCTTACATACATGTATACATCTGATGAGAATGCCATCATGTTGTTGTGACAGAGTTACATATACATCGGTCATTTTCTTCCACAGGAAGACAACTGATGACCAGTAAGAAGTTTTCCTATTCACTGAATACGCTGTCCGAAAGCTCAGAGACCAACACGGTGGCACTAGAACTCTTTTCAGTATTTGTTAAAGTACCCAGGATGTAGAACTCTGAAGATGAATTCGGAAAACCCGATCTCAGTGCCGTGTTGTTGTAACCGGCCACTGTGGAATATACAATTGAAGCGATTGCTGTCTAGACGTTACGCGGAATGCAAGTTACCTTCGCATCGTTGTTTCCTGATGACAATATGGATTTATGAGGCCATCGCAATTTCATGGCGCAATTTTGCCAAGCAACAATGACGTAGAACACAATATTATGTTATAAGTTCATGCCAACTCTGCCAGTGACGACACACCTCTATATTTGATAGAATCGGAATTAACCCAAAACAACAAAATAAAACGCGTTTGGTATTCTTCAACTTTATACCCACGTGTTGAGAATGACAGGACGGCCGATAATTGTACACGTGGATAAAATTGTCTCTTTTTATCATCCTATTTTGCAGTATACGATGGGCAGGGTTCGTCAATTAATGCAGAATGGCTATCGATGAAAATTCCAGGCATTTTACTTTTGCAAAAAAACACAAATGAACACAACTTGAAAGACAATGCTCAAGTAAAAAAGAATGTATGCTATTCGTCCTCGAAATAATATAAAATCATTAGAGGATTGAATTTACGTATTCTCAAACTGACCACGCCCTTCAGTGATCTAATGTTCATCACTTTATGAGAAGGAGTAACAGATTACTGCGATACAGTCCTGCTGTGTAAGTTTGCAAATAGCGTGTTATTATATCCTTTACTTTATATTTGTCACAAAATAACGAAAGTTTGCGGCTGTAACGCATATCGTATTACTAACCGATAAAATGCCCGTCTTTTTGGACGAAGAGTTTTCATGACCTAAAGATTTCATGCCCTAAAACGAAAACCTTAATTATCTTCCTGACGTGAGAGTAAGATACTAATATTTTTGTTTTGAACAATTTAAATATTGTTTTTGCATAAGTTCTCTTAATGCGTGCCATAGTCTCTCCGAAAAGTTTTGATTACTGTTTGAAATCGATTTTGTAAAAGTCCCTTCGGCTTTGACGTTTCTATCACGCAGTAGAATTGTTAACGTGGCAATACAGTCGATTTTCCAGCGCCTTGGGAAATCTTAAATTTTTGTGCCGCTGTTGCGTTGTTTATCAATGTCTTGGTTGAATCAGTGTTGTGTAGTGCAATGTAGTTGAATGTGTGAAACACGGTTTATTGTATAAAGTATTGACGCACACAGCGTGCTGTCATTGCTATACGTAGAGTTTGCTTCGCGCACGCTTTTGTATTTGCTCTGTAACTTGTCTTTGGACCGTCGGACCACAAGTCGTGTGCTTTTCTTCTTAGCATAACCTAAGGTAGAATGCTCTTTGGGGCAGTTATTCGGGCTCTACAACTTTTACAATATTTTTTGGTCTACCACTTATTAGGCGCATTTTTGAAGCTCATGGAGTCAAGAAAGTTTGACCGCTCGTTTGTGAAAATCGACAATTTAATTTTCCCCACACAGGGATAGCGGCCATTTTGATTTTCAACTCTCCGTAAATATTTGGTAATTTGTTTCTCTTGTACCAAATTTTGCATAGTGAACCCTAAATGTTTATTCTTGATTTGGATAAGTAATGACTTAAAGATTCCTTGGAAAAAAGTTTGAGCTGAAGTTTAAAAGTCGGTCAATCTCAAATCGCGTATTACTCTCTTTCGACACAGGCTAACCCATAGGGCCAAGATGGATAGGCATGGACAGGTAAACGATCGGACAAAAAAATGTACACGCCACACTATTTGTGCTAAGAATAAACTATGACGTTAAAGCTCTAATGTATCAAACTGTCAGCGTACAAAATAACCGAAGATCTCCTCAAAGTACAAGAAACAGAGACAGGTGAAATACAGTATCACGCAAAGATTTAATTTCTACAAATTAGGCAGGTAGCTAAATTTGTGTATTGTTTTCCATTATTCGAACGTTAACTTGATGAACTCTATCCCAGTCAAGATGACAAGTGTCACGCTTAACAGCGTCAACACGAAGTTCTAAAGTTATCATAAATAAACAACAACAAAAATAATGCCTACGTCACTATGTAAACAAAAGACGGACATCGTAAGATTCTGCAAGATGGAAACAAATAAACTCACCTTTGTATCCATGGTAATAAACTCGTTGATTGCGTTCACGATTTGATCGACTTTGGCGTGGTCACAGAATCCTCTCAGAAATTCAGACCCTCTGTGCGCGTCTCTTCACAGCGCGACATGTCTAAATTTCACCAAGTGACTCAGGACAGCCGCAAGAAGCCATCTTCGTCCGATCGCGAAATAAGAGTCTTGTCTAACAGACCACGGTCTGTAACAAAGAAACAGTGCGCGACAAGTGACAATCGTCTGTCTTCAGCAAACAATGATTTAACTATCGTTCGTTTATTACATGCATTGTGTTCAATATGGCCCTTGATCAGCCTGGGTTATGACAACTTAGCCACATTAACTTTTTTTACTTTCCTTCACAACAGCAAAAAGACAATTGTTAACCTTTGAACTCCCCCAATCGATGTTTGCTCGATTCACTGTTTTTTTCCTGTAGGCGTGATTGAGAAATACGATATAATTATGAGCGTTTGTACTTTAATGACATTAGAAAAACAAGCGCAATACTGTTTTCTAATCGACTATATCAACTTTTATTTTCACGATTTCTAATTCTGTGCAACGTGTAAAGCTTAACCATGGGTAATGAAGTGAGATCGAACTGGAGGGGACTTCAATCGCCCAGGGAGAAAATCTTCAGGTTTCTGTTTTGCTTGTTGCGCAGAAACACAATTTACGTAAAAAATCACAGAACCAAGCCTTTCCTGAATCAATGTATAATAGACTGACAATGTGTGACATAAAATATTAAATACGGTGACTAATATTACAAAACTCTTAACGTGATTCACATCAAACGGAGAATTTTAGTAACTTACACCCGTCCAATCATCGAGCAAAACGTCATTCTAAAACGATGAGTAGACGGTCAGCTTGTCATTCACATCCTGTTATGGCCGCCCTTACTGAAAGGGCTCCTCTGGGCACAGTCGTCAATAAATACAAGATATTGAAACAATATCACTAAAATTTTTAACGTTTTCCAAAATGCTAAAGGGTATTCCACAAAAGCACAGATATAGTAACATGGAATGAGAGAACATTTGATCACAGCTGAATTTTGGAAAATTACATCCGGCTACAGGAATTTAGCAATACTTGCCTTCGAATTCCACAGATCGAGGAAAACTCTAAAGAACATGCGCGTGATGTTCTCACGTCTGAGGAAATTGAAACATAAACCCAAATTTGAGAAATCTTACCCTTCACTCGACAGATCGGACACTCACGGCGGAACCATGGACGTAATACAAATCCTAACTCTAAGGGCAAACCAATGACCCTCTCTTTTAAGAGTCTGTTCCGAATCAGCACCTGCTTGTTACGACGAACGCACGGCCCTGACGCCATTTAATTTGACACTGACCTACTGGTAATTAACACCAGTTTTTAGTAGAGATTTATATTAATAAAGTGTGAAATGCACGGGTCAATGAGACAATGACAATCCCTTGAGCTGCACGGACGAAATTTCCATAAATTTCGACAACGCTGTATCTAGACTTAAGACTAGGTTTTCATCTGCTTGATGAATTTTCCGACCTTCGCGTTTTTTCCCCGTGGATAAGAGCTGTTCACTTTTAATCTAACTTTAACTTCTTTGCTATTACCGATGTACACCAGAAACTGAAGGTTTGAAACTACCAATTCTTCATGTACGATATTTGAGCTGCTAAATACAGTAGACAAAGCTTTCCACTTTTGCATTCACAGTTTATTTACGGAAGATTTTTTTTTCGGGGGGGGGGGGGCGTATCTAGGATACATACTAAGCCCCTCGAATTTTTATAAACTTTACTGATAGACTGCTCCTGTAGACTCATTTTTAATGCTGTGGAGTTTCACTGTCTTGTGGTTGTTAAAATCGAAAATTTTCATTTAGAGTTTATGGATTGCTGTCCTTTCATTTGCAATTTGAATTAGTTAATTTAAATTTAAATTTAATTTGAATTTCAACTGTGGGTGTGGTTGTGTTTCTCTTGTGTCAGAATTTTTACGATGACCTTAGATAACGTCTTACAATCGATTGAGGATATTTGTAA